>NC_082713.1:160572959-160902542 GCF_030144855.1 Hypanus sabinus
CTCATCATATGGTCTATGAAAGTAGAGGGTTTTGGTTTTAGATAATATTACTCAAATGTGTTAGGAAGTAAAAAATTCTTATGTAATAATTGCATGTAATTATGTAAATACATTACATAAACAGTACAGTACTGTGCAAAAGTCTTAGGCACATATATATAACTAGGGTGCCTAAGATTTTTGCACAGTACTGTATTTATCAACATGGAGTAGAGATCGAGTTGGTAAATCTGGCAGGAGCATAGGATGTTGGGAATGGTAAGGGTAGAACGCCACGGGAGAGGTGTGAGGCAGATGACAGAGAAGGAATCCCAGGGTAAGGTGTAGGCACACCCAGCCCTGAGACACCAGGCAAGGTCATTTGATTCCAAAGGGTTGGTTTATTGTTCATTACAGAATGATGCTTCCTGCTCCCTCTCCTCTCCTTTCCTCTTTTCCTCTGCCTGCCCCCTTCTCACTCTCAGTCCACAATAGAGACCCATTTCAGAATCGGGTTTATCATTGCTAATGTATGTCATGAAAGTTGTTTTTTTTTGTGGCAGCAGTACAGTACAATACATAAAATTACTTCAGTACTGTGCAAAAGCCTTAGGAACCCTAGCTATATATATGTACCTGACTTTTGCACCGTAGTGTATATGGTTCAAATAATATAACTTATGCAGTTATTAGGTTGTATTACTGAACTTAATATGGATTGTCATAGTCTTAGAATTTAATACATAAGAATAATGTTCAAAGCTTCCATTTTATGTTTATTTGTATACAATTCTTCATTCATTATAATTCTGAATGTAGCTTTTGTTGCTTATCACACCAACCCAGCAAGCGTAAATAAATATGGTGAATATTGATCCTTGATTATGCCTTTTCTTCCTCTACAGCTCCACCTAAACCTAAACTCAAGCCAGTTCCAGCTTTAGATAAAAATGGAATACTTAAAGCAACTTCCACAACAATTACAATCAGAATGCCTGTGTGCTACTTCACTGATGAACATGGGTCCATCAAGAAAATCCAAGTAATCGTGACTGAAATAAGAGGTAATTTATTATTCTTTTCCAAGAAATTAAATATAAATACATTGACAAAATGTACCAGACTGCCATGATGAGGTTTGATCAAATGCATGAAAGTGACTCAATAAGAAGTTTGTCATAATCAGTATAAATAGCTGATTTCCAGATCAAAAACTTCCAATGAAAAATTATGTACATTGAATCATTAAAAATGAACACTCAATATATTCCCTCTTCTTGCCAGTCCTTCAACCTAGTGAACTACAGGAAAGAGAACCAATGCAAGGTGAAGTTACATTCTGATTGTATGTCGAATTAGCAGATTAAATAATTTGTTGGAAAAGCCAATATCTGCAGAATGTTGACAAACCTATATGATCCAACTTCCAGGGTGGATTTTGCTGCAAGAATCTTCTCGGGAATGTGCTTTTATACAACAAGTAGATCTTTATTTATTTAAGTATTGTATGCAAATATAATATTCTATGCACTCATACTAAGGCCTTGTGAGAAGGCCACATTATTTGCATAGCTGATGATTATGACCATCTTCAATGAGATTATCCAAATACTATAATGAAAGTAGATCTCCCTCCTGTGTGCCTTAAGGCAAGTCAGCTTAATGATTCTCAACTGGCCAAAGAGATCTTTCTGGAGTCAGAATCCACATTCCCCATCAGGAAAGGCAATAAATATGATCTTCACTGCGCAGAACGTTCAAGGAAGCTGTAACAAGCATCAACCTCTGTACAGAGTTGTTTTGGCTTCACTAAAGCCTTCAGCTTTGTCAAAGAAAAAGGGTCTTGCCACAGCCTTCTAAAATTTGGCTTTCTAAGAAATTCGTTAACTTTCTACACCTGCAATATCATAACATGCAAACTATGACCCTAATCTAAAGTGTACATCATAGATCCAATCCAACTGGTGTCAAGCAAGGCATTACATCACCAAAATCCTCTTTTCAATCTTCCTATGTGTTTCCGAGGTGGAATGTGAATGTGAAGCTCAATGATATAAAAATCATGAAGATATCAGAATTCTGTTGCATGGAATTCCTGATTTGGAGTATGACTTCCCCCTGTAACATACCAGAGAAAATTCTGCTCACCGTAGACTCAATTCCAGTGCAGACAGAGTCAAAGAAGTCCCTTTTCATCACCCCAGTGCTCTTCACAGTCATGTGCCGTTGCATCTCACCTCTATTTTGGCCCTCTGTTGTAATGGGCATAATCATTTGCTCACAGTCTTCAGATGACACTTGCATTTATATACACTGAAAGCAAAGCTCTGTTGATACTTCACTGAAACATTCAAAGGGGTGGGCCTCAGACTGAACATCTGAAAGAAGGAAGGTCCTCTGTCAATCTGTCTCCACTGCAAAAGGTGAGAAAGGAGGGATAAATCAAGAAAGAAAATGAGCAGTAATCCAGGCCTCTGAGTCACCACAAGGAGAATATGCATTATAAGTTTAAACTTAGGAGAAGGAAGGAAAATATCAAACTTTCAAGACCTTCTATAGATTTAAATTTTTACAATAATCAAGATCACACCAAGAATTAGAAATTTTGGTGTACAGGTTTTAAAAATGTTTCGTTTCACAGTTTTTATTTTGCATTAATATTGGTTAATTTCTTAACAGCTATGAACGATAAAAATATCTCTACTTGGTATGATGCTTATGTAAAGAAGCCAAAGCCATACTTTGCAAATGAAGGCTTTACAAACCCTCCATGCAGCAGAACGAACACACAGAGACAAAATGCTAATGAAGAGACATACACCATTGGAGCTGAAAATTCATGTCAGCACAATGTAAAACAAATTTGCAATGGCCCTCTAAAGAGTGATAAAGAATACCTGTAAGTAAAATTTTGATTTATGTTGCAACATAATTTTCAGCAGAATAAATGCAGCAATCATTTAGAAATGAGTAGAATTTTGGAGTTGCCACATGAAAGGGTACACAGAAACAGCGCTATGTTCATACATCAGAGAGAAGTATGTTTGTGGGTGTGTGTGTGTGGTGAGGAAAGCAGGAAATGTATGTGGGTCCAGGATAGCAAGTATTCCACTTTTCTACAAATTATCCCAGCATTAGGAAACAAGGTGCCATGGACAATAAAACTGATCATGCGTACTTATGGAGTGAATGGGCAGTGAACCCATGAGCTCCACCTCACTATCTTTTATTTTTATTTTTGCACGACTTATTTAATTTAACTTTTATGTCTGTATACACACGTGTTTTGTTTTTATATGTCTTGCATGTACTACTGCCACAAATACAACAAATTTCATGACGTCGACAAAAATGGAAAACTGATTTGAATATTAAAATTGATGAAACAAGTTGGTCAACACTATGTCTTGACAGTATGACAAAAACAACAAATGTTCGACTAAGATTAGTACAATATAATTTTTTACATCAATTATATATTACACCACAAAAAATAAACGGAAATAGATTAAACTCAAATTTATCTGACCAATGTTTTCGATGTAATCAAGAAATTGGTACTTTTTTACACTCTACTTGGTCTGTTTTAAAATTCAACCTTTTTGGACAAATTTAAGAGTTTTACTGGAACAAATTATTGGAACACAACTTCCACACAACCCAATATTATTCTTACTAGGTGATATTGAAGGGATAAAACCGAAACCCAAATTGAACAAATATCAGAAAGAATTCATAAAAATTGCATTGGCAGTAGCCAAAAAGGCTATTGCAGTTACTTGGAAATTGGATTTATACTTGAGTATAGATCATTGGAAGAATGAAATTTTCAGCTGCATTCCACTTGAAAAATTACTTATAATTTAATAAATAAATATGATATATTTCTGAAAATTTGGCACCCTTATTTACAAAAGATGGGATTAAGTATATAGGTGCTCTGAAGATAAAATTATTGGTCATCTGGGGAAAGAAATAAATATATATATTAAAGCTATTTTGAACTCCATGGAGCATGTGGGGATCTTCCAATATCCAGGCACTCTTTCTTTCTTTGTTTTTCCTTTTTTTCTTTCTTTTTTTCTCCTCTTTTTCATATATATATATATGGATATGTTAGGGGGGAGGGGGAGGAAAAAAAACAAATTTCATGACATATGCCGATGATGTTACAGAAAGTGATCAACCAGTCTGCAATAGAACTCCTTATTGTATAGGAGACTACATTGTGAATGCAATATACTAAACTAAAACGACATGTAGTTAAATCACTAATATCAGAAAGAGTATTTAGGCCCTGGGCCCTAGGTGCTGGACAGTTGGGAGGGAAGTGTGAAAGGAAGTTTTGCATTGGAAGGTTTTATCAAAAGGAACTGATGGAAATAGAAAGGTGAATCGAAATCTGGAGTAAGTGGTCCCTTGGGACTGCTGAAGTCTGTGAGAGTGTAGAGGCATCTGAGCGTGGTATTCATTTGGAAGTGTAAGAAGTCAGAGAACAGACTCAACGGAACAAGAACGCCAATGGCATATAAAATGAGGACAAGGAGGATAGATAGGTAGATAGATACGTTATTGATCCCCAAGGGAATTACAGTGTCAAAGTAGCATTACAAGTGCACAGATATACAAATATTACAAAAGAAGTAAGAAGGAATAAAAAATAAGTTACCTCAAACAGTCTAACACGAGAGGTCATCACTTCCCTGGCTATAGGTTGACTTATTATAGAACCCAATGACCCAGGGTAAGAATGACCTCATATAGTGCTCTTTGGAGTAGCGCAGTTGTCTTAGTCTATTATTAAAAGTGCTCCTCTGTTCAGCCAAGGTGGCATGCAGAGAGAGAGAAATATTTGTCCAGAATTGCCAGGATTTTTTGTAGGGTCCTTTGTTCAGCCACAGTCTCCAGTGTGTCCAGTTTGAGCCAGTCTTTCTAATCAATTTTTTGAGCCAATTGGCTTCACCCAGGTTGAAGCCACTGCCCCAGCGCACCACTGCGGAGAAGATTGTACTGGTAGCGACAGACTGGTGTACAAATTCTTCCACCAGGGCCCTGTATACATCCTCCCATCCTCCCTTTGTACATCCAACTATTGCTGAGTCATCGGAGAATTTCTGCAGATGACAAGACTCAGTTTTGTATCTAAAGTCCGAGGTAGACGGGGTTTACAGGACGGGAACCAATACAGTTCCTGTGGGGCCCCAGTGCTGCTTATAGCCCTGTCCTACTCTGGTTCTAGGAATGGGGAAAAACAGTGAGAGCAGAATTCGCCGTCAGGAGCCTTGTCAACTATGTAAGATGTTTTTTCTATGAAACTATGTAATCCAACTATGTAAGATGGATTTTCTGGTGTAGTCTGTTTTGTCATGTGCTTTTGTGATATCATTCTGGAGTTTTTAACTGCATTGTATTTGTGATTTCTAAATGACAATAAACTGAATCTGAATCTGAAGATGTTATCCATGGCTGAGAATAAAGTCAAACATCTTGGAAATAGCATTGTTGGGAATTGGTATTGATATCGTGATATTATTGTCACGTACTGAGATACAGCAGGAATTTTAAGTTTTGTCAGCTGGCCATGAAGATCATCCAAAACAATTCTTTCAGTATTACAGCTGTAGAATCAGTTCTCAAGCGGTAGTATACAAAGACAATATGGGCCATATTCCATAAATTTAATCTAAGTATTAACCCTCTGCACACCATGATAAAATAAATGAATGAAATCAACTACATGATGCATTAAACTTAATATTTTGATCAGCACAAGAGATGCTGGAAATCCAGAACAACACACACAAAATGCTGGGGGATCTCAGCAGGTCAGGCAGCATCTATGGAAATGAATGAACTGTCGATGTTTAGGACTGAGACCCTTCTTCAGGACTGAAAAGGAAGGGGAATTAGGTAGGCGTAGAGGAGGACAAGCTAGAAAGTGAAGCCACATGGGTGGGAGAGGGGTGATGAAAAAGGAAACTGGGAGTCGATGAGTGGAAAAGGCAAAGAGGTGGAGAAGAACAAATCTGATAGGAGAGGAGAGTGGACCATAGGGGGAAGGGAAGGAGAAGAGGAACCAGGGGAGGTGATAGGCAGGTGAGGAGAAGAGGTAAGAAGCCAGAGTGGGGAAATTGAAGAAAAGGGAATAAGGAGGGGGATAAATTACTGGAATTTGGAGAAATCGATGTTCATGCCATCAGCTTACAGGCTACCTATATGGAATATGGGGGGGGGGGGGGAGTTGCTTCTCCAACCTGAGAGTGGCCTCATAGAAGTAGAAGAGGAGGCTAAGGACTGAAATGTTGGAAAGGGAATGGGGAGAGAAATTGAAATGGTTGGCCTCCAGGAAATCCAACTTTTTCCAGATGGAACTGATGTGGTCGACAAAATGATGTCCCCCAGTCTACATTGGGTCTCACCAGTGTAGTAAAGGCCACATTGGAGACATCGGATACAATAGATAATCCCAACAGATTTGCAGGTGAAATTTTGCCTTGCCCTGCAGAACCATTTGAGGACCAGAATGGAGGTGATTGGGCATGTGTAGTACTTCTGCCATTTGTGGGATAAGTGCCAGGTTGGAGATTAGTGGGGAGGGATGAATGGACAAGGGAATCACAGAGGAAGTGATCCCTGGGGAAGGCAGAGAGGGGAAGAGAAGGGAAGTAAAGATGTGTTTTGTGGTTGGATCCTGTTGAAGATGGCGGAAGTTACAGAGATGGACGTGTTGGATGTGGAAGTTCATGGAGTGATAGGTGAGGACAAGCAGAACTCTATCCCTGTTGAGGCAGTGAGAATATGGGGTAAGTGCTGATATCCAGATAAAGGAGGAGATATGGGTGAGGGCAGCATCAATGGTGGAAGAAGGGAAAAGGAGGGCATCTGTGATGTCCTGAGAAAGAGTGTCAACCTCAGTGCATAGAGGTACCATTGAGCCAAAACTGACATGATGAGTTGGTTCAGATCGCAGTAGTCTAATGATCTTACATCAGGATTCACAATGCTATCACTGCTGGAGGCATTGGAATTTGCAGATCAACTTGAGTGTGTTAGGTGAGCTGCTGGATTGTGCAGCTCGATGGGCTGGAAAGGCCTGCTCTGCAGTCTATCGCGAAATAAATCAATAAATATATGTATAGCTATATCTATAAGACATTCAGGCTTGCTTTTGGAGTAGACTAATATTAATATGTGAGAGTATCATAATCCATTTTTTTTACAAATTAGTGAAGAAAAGAGTAAAATGGTGTTTCCCACTCAACTTTATTTATCATAATTTTTTCATTTTTCTTAGATTCAAATTTCGGGCAACAAACTTTCAAGACCAATTTACAGATTCTGATTACTCTGATCCAGTCAAAACACTAGGTAATTTATGCAAAATAGCCTTCCCTTTTCTGGCAGTATTATTATGTATATTTGACTACTTCATTTACGATGGTGCGAGTGCTTAGTGTTAGTCATTCGAGATGATGAAAGGTGTTGATCTTAAATTCAGTTGCTAGAACATAAATATAGTGCTGTAACGCTTGTGCTAAAATGGTGCCACCTCAATAGCGTATGCCTGTTCTGTTCATCGCCACTAGAGTAAGAGGTTCTGCTTCCATCCATAATGATCTGCATTCCTGTTCCTGATGATTTCTGATTGTATATTCCAGGTCTATTTCTCTAAAAATATCAAACATCAATTTCTGCCTCAGCATCATTTATATGTAGACATATCACACATACAGAAGTGGTCAAATCAGAGTTGCACTTTACACTATATATGCCAATCAACTTTTACAATTGATCTCAGACCTTAAGTTCAAACTTATTGCAGAGTTTGAGAGGATAAATATAGGGGTAGTGTTTCCTTGACTGGGATATCTGATACCAGCGATCACAATAAGGTGTCTGCCATTCAGGATTAATTGAAGAAACTGATGCACACAGTGCGTCGTGAATTTTTGGAATTTTCCACCCAAGACTGGTGTGGAAACTTATTCTCTGAGTATATTCAAATCAGAGATCAATATATTTTTGAACACAAAAGAAATTGTGGAATATGGAGCTAGTACAGGAAAATGACAGAAGACAAAAATCACCGAGTATCTTAGTCTGCTCATGCTTGTGTTTCATACACTCTAATTATCATACAATTGTGCCTCAGATTGTGCTATAACAATAAATGGCCCTCATGTATTTTACCATTTTGACAATAGCTTTTAGGCTCCAAAGGCTCCCCATGCTCAATCCTCATCGATTCTACAGAAACATGGAGCTTTGACAAGAGGATTACCGTTTAAAAATTTGCCACTATATACAATTTATTTTTGACCATGCAATGCTGAAAACTGCTAATAATCTTCATTTATAGTGCTGATAAGAACATTCATTGAAATTTAAATGTTGGCCTGAGAAACTTAAAAACTGATTGCATTCTGTTTACACCAAAAGGAATATCCACTGTTCTGTTTATGAGGTCAACATTGAAACTTATAAGCTATGTGAAAATTGTAAATTTAAGAATCAATGCCAGGCCCAGGAATTAAAAATCATATTGACAAACAACTGCTTGAGAAACTCAGCTGGTCAAAACCCTATATTAAAGCAATTGTATATTCAAAGTTGAAAGGAAATTTTATTATCATACATTTATGCCATTATATACAACCTTGAGATTCATTTTCTTGTGGGTATACTTAATAAATCTGTAGAATAATAACCATAAAAGAATCTATGAAAGACCGCCTAACTACGGTGTTCAACCACAGTGCAGAAGACAACAAACCGTGCAAATACAAAAAGAATAAATAATAAATAAGCATTCAATCTTGAGAACATGAGATGAAGAATCCTTGAAAGTGTGTTCGTATTATAGCAGAAATGGAAAGGCATTGGTTTTGATAGTGCGTACCAATCTGAGTGGTATTCTGGGTTCTGCTAGCCAACATCCTGCATCACTACTAAGAAAGCACTTTAATTTTGATTAGTTTGGTATATATTGTAGAACTTCTAACACAACAAATATTTCACTAGTAAAACATAGAAAATAAAGTCAGTATAATTGTTAAAGTAAAACTGCCAAATATTATTGTCCTTTTAACTTAGCTTGTAATCTGTTATCTGTTACAGAATTAATTCCACAGCATTTTCAGTATTAATTCTTCAGTGGGAACATTGATGTATAAAACTATTAACTATAGCTACCAAACTTTGTACTAGAGTGTTAATTAATCATTTATTCTGATTTTTTTAAAATCTTAATCATTAGGAAGGTACCTTGTGTCATAAGAATCAGGGTATGAAATAGTTAAATTGTTTATACAGGGCACTGATTTCACCGAGTTTAATGAACCTGTATAAACAAAGCTTTGTTGCTTCATGCAGTTCAAAGCAACTAACGATGGTGAAACAAGAGTCCTGTGTTTTCCTAATTTTGCTTCCAATTATTTTCTGCAGTTCTTTGATTTTGTTGGTTCATTTGTTTTACTCTTCAAGGACTTTAATGATTTTTAAAAAGTTAGCTGATTTTTGCAGCTATGTTACAATATGCTATAAAAGTGTACACTTTCCATAAGTCTTTCACCAGGATTTTCTCCTGAACTAGGATTACATTTCACTTCCTAAATTATAGTTTAAATTTATGTGATTTTGATTCCTATCTAAGCAAATGGATTCTTTATCACTTCATTAATGAGGAAATTCACTGTACTTATATCTACCAGAAAGTTTAATGAGATCTTGAGATCTGTGAAAGTATATCATTTACACTTTCTCTGCTGGAGAAATGCTTGGAGTGAGCATTTTGGGCCCTAGAGTTTATCCCACTTCCTTGGAGAACCTGAGAGTTAATAACCTCTATCCTGTCGACTAATGGCAAGAATACCAACCCAACAGCATTCTTATGAAGTCAGTGGGATTTACAAAATCCAAGCTTTATTTCGAGAAAGCAAATATGTTTCTCATTCGGAATGTTACACATCTGCTCCAGGAAGACATCTGAAACATTGTTTGGCAGATTATTGTCTTTTAAAGACAAAATGTATTTGCGGTTTTGAAAAGCATCAGATGTGATACTAGACTTCAAAGTACAGTATAACTCATTCTATATAATAAAGGCGCAATTATAAAGAATAAGGCTATTAGTGGAATTGTAGTATAAAGAAGCAGTGCTATTGGATAACTGTAATTAGAAACATTAAGCATTCTTTTCCAACACACTCTTGATTTTGCAGCTGAAGGTTTGTCGGGAAGAACGATTGAAATAGTACTCGCAGTGACTTTGTGTGTGCTTTCTATCGTCCTGCTTGTGATTGTTGGCTATGTTATTGCAAGGTAGGATGGATAAATCTTACAGATGCTCAAACTTATTTTAATAAAACTAACTTACCCAGAGATTATTCTGACAACTTCAGTATATAGTTAATCAAAATACTGCTATTAATTTAGGGATAATACTATTTAATTAGTCACAAAATTTCTCTATGTATTTGTACTATTGCATCAAAGTATATAAGAAGCTTGAAAATACTCCAGCTCTCAATCTTACTCCAAGTTTCTTTTAGGCAAGGAAATGTCCTCAGTATTTTTACATTGTTTTGTCGGAATTTAACTTGTATCAGAATGCAAATTTCTTCCAGTCTGTGTCTCCTTGAAGACAAAGGAATTGTTTGCTGTATTTAATAATCTTCCATGTCTGCTTGTGTTGGTAATCCATAAACAGAATAAGGCAGAAGCAGAAGGAAGGTGGTACATACTCTCCAAGGGATGCAGAAATTATTGACACTAAATTCAAACTGGACCAGATGATCGCAGTGACAGACCTGGAGCTAAGGGAGGAGAAGCTGACTCGGTGAGCTTCAGATGTGCAAGTAACCAAGGGGTCCTGACCCTATTCTGACCACTGCTTGTTTGGAAGTGTTTGCGGTGCTGTAATTTACTGAGGTCACTCAATTCCTTTTCAGAAGGTAAAATCTCATCTTTCAGCCACTTCACATCAAAAACAGATGAAGGACCTCCTTGAGCATGAAACAACACAGCAAAATATTGTTTCTGCTTAAAAATGGGATGTCCCTAGATTTGAATGGATATATAACATTGTTTTAATTATTGTTCTAACATGATGCTTAAGCTTCATTCTGGAATCGATCTAAGTCTTAATTGGTCAAAAGTATTTTTTTTCCAAGCTTAATCTGAAAAGTGTGAGTTTATTACTGAGTGTACCTCAATGTGTAACAACTTGTGTCATTATCTTCTTTCTGTGCCCTGACCTAAAATTGAGATTATAATTTGCTTATTAAATGTCATTTTCTTTATAAATTCCTTAATTCGACAAGGAAGAATTCAGATAAATAAAATAAAATTGAAATTGAATATCATACAGTTTGTTAAGTTTAATAGAACATTTAGGTTACATGTTTTCATTGAAAACAGTGATCAAAATCACGGTAGTGTAGTGTTTAGCTCAATAACTTAGTTCAATTCCCACCACTGCCTATATGGAGTTCGTACATTCTCCCAGTGACCATCTGTGGTTCCTCCATGTCTCCCGTTTCCTCCCACAGTCCAAAGACATACTAGTTGGTAGGTTAATTGGTCATTGTAAATTGTCTCGTGCTTAGTCTAGGATTAAATCGGGTGGGGGGGGGGGATTGCTGGGTGATATGGCTTAAAGGGCTGGAAGGGCCTACTCCACTCTGTATTTCAGTAAAACTTTAAAAATATATATTAAAACAATTAGGAATGTAGGACCTAACAGATTATGTTGCAGAGTGCAACATTTAAAATATTTATGGTTTTTAATGGTGAGAGTAATCTGTAAGTCAGTATGGTAAGACTGAAAGTTAAAAATTAAATTTATTGGCCTAAGCATTTAACCATTGTTTCTAATACAGATTTTTTTTTCCGGAAACCCAAGTTGAGGAGGAAATATCACCATGCCAAAAATCTGGTGCCCAGACTGAAGCACGTGTTTCTGATATTCTCTTTCTGGTGATATGTGTCCTCTGATGGTTTTACACATCAAATATCTGATGACTGTCTCCTGATAGCCCGAAATCAGGATTGAATTTTTGTTGACGTCTGCACCCATGCCTTCTTCCCCTATAAAGGTTAGGACTCAGAATTATAAATTTAGATCACCTTTTCAGTCCCAAGTATGCATTGAAATCTTGCCATTGTTAAAATTCTATCCCTATTCTAATGAAACTCCCCAGTGTGGTCTAGATGATCCAGATAATGGTTGTTCATCTTCTGTCGTTTATTCATCCTCATGG
Organism: Hypanus sabinus; assembly: GCF_030144855.1. NCBI lineage: Eukaryota > Metazoa > Chordata > Chondrichthyes > Myliobatiformes > Dasyatidae > Hypanus > Hypanus sabinus. The sequence goes on from NC_082713.1 coordinate 160,585,199, forward strand.
TGGATTGAATTCTCATCACTGGGCTGCCATTAACGGTGAGTCCTGTCACCACCCATTGAAGGAGGTCAAAAGCCTACTTTATTTAGATGGAGGTCTATTTGCAAGCCTGTACATTATGGATCAGACATGACTTATCCGTGTATGCAAGTGCCATTCATCTTCCTGTAAATAGAATTTGTAAATGTCAGAATTAAAATGTAACCTTGGGGAAGTTTGAATCAGCAAATATAATGCAGACTTGTTAGAGTTAATAGAACCAAGTACTTTATAGTTCTACAACTTAATTCACAATAAAGTGGGAGAAAAGCTGAAGCAAGTAAAATAAATCTAAAATTCAATGTTTCTGCTTCTTCTTCCTGGGCCCTAGCTCCCAATGGAGCATAGGCTATTGATACTCTCCTGCCCCCCCCCCCCCCCGCCCCCGTCCAAAGTCGATGGTCTGGTTAGAATTCATTAATGTTTCTGTAGTCCATTGTATCTACTGTACAGGGGATTGGCCTCTACAGCTTCACCAGAGCCCTGTTGGCCGGCCTTACCCATCTCCACCTCTCACGACAGTGACGTAGGGTCAGACTTTGAGAGGCAATTCCATGTTTCCAAGGTTATACAACTAGAGTTTACCTGAGATAAAAAAATTCTACTACCTACAACTTTGAATAGTTTAAACTTAAAATATGTACTTAAATTTTCCTTAAAGGTTTATTTATGTGCATACTTGCATCTGTAAATTCTCTGTAAATTAACTATCACTAAATCATTATAAGAGTGGCCCTGTTTTGCAGCATGAATGTCATACATGTGGTTTGGTAATGTGTACGTCATGCTGGTGCAGTGTTGAAGATTTGCTTGTGTGGAAGCAACATTCAGTTCATTGGCTTGCTGACAAAAGTACCTGCATGTTACAAACCACTGTTCCAACTGAATGCATAAAAATCTGAGACCATACCTGGCACATTGGCTTTCAGGTTCAAAATTCTGGTTACCTCCAAACTAACATTCTGATGGCTCCTTTCTTCCAGTTATTCCTCGCTATTCTTTAGACGCAAGGAGATTTATGTCATCCAGTAAGTGAAGTATTCATTCTCTTAAGAGTGCTGTTATCCTGACACAGGCAAGGAGTCAACTGTTTTGTGCCCCTGCCAATGTCTCATCAGTTCCTTATCATCCCATATTTCATTAAGAATCAAATAAAACCAAGCTACCAAAGTTCAAAATACATTTATCATCAAAGTGTGTCTACATTATACAACGATGAGAATGGTCTCCCAACAGACAGCCATGAAACAAAAAAATCCATGAGAAAACAAAACATGAAGCAATAAACACTAACATATAGCGTTCTGAACTGAAGTTCACAAAGAGTATTTGTCCACAGACACTTTCTTAATTGCGCGCAGAGCTGTGTAAGTGTCGCAGAGTAGCAAGCTGAACCAGCCAACCCTTGCCCCAGGCCCCGACACTCGTTGACCTTTTTCAATCTGGCCCAGCACCTAAATCATCGTCTGAACATCGGATTCATTCGCTTCGATACACTCTGGGATCTGGACCCAGCCACCTTGATTTGAACTGTACCTGACCTTTCTGATTCAGCCCGGAGCTTAAATCAATCGAACCTTGGGTCTTCCTTGGTCTTGGCGATGGGCCTGCTGTCTTGCCTTGCTTCGGCTCTGCCACGTTGGATTGCCTCCAAGTCCAAAAGGGTGATACAGACTATTGCTTGCAATGATTATTTGCCAGAAATAGAGTGATTTAGCAAAGCATTTTGTGATTTTCCTTGTTTCGTTAGCCACCAGCCAGAAGTCACTGAGATTCACCAGTGACATGTCAAGCTGGAAAAAAAGACATGTCTTTAGAGTGTTGACACATTGTTCTGCAAGCTAATCCTAAGCCACGTAGTGCTTTATTTTGTTTACAAATATCACTGGTCAATTCTAATTGCTCACTTCTTTCTAAGTTTCTGAAGTCTGTTTTGTTTTGAGCTGAAAATTGCAGACTTCAGCAAATGACTAAAATGCCTCCCATTGGTTAGTTGAGCCTAGGGAATACAATTCTTTGCCGGATACACAGAATAGAAAGTTTCCTTGTTCATTGTAATTGATTACAATTGGCCATTTTGCCCCTGTTTCAAAGGTATGAAGTCTTAGACATAAAATCCATTTTGTAGGAATTGACAAAGTTCTACTCAAGCAACGTTAGTAAAAGACAACATACTAATGTAATTAGCACCCATGCCTATAAGCACCACACATTCAGAAGGGTCCAGGCAGTGCATATGAAAATGGAATACTAAAAGGGTTTTAGCCTTTAGAGTAGAGACTTTGTGCAAGATAAGGACCAGGGACCTTAGGAAACTTTTTCAAGAAATGTTGTTCTTTTATTTAAAGTTTTAAACAATCATTGGATTTTCAACATAATTTTGTGCCTTAAAAGTTACCTTGAGTGCTATGTTTAAAGTAAGAATATAATATATTTTAGATCTTTGCTTTTAAAACACCATCTATCTTATTACTGTAAGAACTTACAGAAGCCTGTAGAAAATCCATCAGATTGTAAAGTCATGCAAAAATTGTTTGTTATGCTTCTGGTGCTATTCGATTGATATGAGACGTACTGCCTTTGCTCAACAATGCAACAGGTTGATGTTAATTATATTTGATAGCAGGGAAACTAATTACACATTTAGCAGTCTGAAGGAGGTAGACAAAAAGTTGAGGAAGGAAGTGAATTTGTATGTTTTAGAGAAGTTGTGCCATTAATAGAGGTTGGTAGTAACTTCACTTTTAGCAGTTTGTAACAATCTTCCAACAGATTGAAGACTATGGGAAGAACTATACTAAATTACGAGGGGTATAGATAGGGTAAATGCAAACAGATTTTTCTTCCACTGAGGTTGGGTGCGACTACAACTAGGGGCCATGGGTTAAAGGTGAAAGCTGAAAAGTTTAAGGGAAACATGAGGAAAAACTTCTTCACTCAGAGGGGCATGAGAGTGCGGAATTAACTTTCAACACAAGTGGTGCATGTGAGCTTGATTTCAACAGCTAGATACGTGGTAGGAGTATGAAGGGCTATGGTCCCAGTGCAGGTCAATGGGACTAGGCAGTTTAAATGGTTCGGCGTGGACTAGATGAGCCAAAGGGCCTGATTCTGTCCTGTACATTTCTATGATTCTATGACTCTATCCATGGACATCAAGTACTGCAGATGTTGGAATCTGGAGTGAAAAATAAACTGCGGGAGGATCTGACGCAGTGTCTTGACCCAAAGCACTAACCATCTCTTTGCCTCCACAGAGGCTGCTTCATCCACTCATTTCTTCCAGCATTTTAGTTTTTGCTGTGGCAAGATTCTTTTGATTATTATTAAGTTGCAGGGCCTGGCCTACAGGTTTTTGGATCTGAAGAGTTTGTCCTAGAGAGCATCTTCCTGGCATGTCTTCATGATGTTTTCTTGTCCTCTTCCATGAAATGTAATTTGAAAGCAGTATCTCATATTCAATAGAATAAGAATTTAAAAAGAACTGGAAAGAACATTTAAATTTAATACAGAGTAAAATGTGATTAATGATTAAACTTATAGGTTTTAATAGTCCTACAAATACTGCTTCCCTGGGCAAAGAGCTCCACAGATTCACTACTCTCTGGGAAAAACAGTTTCTCCTCATCTCAATCTTAAATTATTCCCCCTGAATCTTGAGGCTAAGTCCCTAGTTCTAGGCTCAGTGGTGTAATCTGGGTTGTGATTGATTCGGCTTGAGGGACTGCTACAGAAACTGCTGAGTCCAGCATCCAGACTGAGTGAATCATCAAGACCTGGGCATCAACAAAAAGGAGGCTGGAGACCCTGGGAGCTGCCACAGTCAAGGTCAAAGCTCTCAGGAGCTGTTGAAACAAATCTTGTTTTAACAATGAAGTGTAATATGTACATGAGCAAGGCAGTATCTACATTTGAATATTGCTGGAATTACAGATCCTCTGCATCTTTTGTGTTGATGACCTCTTGCTTGAAGTACTCCCGAGGTCTTTAGCCTTGATCTTGGCTGCTCCCAGGATCTCTGGGCTTCTTTTCGTTGATGTCCAGGGATTGGTGTTAATTCACCCAGTCCAGAAATCAGACTCATTAGTTTCTGCAGCAGACCTTCATACCAAACCAATCAAATCCTCAGATTGCAATATTGATCTGCAATGCCCCACAGAATGTTGACTGATAAAAATTTATGTAAATGACTGAATTCATTCATGTAATCATGTAATGACTATGTATTCAATAATACATACTGTACATAATGCATTACCTGATGAAATAAAAGTATACCATTTATAAGGCAATAATTTTTTTGAACTAAGGGACTTTGAGTATTGTGTTCCATTCTGGTAAGTACACTACAGAAAGGAATTGGTTGTGATGGAAGAATGGCAGAGGAGATTGAACTGAACATTGGCTGGACTGGAGGACTTTGGATATTGAGGAGAGATTGGATAGTCTCAGCTTGTTTTCCCTGGAGTGAAGGAAGCTGAGAGATGATCTGATTGATGTATAATGTTATGAGAGGGAGGTAGTCAAAATCCATTTCCGAAGATAGGTGTGTCAAAGGCAAGCGCAGGGATTTCAGTTAGGAGGGAGTTTTAAAAGGATCTGAGTGGTACATCTGGTACACAGAATGGTTATGGAACACAATGCCAGATGAGGTGGTAGAATTAGATACAATTACTGCATTTAAGAGGCACTTTGACATATACTCAATAGGCCGGATATTGGAAAGTAGATTCCTAATGGAGGCAAATGGGATTAATGTAGGTGGGCAAAATAGTCAGTGTGAATATGGTGGGCCAGAGGGGCCATTTCAGTGCTAAACCCCTCGACAACTATGAATTACTGTACAATGCAGGATTTGAATAAAGCAAATAGGACATAAATAATTAAATTTCATGATTTAATAAGAATTTTTAAGAGTAAGTGCCTCAAGATTCAGGGGGAATAAGACTCTGGTAAGAGTCTGAAGTAAAATCATAAATTAATCTTTTTATTTTTATGTACTGTTCTGCTTTATACAGTGGCTTGTGTAAATTTTAACTTCACTGATGTATTTTACTACTAGATGGACATTAGAGTTCAATATGCTGGTTTCTTTCATTTCTAATAGTGATGGCATCAGGTGATGCTAGCCCATACAGCAGAAGTTATGATAGTATTTATCTGTATCTTTATACTTCTAAATTTCAGAACTTTCTCCTGCTGCCAACAAAACAAAATTAGTGGATGTGTAGTTTTTTGACAAACCCTTGAACTATATTGTAGTTATGGAAAACAGGGATAATGTTTATGGCCATAACAAATTTAATAAAAAGTCATTATGTGCCCAGCTGCAAGATTCAGCTATAAAATTGCTTGAAGTAAAATTAATACTCTAAATGTGAAATGCATATTTAGAAAAAAACATTAAAATATATCATGAGAACATCTGTGAAAATGGACAGGACAGTAATTTATATGGGTTTTAAAGGGTAGAACCTTACAAAAATTCTAAAGTTTAAAAAAGTGCATAAAATTCTATAGTAATTAAAGGTGGTGTTCCAGTTACAAGAGCACATTAGAGAATCTTTTTTTGGAAAAGCAGAACCCTTAGAAGTCCTAAACATAAATATAATGGCCCTGAAGTTCCTGCAGTAAAATTTCTAGTTGTGTCATTCAGCAGTCACTCTGTAGAAACCTTTCGGATCAATGGAGAAAACCTAATTTGCTAGGCAATGGGTGCAAGTACCACTTAGGTTGCACTTGATCTATCTAGTTGCCCATCCTTGCCACAATCTGCAGTGTCCATCCATTGTGGGATCTTTCGAGGGGAAACCCACTCAAATCCAACCATGTTACACTTGATCCACTGAAGATGGAGCAACAGAGAGTGCAAAGGAGATTTACCAGGATGCTGCCTGGATTAGAGAGCATATGAGGGAAGGTAGAGCTGTCCAGGGCTTTACTCTTTTGGAGCAAAGGAGGATGAGAGGCAACTTAATAGAGGTGTATATGATTATGAGAGCCATTGAGTGGACAGACAGAAATCTTTTTCCCATGGCAGCAATGGCCGATACTAAAGGATATCCATTTAAGGTGAGTGGATTAAACTTTAGGGAAGATGTTAAGGATAGATTTTTTACTTAGAGAGTGTTGGGTGCCTGGAACACACTTCCAGGAATGGTGACAGAGGCTGACACAATGGGGGCACTTAAACGTCTCTTGGATATGCCCATGGATGTAAGTAAAATAGAGGGTTATGGGCTATGTCAGAGGGAAGGATGTTGATTGTTTATATTGGTTGGCAAAACATCATTGTTCAAGGGGACCATACTGTAATGTGCTGTTCTATGTTCGATGTTAAAATATTCAGTGACAAAAAATAAATGTTAAACATTAATAAATAATACTGAAAACTACATTGCTTAGTATATGCTCTAGTTATATCATACTGACTTTACATAACAGTTTTTAGAAAGTAATCATCAAATGCATTAAAAAGTGAATATGATCTCTTTTCTATTTTCATGATGCACACTGCCCTTCACTACCCTTAATGGTACTTCATTTTATATCCTAAAGAGTTGAAACACTTATAACGCTTCACAAAATATTTGCATTGCAGATTACTCAGTTATAGGAAGTCCCTCAAGTAAGTAGTTACAACTTGCTTTTTGTTCCTAGATTGATAACTTTTGATCTGTGATTTCTTTTCCATTTCTGTCAGATTAGAAGCCAAAATTCCAAATGGAGTATAAATCATAAAAGCATGACCAATTGCATGGTAACTGGAGAAGGGCTTTTTGTTTCCCTCTGGAATGAACTCATATGTCTGCGTTTTAACTTTGGAAGCAATGCTGGCTCTTTTAAAATCCCTTGGAGTGCAAGAAGCATGTGACTTTTAGAATCATAATACTTTGATTACACATATTTATTCCAATTTACAGGGAAAAAACATGGTTTTACATATTATCTTCAAAGAATGTTGGATCCTTTTGCTGTATTGATAAATATCTTTCCAAATAAGTTCACTGTTATTTCAAAATGTTTTCATCAAAAAGACTTGCACATTATTTTAAGGAGTTCTTGGAGTATAATCTACAGCAGAAATATTATACGTAGGTGGCAAATTTTAAACAGGACTGAACTAAGTTTGTCATTTTTTTTTACTTCTATCTACCCCAGGCCCATTAACAAGAAATCATTTCTGCAGCATGTGGAAGAGCTCTGTGTTAACAACAACTTGAAATTTCAAGAAGAATTTGCGGTATGTCTCCAACAGTTGTCACAACACACAAAGAATTTGCATGTCACAATTCATGTCTAGTTTAGTGCATGTGAGACTGGTAAGAACACTAGCCTTGATAATCAATACCTAGTTACCAGATCTGATGTTTATTTAGTAATGTTACACTGATTTAGATTCTTCACTATATGTGGTGACCTAATCGGAGTCATTTACCAACCGTGTCAGTGTAGGCTTATCCCTACCAGGCCACCCCATAATGACACTTTTCTTGCTAGGGTGTCATTCATTAGAGAAAGGTAGTTTATGGTTTTTAAATGTTCCGTTCTGCAAAAGCATCAAGATATTTTCAACACATTGGACTGCTCCTCAGTGAAGCCTGCATTTGTAATCTAGTTTTAAAACATGAAATTCAATTCCTGGAGCAGTCTATAATTTTGTCAGAGGAGAAATACAGGTCCCTCATGATCTTACTTGAAAAGGGATAGTGAGGCCAAAGAAGGAAGGGTAATTGATAAAAGGAATTATATAAAAGAAATATACTTAGTCCAAAATTATAGTGTTAATATTTGTTTCATATTATTTGGGGATGACTATATATTACCCTGAGATTCATTTTCGTGTGGGCATTCACAGTAAGTATAAAAAAGCAGAATAGAATCAATGAAAAACCACACGTGGCAGAGACAAACAACCAATGTGCAAAAAACAACACTGTGCAAATACAAAACAAACAAAATAATAATAAGTAAATAAGCAATAAGTATCGAGAACAAAAGATGAAGAATTCTTGAAGGCAAATTCATAGGTTGTGGGAACAATTCAGTGGTGAAGTGAGTGAAGTTATCTCCTCTGGTTCAGGAGCCTGATGGTTGAGGGGTAATAACTGTTCCTGTACCTGGTGGTGTGAGTCCTGAGGCTCCTGTACCTCCTTCCTGATGTCAGCAGTGAGAAGTGAACATGACCTGGATGTTGGGGGCCCGGTAACAGGACTCGTAGATGTGCTCAGTGGTGGGGAGGTGTTTACCATGATAGACTGGGCTGTATACACTATTGGCACAGTTTATTGTATTCTGCACTCTTGTTGTCTGCTCTAATGGTGTGTTCTTTCATTGATTCTATTATAGTTATTGAATTTATTGAATGTTCCCACCAGAAAACTAATCTCAGGGTTGTAATGGTGACATATTTGTATTTTGGTAGTAAATTTACTTCGACCATTTTGTAAGATTTTCTATATAAGGGCATTGCTGAATCCATACCAGGCTTTGATGCAGCTAATCAATATACTCTCCACCTCTCATCTATAGAGGTTTGTTGAAGTTTTAGCTGATGTGCCGAATTTTTGCAGACATCTAAGAAAGTAGAGGTGCTGCTGTGATTTCTTTGTAATGGGACTTACATGCTGGACCCAGGACAGATCCTCTGAAATGATAACACTGAGGAATTTAAAGTTGTTGATCCCCTTCACCTCTGATCCCCTGATGAGGATTGGCTTCTGTAAAGAGAATGAGATTTGGTTTAAATCAGAGGAACATTGTCTAGAGAAAATAGTCCTTTGAATCCATGCTTTCTGGCTCATTTTGTTTCTGACTTCCAAAATGTTTCCGTGTCAGACTTAAGTTTCTTTCCTTTTGACGAAAAGAGTTGTGTTGCTGCTGGCAGTCTTTCTGAACGAGGATGCCCGGTTTACTTGAATTACTCTGCGCTTCTCCCACAATACAGACTTATTTTCCCCGGATGTTGAGAGTGGGATAAGGCAGCCAGTGCAAAAACTTAGGGATCTTGTGAAATGGATTGAGCTTCAATTGGTGCCTACCAGCACAGTGCTGAGTCCAAGGCTATGGAGTATCCTGGCTCCCTACGACAGCTTACTGCTGCGAAAAGTTTTGCCACTGACTTTAAATGTTTAATAACCAAATTCAAATAACGTTTTAATAAAAATTAATACATTAAAATAAAATATTTCAAACACTTATCCACACTTAGCCATTTCCATGGTTTGAATGAGGCCCCCTGCAGTACCTGGCAGAAAGATGCTGTATGTAAAGAGCAGTCAACCCCTGATCTCAGCATCTCAGTGCTTTGCTTCTAGTCTGAAGAGTAAGACAAGCAAGTGCAGGAGTTAAGGTGCACTAGAGTATGAACTCCAGTGTGGCTGAGCTCATGATGTCAAACATCTTGATCCAGCTCATTAAATAGAAAGCATCCTCAACATTACGTGCATGTATCAATTCATCTTGGCTGCTTCATTATTAATAATAAATCCAAATAGTCAACTTTTTTTTCCTGTGTGTGGCACTTTTCTTTAGGAAAAATAATGACTCACTGATCTCCAAAATGGCTAACTATTCAACTGGCGGCTTTGTATAACTGGTTTATTTTAATACAATAACTGATACAATTTATTTATTGGGTGACTGTGCAGAATAGGCCCTTCCAGTCTTTTGAGCCACACCACCCAGCAATTTCCCTATTTAATCCCAGCCCAATCTTATGATGACCAATTGACCTACCAACCAGTCTTTGGACTGTGGGAGGACACTGGAGCACCCGGAGGAAACTCATGTGGTCACAGGATGAACATACAAACTCCTTACGGGCAGCAGCAGGACTTTCATCAAATCGAATTTACATTAAAATTAACTTCCTTAATCTTTGGATTACACTCTGCTGGGCTAGAACTTGCTGGGAAATGTAATGCATGAGAAACTTACTGCCCTGATTCTCTGTGAATTCAGTTCAATGGGGTCTCCGCGTCCCTTGTGCTGGAGGCAGTCACTCTCAGTTCACCCCTGAGCTTCACCTTATCCATCTTTGGATAAGGCTGTGTTATGATTCTCAGAATATTTAGTTGGTTGATAACTATATCTTAACTATATTGTTGATGACCCCTTCTGTACCTTACTGATATTAGGAAACCATGCCCCACGCTCTGGACTCATATTCACTTGCTATCCTACCTAATAACTTTAGGATCTCTACAATGGATTTGACAAATCTTTCTACTTTTAAACATTGTCCCATATGTTATAAGGCTTAATGGGGAATGCATTTAGCTTGAAAATAAATCTTTCATGCAGTATAATTATTCCAGATGTGCTAGAAGTTTATGAAGCACGAGCCAGCGTAAAGGGCTGGAAGGCCTAATCCTACTCCCATTTCTTATGCACCTTATTTATAAGACTCTTCTTTACAGGAACTCCCCAAGATAGGCCAAGAGCTCATATCATCTGACGCTGACTTGCCTTGGAACCGAACCAAAAATCGCTTTGCAAATATAAAACCATGTAAGTTATGTAAAATAAACTGGTAAAGGATTTTGTATACGGTATTTTCAAAACAATTTTTAGAGTTTAATTTTGAACACACTGACCAAAAGTTATAAAGTATTTGTTTTAAACCAAACACTTGTAAGACTGGCTAACAATACTTTTTATTCAGTCGTGTTATAGGTGAGTAAAACCCTCATGCTAAATAATGTCAAGAAATGCATGATGATTGTTCATTGGAGAATTCTTATATAAGAACACGGACCGATGTTCAGAAAAATATTTAGAAGTTATACTGGAGTAAATTCTTGCATAACATTAGTTAGAGTTGAAGCCAGAATAATCATAATTGTCACAACACATCCAGTAAGTAGAGTTATGCCAAAAATCAGTTCCATCTCCACTTTCACATGCTGTTTTCCAAATCAGATGTTTCCACATCTGGGAATGCTCACCAATTAGCTTGCAGTTGTTTTATCCAATCCCTCTATTTTAGCAAGTTGTTCTTAATTTCTTTCATACACATGGACCGCACACTATTCCTCAGTTAAGAGGTGTAGTGGGAAAGTTACATACCTTCTCTTCCCCAGTCTGCTCTTAAAATAACCACTAGGAGGTGCACAGGAGCCACAAGAAATAATTCATATTCTGGTCTTGTGTGTGAAGCAGCTGATTTTTACTCATCACTTTGCAGTGGTCATACAATCACATCAGTAGCTCACCATGTACGGAATCATCAGTTACAAACATATCACATCAAAATAAACAGCTGTTAAAATGTATGTCCAGAAACTGGATCAATTTCTCCGTTTTTTATATTCTTAATCATGCATAAAAGCCATTTGTACCAGTTTTGCATTGTTTCCTGTTGAAATCCTGCCCATCAAGAAATTGGAGCACACATAATTCACTTGAGTATGCGTGTCATTTCCCCTCATTATTCGTTCCCACAATGGCATTGACAGCTTTTATCAGGCTCGTTGTGCAAACAAGCCCTGTGGCCCAACTCATCCATGCTGACTAACTTGCCTACTTCAGCCAGTCCCATTTGTCTGCATTTACCATCTACCTCTCTAAATGTTTGCTATCCATGTACCCATTGCGATTGTATCCACCAATGGCACTTTCTCAGCGATCTGACTCTGTCTCATTACTTCCTTCAGTTTGACAGAAATTAGATTGGAAGATCACACTGACACCAAAGTAAGGAGTAAGCCATACAACAGAACCTTACTTGAATTGAAGGGTCCATTCTGGGCATTGGCTCTCACAGATTAATTTTTATTTGCTGAGTACTTCAGCATGCACAGATGAGGGGGTGGGTGTACTGGACAGGATGGAAATAAGCTGCCGGAAGTTGTAAACTCAGCCATCTCCATCATGGGAACTAGCCTCCCCAGCCTTCGTGATATCTTCAAGCAGCGATTTCTCAAATAAGTGGCATCCATCATTAAGGATTTCCATCACCAAGGCCATGCCCTCTTCTCATTGCTACCATCATGGAGGAGGTACAAGAGCCTGAAGGAACACACTCAACAATTCAGAAACAGCCTCTTCCTCTCTGCCATCTGATTTCTGAATGGATATTGAACCCATAAACACTACTTAACATTTTTTTTTCTCTTTTTACACTACTTATTACTTCCTCAGAGTGACCAGGGACCGACCACATTTGGCATCGGAGTGATTATGCACCCCGTAGTATGGAGATAAGACCATAAGCTATAGGAGCAGAATTAGGCCATTTGGCCCATCGAGTCTGCTCCGCCATTTCATCATGGCTGATCCATTTTCTTTCATAGCCCCAGAAAAGGCCATAAGATATAGAATCAGATTTAGGCCATTTGGAGATCTCTATGAAAGGACTGGAACACTATTTCTCCCATTTACTGCCATCACCATAACCCCATGCATGGAATCTGCTCTTCATTCAATAAGATCAAACCTGACCTAATCCAGTAACATTGTACTGTAGCTGAGGAGCTGACCCGCTTCTACTGAACAGCATGCAATTGAAGCAGCATTAGCTATGGATTAATGTGAAGGTCACATTCTACTGAATTTTTTAATGCAAGTGCACCATTTTAATGATCCCTATCAAATCTATACCCGTACACACTAGCACACCAGTTGAGCTAAAAGCATCAAAACAATATTTCTTGTGAAAACAAAAGCAAACCAGGAAAAATTAGCAGTGTCTTCCAAACATTTTTCTGCATCCTTTTGTCTGAAGGACAACAAATTAGTGTATTATTGGTGCATTTTATTTTTGAGTGGAAAGAAAAAGTTTGAAAGGTTTCAGGAAATACTAGAAGTATTTGTTAAACTGAATATTATGTGATGAGAACATATGGAGTAGAAATGTAGGAAAAGCTGGAAATAGAAGGTAAGGCAAATCTACGGAGAGAGAAAAAGAGTAACATTTCAAAAGTTCAAAGTACATTTCTTATCAAAGTGTGTACACAGAATACAGCTCTGAGATTCATCCTCCCAAAGGCAGCCACGAAACGGGAAACAGAAAAGTAATATTACTAATGATAAGCCCACTGAACCTGCTGCATCATCTAACAAGACCATAGCTGATATCAGACCTCATCCACTTTCTTGTCTGTGTCATTTCCTTTGATGGCCAAGCAACTATTAATCGAATTAACATCACAGCCATCTTTGACAATGAATTTAACATAGGCAACGTTCCATAGGCAAATTTCTCCTCATCTATTTTCAAATGAGGTAGATCCTTATCATGGACTCTGGCAAGATACAGCCCAATGGCATCCATCTTGTTAATATTTCTAAAATAGCTAATATGGTCTTTACAATACTGCTAATATGTGACCTGTGTTGTAAATAATTACAGTTTATTTGGCTGGTAAACCATCAGAAAACAATATTTATCAATTCTGATTTTTCCAGATCTGTTTCTGCAAGGTATTTAGCACTGTAAAATCTGATTTCCATATCAATTACACAAACGTTAATCTACAGGTGCATGAAACATTATACCTAATAGCTTTCAAGATTTGTGATGTCTGTTAATCCAAATTTAGCATTCCTTATTCATATGTCCTTCCCCCTTCCCAAGTGAAAAGTAACTAAGATAGGCAGAATCTGTTTGCTTGCATGCTAGTGATCCCTTGAAGAATAACAAAGCATTTTAAGGGGTGAATGATCTGCGGTAGATCAAAGATCAGAATGGTGTTTGTCATGGACTATGAATTAAGACTAAGATCTTATCAGTGCTAAAATTGGATCTGTGTCTCCATCGTCATTGCTACTGCATTTTTAACTTAATAAAGGAGCAATGCCCTTATTATCTTAAGCATTAACTGTGTGCAAGATAGAGAACATACTGTTCCTTATCTAATGTAATTTAGGATTGCAAATTAAGTTATTTGAAACAGGTGTTCTGAATTGATGTGCCCCATAAATAAAGACTGAATGATTTGAGAAAGATTATTAGCAAAATCATGGTACAAATATAAAGATTATTTTTTGACTTTTCTATAGATAATAACAACAGAGTGAAACTCATGCTGGAGCCTAGTGTACCAGGGTCTGATTTCATCAATGCTAGCTATGTGTCGGTAAGTTCAATTCTACCTGTATTTCATATTCTCATCAGCCAAGGTCCATTCTTTTGGGAAGTGTTGCCCACAGAGGAACACGCTAAACAAAATAGAGAAAGTGTTCCTATTCTTCCACTTTTTGAAAAATGTACCTGAGTTTCCTATCTCGGAACAACTGCCCAAATATCAAATTCTTAATTTTAGCTGTATGTTGGTTTCTCTATTTAAATGCCATCGGTTTCACTCCCTAGTCTAAGCAACTTGATTGATTACTTGATCAATTACCTATTTCACCCAGGTTGATTAATTCATTGATTACCTATATTACTTGGGTATTATTTACTTGCATCAAATATTTATTTACATCTGGGTATCATCTTAATATCCTTACCACTTACAAAATTCTCTCTTTGGATGTTATTCAACTTACCATTTAGGGAATGGAGGTTACATCAATTAATTCTACCCAATTTTTCCACAGAATGTTTATCAATATCTGAAATAGTGAAGGTTACTTCATCATAAGACCATAAGACGTAGGTTCAGAGTTAGGTCATTTGACCCATCGCAGCTGCTCTACCATAATGATAGTGAAGGTAATCATATTGTGAGACAAAGGATTTACGCTGAGTAGGAAATGTCTAACAAAACCATAAATGCACTTAACACACATTTGATTTAGTTTCCTTTAGAGAATAAAGGCAGCTGGTGGTGTAGTGGCATGTGCACCGGACTTCGAAGTGAGTGGTCGTGGGTTCGAATCTGCCGAGCTCCTTGCATACTTCCCATTTGTGGTGGGTTGAGCATTGAGCCTTCTAATAAAAACAGACAAAATGCTAAAGAAGCAGCAAAGTTGCCACCCAGTGTGCCACAACAACAAAGAATTGCATTTGTAAAGCGACTATCCTCTCCTCAGCATGTCCCAAACATCACAGTCAATGAAACAGTCATCTACATGAACCTGATGCACTGTTTTTGTGCTGTGTATTCTCTATCAAATAGGTATATAAAGTATCAAATTTTCTCTTAGAAATGTCTGATAAACAGCATTGAGGTAAGTGAGTAGATAATGTTTTTCCACGCAAACTCGAGGAAATCTGCAGATGCTGGAAATTCAAGCAACACACAGTTGTGGAACGCAGCAGGCCAGGCAGCATCTATAGGAAGAAGTATTGTCAACGTTTCGGGCCGAGACCCTTCGTCAAGACTAACTGAAAGAAGATATAGTAAGAGATTTGAAAGTGGGAGGGAGAGGGGGAAATGCAAAATGATAGGAGAAGACAGGAAGGGGAGGGATGAAGCTAAGAGCTGGGAAGTTGATTGGCAAAAGGGATACAGAGCTGGAGAAGGGAGAGGACCATAGGACGGGAGGCCTAGGGAAAAAGAAAGGGGGAGGAGAGCACCAGAGGGAGATGGAGAACAGAGAACAGACAAGGAGTGATAGTGAGAGAGGCAGAGAGAGAAAAAGGGGGAGGGACAATTAATAAATAAATAGATAGATAGATAGATAGGTAGATAAGGGGTGGGGTAAGAAGGGGAAGGGGCATTAACAGAAGTTAGAGAAATCAATGTTCATGCCATCAGGTTGGAGGCTAGCCAGACGGTATATAAGGTGTTGTTCCTCCAACCTGAGTGTGGCTTCATCTTGACAGTAGAGGAGGCCATGGATAGACATATCAGAATGGGAATGGGACGTGGAATTAAAATGTGTGGATTGTTTTCTCTGTCTGCCAGAGAAAGCAGGATCTCACAGTGGCCATACATTTTAATTCCATGTCCCATTTCCATTCTGTCAATCCAGGCCTCCTCTACTGTCAAGATGAAGCCACACTCAGGTTGGAGGAACAACACCTGATATTCCGTCTGGGTAGCCTCCAACCTGATAGCATGAACATTGATTTCTCTAACGTCCATTAATACCCGTCCTCCCCTTCTTACCCCATCCCTTATTTATTTATTTATCCCTCCCTTCTCTCTTTTTTCCTCTCTCTGCCCCTCTCACTATCACTCCTTGCCTGTTCTCCATCTCCCTCTGGTGCTCCCCTCCCCCTTTCTTTCTCCCTAGGCCTCCTGTCCCATGATCCTCTCCCTTCTCCAGCTCTGTATCCTTTTTGCCAATCACCTTTCCAGCTCTTAGCTTCATCCCACCCCCTCTGGTCTTCTCCTATCATTTCATATCTTCCCCCTCCCCCTCCCACTTTCAAATCTCTTACTATATTTTCTTTCAGTTAGTCCTGACGAAGGGTCTCGGCCCGAAACGTCGACTGTACTTCTTCCTATAGATGCTGCCTGGCCTGCTGCATCCCAGCAGCATTTTGTGTGTGTTGCAATGTTTTTCCATGTTGTTTGCCAGAACTGTAGGAGAAGTCCACTGCTTTACTTTAGGTAACACCCTTACTACTTTCATGTCTGTCGGATATGGTGTCATGACCGTGCAGAGCAGTACTAGAAAGCAACACACGTTTCAGGCTGAGACCCTTTGTAGGCTTCTCTCTATAGATGCTGCCTGGCTTGCTGTGTTCCGCCAGCATTGTGTGTGTGTTGCTTGAATTTCCAGCATCTGCAGATTTCCTCCTGTTTGCTCTTAAAAGTACTAGAAAGCATAGTTTTACATATTTCACCCACTGCAGTGAGATTTCAATCAATGACTTCCATTCCCAAGTGTCCTACTAAAACACAATAAAACAGCATAATGACTCCCTTTGGGAAAGTACCTTTCCTGTTCCTGTAAACAATCTGCTGGTAAATTCCAATAGGACCACGTAATGGTACTGTACTTGCTGTCCTCCAGTCACCTGCGTCTCATCGCTAGCCAGTGAAGAATTAAGATTTACAAATATCTCAAATAGTTTAAAAGTAGTTGTTATATTTTAATGTGCTTGGTTTACTTCTTAATTTTATTTTATAGGGTTACCTCTGTCCAAATGAATTCATTGCTACACAAGGTCCCTTACCAGGAACAGTGGCAGACTTTTGGAGGATGATTTGGGAGACAAGATCAAAATCCATTGTTATGTTAACTCACTGTTTTGAAAAGGGCAGAGTAAGTCACTATTGGAAGATGTCATTTTGTCTCATTCATTATCTGAAACTATTTATCCCTGCAGGTAAATTAATCTGAAATTTGCAACATTTAACACATCTATAATTGGTTAGTGAACATTTACATAATATTGAATGCAAAATTAGTGGTATTTAGATCATATTTGAACTTATTAAAAATGCAGTCATGCCTTATTTGTATTTACCCATGCCTCTAACACTGCCCCACTGCAGATTTTTGGATTATTTCCAGCAGGTCAGCAAATAAATGTAACTCTGTGTCTGCATCACAGGTGGGTCAGTCTTTTGTAAGAAACTGAAATCCTTTCTTAACCAGTTAAATGTCTCGTCTCTTCCCTATCTCCCAAATTCCATTCCTGAGCCTGAAGAAAGGTCTCAGCCTGAAACATTGGCTGTTTATTAATTTCCAGAGATGGTGCCTCACCTGCTGAGTTCCTCTACTATTTTGTGTGTGTGTGTGCTGTTTTGGATTTCCAGCATCTTCAGACTTTCTTGCGTTTATGAATTCCTGAGCCCGTTTTCTGACAAGGCCAATACTGCAAATATATGCAAACACATTTCTGTAGACTGGTCTTCTGATCTGCCCACACCACCTCCTGGCTTTCTATTTCATGGACTCATAGAAGTTGCAGGACAGGGGACCAATCTATATATTTTATCCAGGTTAGCCCAAAAAGGGCTGTCCTATCTAATTACAATTCTTGACTCTCAGAGGCGCTCTCATAATGTTATGTTACATTAATGTACATTGAAATATATTTAAAATATAATGAGGATATCTGGCCTCAGCATTATGTTCAGGGACCTGTCATCCTTTACATGAAATGAAGTTTCCTCAGCAGCTATCTTTCCATTCTTCTACCAATGACCTTATATCACTGCCTTCATGTGATTGATCTCCATGCTAAAGGAAATGGGTTCTCCATAATTTTATTTATAAACTTATATAAATCTATGCATTTTTTAAAATGTTCCAAATTTGCCCAATGAGTAAAGCCAATATTTTTTACCATGATAGGACACAATAGCCCCTGGATCCTGCATACACTGGATCCTGCAGAGAATCTCTCCATTCTGCGTTTGGAGTTTCTGCAAGAGGTGGGCACAAGCCCGGGTTCTCAGGAGGCCAACCAAGGACTTACAGTGCAGGCCCATAACTACAAGGATACCTAGGGAATTTTGAACAATTCAGTGGCTAGTGCTGACCAAATGGTTCAATTTGCATTGTATACAATATTTTACCATGGTAACTAAACCTACTGAATTCCACAACAATACATAATCACAGTGTATATTTTTACTCAGATACGGTGCCACCAGTATTGGCCAGAGGACAACAAGCCAGTTACTGTATTTGGAGATATTGTGATCACTAAACTGGCAGAAAACATTCAGGCAGATTGGACCATCCGAGAACTGAAAATTGAGAAGGTACTTCACTGGTTTTATGTGAAATTTTTGATAGCGAAGTAACCTTGTAAGACAGAGATTGTCATAATGGACTTTTAGATCAGGGGTTCCCAGTCATTCTTTATGCCATGGAGTGTTACCATTAATGGAGGTCTGTGAACTTCAGGTTGGGAACCTGTTTTAGATTGTTATTCCTTTGAACCATATGGTAAATAACGGGAAATACTGGAACATTTTTCATTAAAAAATTGAAGCTCAGTGTAAGTGGCTTTTAGTAGAATCTGCCCATGAAATTCCAATAGACATTAATAGAACCAAAGCAAATCCTTAATAGGATCCCAAATGATCAAACTTCCACTAATATTGCAAACAACCCCTTTATTTAAATTGTTCTTGTATTTTCATTGCATTTTTGAATAAAGAATAACAAAGAATACACCAGGAAAGCACAAAATCCTTTTGCATTTACAAGTTAACCTACTCGATCTCAGCTACAAGCATTTGATTAGAAATTTATTTCCAGTCATTGGTGCTAAACACACTCTTTCTTGGTGCTCTCTTTCTAGTCAGCTTCCAGAACTCAGTTATTAAGTTGCTTCGTTATAAAAATTACTTAAAAGTTCTTTTGGTATCCTTAATGTTACTGGAGATACATAGTGCCCTTGAGTGTTTTCTTGATCTTAATGTTATTTTGCTTCAATACCTATTTGACAGTATGGTGATTTTATGATGGTGACTCATTTCAACTTTACGTCTTGGCCTGAGCATGGTGTCCCAGAGACCAGTGCAGCTCTGATCCATTTTGCAAAGCTAATTCGAGCAAACAGAGCCAATGATAATACTCCTATCGTTGTCCACTGCAGGTAAGTCATTGTTTAACAGATTTATTTATAACGCATTATAATACTGCTGGATGTTCTATAAATAAAGGCATATTTCTTTATGCATCTATGCTTTATTGCCATTGTGTATATTTCACATAAAATTATAAACCATTGCCTGAATATTTTATTCCAGTGATATCTATGAACTGTGAAATTAGAAGTCAGTGCTGTTAGAATATTGCAAACTAAGGCAGCAAAAACCACTCAACTGAATTTTGTGTCCTGAAGAAGGGTCTCAGCCAGAAACGTAAACTATTTGTGCATTTCTCGAGATCCTGCCTGATCTGCTGAGTTCCAAAGTTTTGTGTGTGTTGCATTGGATTTCCAGTATCTACAGACTTTCTCAAGTTTACCAATGAATTTTCCCTCTGCTTTCCTTGCCCCATTTCAGCTTTATCATGGAGAGTTAGAAACTGATGTATCAATGTGTTATTAGACAAACATGTGAAACTAAGTGAATGAGTGGACAAATGTTGTGCAGAGCTGACCAAGACTTGTTTTTCTCTATTTCTACACATCAGTGCTGGCGTAGGGAGGACAGGTGTTTTTATTGCACTCGATCATCTGATACAACATGTGAAGCACCATGACTTTGTGGATATCTTTGGATTTGTGGCAGATTTACGAAGTGAACGAATGTGCATGGTTCAGAACTTGGTAAGAATGTGGAAAATGTAATATTAAGGCTTTTGGGCTCTGGGTTCTTGTTGATAACTGACAGATCAATGTTTCTGTTTCATTTTAATTTTGTTGAAATTCAAGTTGTCACAGCATATTAATTGTATTGACATTGCCTATAGATTCTTAATGTAACTCAGCAGTACTGCTTTGTAGGGTGACCTTCTGTGTTGCATGCTCTCATGCATCAGGATAGATTCTGTAATGTTGATATTGGATTTGGGTCCAGTGAAAAATTTGCAAATAGCTGCTTTGAGTCAATTTGTCTCATTGGCAAAAAGATATAGTGGAAATACTGTATTCCAACTTGAAAGTACCCGTAAAATGAAATTGAAGGACCTAGTCTACAGTCCAGTACAAGTGCAATAAAACAAATGATCATAAATGAATGAAGTCATGATTCAACACTATTTGAAAGGAACCACTTAAAAATGTCAGTCTGGGTTTGTTATAATAGTTAGTTGCAGTTTTGGTACAGCTCTTTGTATCTTAATAAATGAATGCTTTTCTTGAATTGCATTGCAGAATACATTTTAAGAAATAATAGATGTGTGTTTCTTTGAAGCTGTGCATGTACTTATGTACAGGATGACAAAGATGATTAACTGAGCAACACACACAAAATGCTGGAGGAACCCAGCAGACCAGGCAGCATCTATAGAAAAGGGTAATCCTGAAATGTCGTCTAGTCCGTTCCATAGATGCTGCCCGGCCTGCTGAGTTCCTCCAGCATTTTGTGTGTGTTGCTTGGATTTCCAGGATCCGCCGATTTTCTCTTGAACATGATTAACTAATCGATTTAGTCTATATCAAACTCCTACACAGCCTTAATTCGACAACTTTCCAAGGGTTAAGAGTTTTCTTAAATCCAAAGGATTATATGGATGGCTTTTCACTCCACTGTTCTATTATTGGTTTCCTCCAGGTGCTCCAGTTTCCTTCCACAGTCCAAAGACATTCAGTTGGTAGGTTAGTTGATCATTGTAAACTGTCCCGTGGTTAGGCTGGGATTAAATTGCGTGTTGCTGCGTAGCACTGCATCTGTATTCTGCACTGTGTTTCAATCAATCAATCAATAAATACGAGGACAAAAATGGCGGTGGTCATTCAGTTACAGTTGTATTTTTGCATCATTCCACCAACTGCTTCAATCTTATTTTTAACGATAAAAAGTGTTTTCTGCCCTTGGTAGCAACTTAAAGGAGACAAAATCCAACAGCAATCCACTAGGTAGATTTTGAAACACAGAAGGTATTTCCCCTTTAAGCATTTCATTCTATATGATTTGTTTTACTATGTTTTGTATGTATTGTAGCAGCATAAAGATAAATATTGAACAAGCAAACTTCAAAAATAATTCCACCCTCACTACAGTCAAACGTCATGGACTTGTTTCCATGAGCTTTCGCATATGACAGCTTTTAATTTCAGCTCCTCCTAACAGATGTTGGTAAGCTCCATGGATTTTTTTCATATCTAAGAGGCTAAAAGAAATATGAAAAAAGATCATAGGTGATGATGACATTACACCAACCAGAAAGCTGCATAATTCCTTGATACTGTTTAAAGATTGAAAACAACGTTAGCCGGCAGTTGACCATGTTTTTAATCTCTCATTAAAAGTTTCCCCAATCAATGATCTCACTTTAAGGATGCTTTAACTTGTTACCTCATGTTCTCGTTATTTATTACTATTTATTTATATTTGCACTTCCACAGTTTGTTGTCTCCTGCACTCTAGATTATCTTTCATTGATCCTGTTATAGGTACTATTCTATAGATTTGCTGAGTGTGCCTGCAAGAAGTGAATCTCAGTGTTGTATATGGTGACATATATTTACTTTGATAATAAATTTACTTTGAATAACTGATTCTCAAATATTCAGCTTTAATTATAAGTGTTATACTTGACAGTTTAATTGACATTGATTAACATTCTTTAATCATTGTTGCCATTGCACAGCATGTTATAAAGAAAAGAGATCAAGAAATCCTTTGCTCAATATTCTCTGTTGAAATTAAGAATATCTATACATACTGAATTTATTAAAGAACTTATGTGGTGCCAAATAATTTCTATTGATAAGTTATTTCTTTTCAATTTCTAATATTAGTTGTATTTTGTTTGAATTTTTCATTTTTAATATGTGAACATCTAATTGAATGCAGGCTCAATATATGTTCTTACATCAGTGTGCTTTGGATCTGACGAATAACAAAGGAAACAGTCGTTCACTGTGGTTCGTAAATTATGCTGCTTTACAAAAGATGGACTCTCTAGATACAATGGAAGGTAATAGGACAGATTTTTGCAATAAATTTCATTATCTGTAAATGTGACTTCATCATGGAAAAGGACACTTTCTGTCACATTTCTGGAGTTAAACAATGATGGGATCTAATATATTGAAACCTATAATGAACCATATATTTAAACCACACTTGTACCATTTTAAGCAGATAATAAATATTTAATACAGTTTTAAACTGCTATTTAAAGTAAAAAGGGAATGCAGCTCACATGTAGTAAGTGATTTTTTTTCCTAACTTTGTAATATGAAACAGCAAATTGTACATATTTATAATTATTATGCAGCAGGGAAGTTCTAGGAAGCTTCTAGAGTAGGTGACATGATCAGCACAACATTGTGGGTCGAGGGTCTGTAATGTGCTGTAGATTTCTATATTCTATAATGACTCCGTGAAACTCAGTTTCCTGCTTCTCATTCTGTAAAATTAATTTCTACAATCAAAATACTAGCTTATAGTAGTCTTCGCAGAGCTAATGTAAAGTGGTGCTTTCTGATGCTTAATATTAGGCTTCTAGTGGTTAAGTACTTGAGGAATATTACCGAGTTCCTAATCATCAAAACAGAGTTAAAATCACAGTCCTCACCATGGCTGACAAGTGAAGTCAGTGCCAAGTAAAAGCGAATGAGGGCATACAAGGAAGCCAAAGCTAGTGGGAAGATAGAGGATTGGGAAGCTTTTAAAAACTTGCAGTACGAAACTAAGAAGGTCATTAGGAAGTAAAAGATTAATTATGAAAGGAAGCTGGCGACTAGTATCAAAGAAGATACTAAAAGCTTTTTTAAATATATAAAGGGTAAAAGAGAGCTGGGGGTAGATATAGGACCAACAGAAAATGATGCTGGAGGTATTTGTAATGAGAGACGCGGAGATGTCAGAGGAACTGAATGCATATTTTGTATCAGTCTTAACAATGGAAGACATCTGCAGTATACTGGATGGTCAAGAGTGTCAAGGAAGTGAAGTTTGTGCAGTGAAAATTACAGCTGAGAAGGTACTCAGGAAGCTTAATGGTCTGAGGATGGATAAATCTCCTGGACCTGATGGAATGCACCCTTGGGTTCTGAAGGAAGTAGCTGGAGAGATTGCGGAGACATTAACAATGATCTTCTAAGAATTGATAGATTCTGGCATTGTACCAGGTGACAGGAAAATTGAAAATGTTGCTCTGCTAGTTAAGAAGGGCAGCAGAAAGGAAACTATAGACCTGTTAGCCTGATGTCAGTGGTTGGGAAGTTGTTGGAATCAATGGTTAGGGATAAGATTATAGAGTACCTGGAGGCACATGACAAGATAGGCCAGCTTGGTTTCCTGAAAGGAAAATACTGCCTGACTAACCTACTGCAATTTTTTGAGGAAATTATAAGCAGGGTAGACAAAGGAGATGCGGTGGATGTGCTGTACTTGGATTTTCAGAAGGCCTTTGACAAGGTGCCGCATATGTGGCTGCTTGGCAAGATTAGAGTGCATGGAATTACAGGGGAGTTACTAGCATGGGTGGAGCATTGGCTGATCGGCAGAAAACAGAGAGAGGGAAGAAAGGGATCCTATTCTGGCTGGATGCTGGTTACCAGTGGAGTTCCACAGGGGTTGTTGTTGGGACTGCTGCTTTATACGATGTATTCAATGACTTGGACTATGGGAATTAATGGATTTGTGGCTAATTTTGTCAATGATACAAAGATAGGTAGAGGAGCAGGTAGTGTTGAGGAAACAGAGATTTAGGTAGCTGAGGGGGATAGGCAAAGAAGTGGCAAATGAAATACAATGTTGGAAAGTGTTTGGTAGAAGAAATAAAAGGGCAGACTATTATTTAGACAGGGAGAGAATTCAAAATACAGAGACGGAAAGGGACTTGGGAGTCCTTGTGCAGGATACTCAGAAGGTTAATCTCCAGGTTGAGTCAGTTGTGAAGAAGGCGAATGCAATGTTGGCTTTCATTTCTAGAGGTATAGAATATAAGAGCAGGGATATGATGTTGAGGCTCTTTAAGGCACTCGTGAGATCACACTTGGAGTATTGTGTGCAGTTTTTGGCTCCTTATTTTAGAAAGGGTATACTGACATTGGAGAGGGTTCAAAGAAGATTCACGAGAATGATTCCAGGAATGAAAGTGTAACTGTATGAGGAATGTCTGGCAGCTCTTGGGCTGTATTCCCTGGGGTTCAGGAGAATGAGGGAGGATCTCAGAGAAACCTTCCGAATGTTAAAAGGCCTGAACAGATGAGATATGGCAAAGTTATTTCCCATGGTAGGGGAACCTAGGACAAGAGGGCACAACTTCAGGATTGAAGGACATCCATTTAGAACAGAAATGCAGAGAAATTACTTTAGTCAGAGGATGGTACTGTAAATCTGTGAAATTTGTTGCCATGAGTGGCTGTGGAGGCTAAGTCATTGGATGCATTTAAGGTAGAGATAGATAGGTTCTTGATTAGCCAGGGCATCAAAGAGTAAGGGGTGAAGGCAGGGGAGTGGGGATGACTGGAAGAATTGGATCAGCCATGACTGAATGGCAGAACAGATTCAATGGGCCGAATGACCTACTTCTGCTCCTATATCTAATTAAATGGACTGAAAATCCAATAGTACAAGTCTCTTCAACTGCAGAATACCTAATCTTGCCATTTGTAATAAAACCGGCAGGAGTGAATTCAGACCACCCCCTCCTCACTCCTGTCCAGGTGAAGAAGGAAAACCTGAAAAAATAGAAAACATCAGAAAATAGAACTTTATTTTCTATGGATTTTAGGTCTAGAAATCACATTGGTTTACTAAAATCAGTGTGCTCATTTTCTCCAATTCTTTGCTGAATGGAAAGTAATAAGTGAGGATACTTACAAAAAACAAGCTTTTCAGTTGAGATTATTTTTGCAACCATATACTATAGTTAATGTGTCATATATTAAATGTATCCTTTAATCATTAATTGTAATTGTATATTAATAAATGAGCCTGTGAGACTCAAAAGCCACAAGTGATACAGGTTCAATCAGTTGTGCTGAGTTGTTCTTGCATCACAAAAAAGGTTTTGTTATACAAGTAAGGGTGTGAGTGTGTTGCTCTGCAGTAATGACCCCACCTAGTCCTAACTAACTTAATACTCACCCTCAAAGAGCCAACCAACTTTACACAATAGTATTATGATGTGATTACTTTATAAAAGTCATGCACAATTTTAACGTTGTTTCTGACAATGTCCATGTTAGGAGGTTAGCCAAATCAAGGAACCAGGGCCAAGTAAGTTTTTAAAAAAAATCAAGATGTTTTAAAATTCTGTGTAAATTTACACATACTACGAATGTGAAGATATTTTAGCTATCATTTGCCTGTGTACATCCCACACCCTCAGTTATGGACTCTGTGATGACCTCTCGGTCCTATCAACAATCATCCACAATTCTGATTCCAACTTAGTGTCACACCCCTTCAAATGTCTTGAAGTACGAAAGTGAGGGCACATACAAGGCCAGTGGGTTAAGATGTCCTAGGCCTCTTACTCTGAATAAGAAATCCTTGCTTGTTTTGACCTTTGCAAGCCTATATAGAAACACTTTCCTTAGAGCAGGAGTTTCCAACATTTTTATGCCATGGACCTACTATTATTCGAGGAACCTGTGGACCCCAGACTGGGAAACCCTCCTCTAGAGTTTAAGGTGCGAAATTCCTTTGTTATTGACCACAAAATGCAGAGTTAGTTATTAAGAATGAGTGGCTCTAATATAGATTAAAATTACTATACTATTCATCTTGTTAATTTCTTTTAGGTGACGTGGAATTGGAATGGGAGGAAACAACCATGTAGTTCTCAGACCTGCTAAAGAGTATTAAAAAGCTTTTAT
Organism: Hypanus sabinus; assembly: GCF_030144855.1. Taxonomy (NCBI): domain Eukaryota; kingdom Metazoa; phylum Chordata; class Chondrichthyes; order Myliobatiformes; family Dasyatidae; genus Hypanus; species Hypanus sabinus. The sequence continues at coordinate 160,611,486 of NC_082713.1, forward strand.
TAAACTTGCTCTGAAAAAATTAGCATGAGAGCTTCTATAAGTAAGGGCCAAAATTAATCTGTAAATAGGCAATGTTAAATTACAAGTATGATAATCACCAGTGTCTTTATTAAATGCTGCATTACACTTTTGTATTTGGCTTGGATGGATAACAAGTTCTTTGTATTTATTTTCCTCACTTAATATATCACATTGCTACATTTTTATTTCATTGTACTGCTTACTTAGTAGCTTTGCAAACTTTAATGTAAAGTGAGCCAAATACAATGTAAATGTAAAATTTTCATGACATTATCTTGTTTAGGAGCACGTATGTTAAGATAGAAGTGTGCTTTTGTTGTGAAAGTAATGTGGTCCTGAAGTAAATATATATTTAAAGTGTGCAGATTTGAGAAGTTTTATTATTCTATGATCTCTACTTCTGATCCAATGCTTTGCAGCAAAATGTTGGCTTCTGGAGTCGGTTGTTGAGCTCAGTCTTCACAGGCAGAACAGTCTGTGATCCTGAACAGCTGAACACTCACCCTTCTGACACCACAGAGATTAATCTCTTACTGCAGTTCAGACAGTAGCTCTTCAGGGACACTCTGCTGTTTACACTCACTGCTCCGCGCCAGCTCAAAGTTATCAGATTGGGCCTTGTTCTCATCCTGATGAAGTTCCATTCTTTAGTTCCAGGGAGTCTTGTTACTGTGCTAAACATCGAAAAGAGGAGGAAACTGATCCATTTCACAATTCTTCTGCACTGTCAAACAAGTTTATCACAACATAATTATAAACTACATGACTGACCAAAAAAGTTTACTAAGTGAACACTGCAAGCAGTTCCTTATCACTTTCATCTGGAAAGTGCCCTTACTATTCTCACAAATTTACTGGAGTTCTTTGAGGATGAATTGAGCATGGTGGATAGAGGGGACCAAGTGGGTGTTGTACACACAGATTTCCAGAAGGTGTTTTAAAAGGTGCTGCATAAAATACTATCTATAAGATAAGGGTGCATGGAGCTGAGGGTGGTGTATAAGCATGGTTAGAGTATTTGATGACCAATAAAAGACAAAGTTGGGATAAAGTAACACGCCCAACAAGCTGGAGGAACTCAGCAGGTCGGACAGCATCTGTGGAAATGAACAGTCAATGTTTCAGGCCGAGACCCTTCATCAGGACTGAAGAGGGAGGAGGCAGAGGCCCTATAAATAAGGTGGTGGGAGGGTGGGAAGGAGAAGACTGGTAGGTGCCAGGTGAAAAATCAGTAAGGGGAAAGATCAAGGAGTGGGGGAGGGGATAGGGAGGAAAGGTGAAGAAGGAATATAAGGGGAAAATACTATGGGTGGTAGATGAAGACAGAATCATGAGGGAGGTGATAGGCAGCTGTAGGAGGAGGCAGAGTAAAAGTGGGATGGGGGAAGGGAGGGGGAGGGAATTACTGGAAGTTGAAGAGTTGGGATAAATGGGTGTTTATCTTGTTGGCATCCAGTGGTGAGCAGAGTGCTGCAGGGTTGGTACTGGGCCCGCAAATTTTCACGATATACATTAGCGATTCAGAAGAGGGGACTAAGTGTAGTGTTTCTGTTTGTTGGTGACACTATATTGAGTAGAAAAGGAAATTGTGCAGAAGATGTGGAGAATCTACAGAGAGTTATGGATAGGTTAAGCACGTGGGCAGGGGTCTTGTAGACAGAGTACAATATTGATAAATGTGAGATTATCCACCTGGTAAGGAAAAATTGTGTATCACCATATTATTTAATGGTGAAAGATTGCAACATACTGTTGTGCAGAGGAACTTGGGAGAGTTTGTACATAAATCGCTAAAGCTCGGTTGGAGGTGCAACCGAGAAGATAAATAGAATGTTGGCTTTTGTTATAGAGGGGCTGAATGTAAGAGCAGTAAGGTTATGCTGCAATTATACATGGTCTTGGTGAGACTGCACCTGGAGCACTGCATACAGTCTAGTCTCTTTACTTGATTAAATAGATAATTGACTTTGGAGGCTGAGCAGTGGATGTTCACCAGGTAGATTCCAGAGATGAAGAGAGATTGAAATGTCTGGGCTATACTTGACAGAATTCAAAAGAATGAGAGGGGATTTTATAGAAACAGAAAATTATTGAAAGGATAGACAAGATAAAGGCAAGAAAGTTGAGACAAGAATTTGAACACATAGCCTCAAGATTTGAGGGAGTAGATTTAGGATGGAGAGGAAGAAGAACTACCTTTGCCAGAGAGCAGTGAATCTGTGGAACTTTCTGCCCGGGGAAGCAGTAGACATGTAAGAGACAGTTAGGTAAATTTTGTAAGGTAGGGGAATTAAGGGCTATGGAGGCGAGACAGGTAGGTGGAGGTGAGTCAGATCACGGATGATCTTATTGATGGCTTGACCAGCCAGATAATCTACTCCTGCTCTTACTTGTTATGTTCTTATGGTTCTTGAACACATTGTATTTGTAGTGAAACAACATCAGCTCGAAATTGCTCAATAAGTGTTTCCAGGCTTTGAAGAAACAGTGTAGAGCACCTAGGCCAGTTTGGATTGAGGCTGCCAAGGACCTACATCCAATTATTTGTGCATGGTATAAACAAGAATGCTGCATTTGGAGGTGCAGTAGGATATGCAAAGGCATGGGAGGTTTGGGGGAACAGGAGACAATAGGGAGTTGGGAATGCCATTGATGAGAAAATTGTATGGCAAGGAGCATTGATCGGGAAAGGGAGATCATGGTGGGAACAGGCAGCATGTGTGTGAGATTGTATGAAATAAATTGTGTGATGGCTGCAATGAGAAGATTAGGCAGTAAGACAAGGTTACTGCCCAGGCATGTGGTAGGGTGAGTAAGGGGGCATAGATCATGAAGGTGAGATTAGAGAAACCTAAGGAGGGATATGGAAAGAAGTTTGGGGAAGATAAAAGTGTTAGATTGCAGTAAAGATATGGTGGATGGGGTGCTGACAGGGGGAAGATCAGTTAGGGATGATGAGGGATGAGATCCAAAGAGCTGTAGCTGACATTAAAATGACAGTGGGGAAGAGTAAAGCCCGGTCATGGGTGTAGAATGGATGATATCACAACTAAATGAGACGTAGCTGAAGGAAGAATGTCCAGTCCAGAAGAATATTCACAATTGGACTCACCAGATGCAGTCTAGGTAGGGACAGCTTCTTTAAATATTATAGGAGCAGGTCTTGTTCAGCTCAAAATGAGACTGAGCATTACACTATCATTAAACTGTATGTACAGAGGATAGCTGACATTGATTAAATGTTGATCGCACTGCACAGAGAACTGAAGAACTATTTACAAATGTGTGTTGGTGTGAATAAGATATTTCATTATGAATGATCCAATAGAATGGTGTATTACAATATTACACCATACAATATCTAAGCCAGTTTTTTAACTTAGAATTTATACAACAGTTTAGGATTACTGTTCTGAAATAGATTTTGGACTCTAATGGATGACCACACCAGGCACTACCATAGAGCAGTGTTTAATTTAAAGGCCTATTGTACTTATGCTCTCATACCTTATGAATCAAATAGCATATTACACCTCCCAGTCCTTCTTTAAAAGCTCTACGCTCTCCTATTCCGTATCCCGTTCAATAAAATAATGCATTTATATCATTATATTCTCTTATTTGAACCTATGATATTGTACTTCTAGAAATATATTTTCTAAACATTGCATATGTCAAAATAGGTCCAAAACTAAGGATCATAATTAATTGTTCTGTTAAAATTATTGTAAACTATATCAGTCCAGCATCTCACACCTGACGTGATTGTTAGTACTGCCACAATAGAGAGACTGCTATCCCAAGAATAATAGTTTCTGCATGAGAATTTAATTTGTTATCTCACAAACATATATTTTGGTGTTAAAACATAAGCAGAGCTTCAACAGAAATATTTAAAATGTGATATTTTATTTAAACAGGATATGATTCTTTTAAACAGGTGCATTACATGGTCTCTAAGTATAAAAGTGGATTGTAGATTATAATTCTGCTAGATAAATAAATGAATTTGCATTCTGGGGGATTAAGTTAAAATGCAAATAAAATTCTCAAAATATACTACACTTGCCTAATTTGGAGCACTTTCAAATAACAATTAATGTACTTCCAGCATTTTAAAATACTTAAAAGTATTCCATTCATCCTGATAGTGTTCTGCAAATAGGAAATAAGCACTACTCAAAATTTAAGTTGCAAAATATTAAACTACAGAAGTTAAGAGTGAAATACAAACTGCTGCTTTACTAGCCACAGTAGTATTTATTATGCAGGCGACAGTTCCTTTAGAACTTCAAATCAAGTGATGTCTACTTATTTCAACAGGTGACATGTGCTGCAAACTGTATAAGTACATTAGACCTTAAAGCTCCATAGGAGGCCAAAGTTTCCTACAACATATCCAACAAAGGCAAAACTTATGCCAAGGTCAAGTGCAGGCAAAGTTACAGCAAATGAAAACATATCTCCCAGGAAAAGATTTAATAGTTAATCCCTAAACTTTAATCTCTCTAATCAAATTGCATTTTTCATTATTTCTTAATAATCCTTCTTTAACAGCTGCATAAGCATTATTATAATAACACAAGGGTTCTAAGAATTACACAGTTGATGCTATTTAATATTTGTTGTTCATGTTTTATCAGAAATGTATATCAATGAAAACTGCTGTACTGGGAAATATTAATAAATGCATTAACATTGAAATTTGACATGATTCCCAAAACTTTAGCTGTTTCAGTCTGTTATCTAAAGACAGGAGAGCTGCACTTTCACCATTCCGTTCATACACTGTGGGCCCTGCCAGAAATTGTGTGACCACTTCAGTCAAGCAGTGATTGTGTAAACTCTGGCAAGAATCAGATTACCAAACTTAAAAAGTTATAAATCATGGAATTTTAAGTATAATTTGTGAAATCTGAAGTGGTGGTACTGTACCAGTAAAAGATGGAATGCTGTTAAAGTATAAGGAAGTTGAAGTCTTGACACCAACAGCAGCAGCAGCAGCATTTCCAGTGTCCGCAATAAAATTCTAGTTATTAGAATTAGCAGAAAGGATCCAGTGTGGAATGGGATGGCATAAAACTACAGCAGGCAAAATCATATTAAAGGGAGTGGCATAAGTAGTGAAAAGTACCCACTTAACCTTGGCACATAACTTGATGACGTTTAGTAGTTGACATGATGTGTGATGGCAGAGGACTGGAATCACTTTATATGTTGTAGATTCTTATCAATACCTGCTAACGATAATTTCTCAAATCTGAATATTGGAATGAACATCAAGTGTTCCATAGTGATTCCAGCAGGTCTATGTGGTACACATCACTAGGAGATATTGGAGTGTGTGTAGTGAGAGAAAGATTTAAAAATTACTGAGCAGGGGCAATCATTGGGGAAACCAGTCACCCCAACCATAAACTCTTTTATTTGGTTCCGTCTGGTAAATGGTACTGCAGCATTAAAGCCAGGACCAACAGGCTATCGGACAGCTTCTTTCTACAAACCACTAGACTTATAAATTCACATGTCTGCACATTGCGACAGAGTCATAACACAAAGATTTTTACTCCCTCATTTTGTGGGATAAATGTAAGATTTAAACAAATTCAATTCATTAAAAGTCTGTGTGCCTTACATCACTGAGAAACACTGAGTGTAGAACACATTCTACACAACAAGGAAGTCTCACCAATGCCTCTACATTCTGAGGAGGCTGAGAGGAGCTGGACTATGAACATCTATTCTCACATCATTCTATAGGAAGGCTTTACTACGGGTAGTCAAAACAGCCCAATGCATCACTGGCACCAGTCTACCTATCATTGCCAGAAAAGGGCCAGTAACATCATAAAGGATCCCACTCACTCCAATCAGGGAGGAGGCTATGTAGCATCCATGCCAAGACCACCAGACTCAAAAAAGGTTACTTTCCCCAAGCAGTAAGGCTGATCAACACTCCCACCCACCAACCCAATCACTACTACTTTATTATCTCCTGTTAGTCACATTATATACAGATACTCCTGTGCCTAGCGTCACTTTATGCATGTACAATCAATCTATCTGTATAAGCTTAACTTGTGTGTTTATATTTGTTGTATTGTTTTCACTGCATCAGAGTCACAGTAACAACTATTTCATTCTCCTTCACACTTGTGAACTGGAAATGACAATGAACAATCTTGAGTGTGTGTAGTGAGAGAGGGATTTCTAAGGAAGCAAGCAGGGACGGTCTGAACATTTTGCACACCACACGCCACAACGAGATGTTGGATTGTGCATATTAGGGACTTGGCAAGTTCCAATAAAAAGTCAGGCCTAAGCAGGGCAGCCATTTTGTGAGTGGGCCAGTGTTAGAGTGAGGAGTTCATAGAGGCTTCAGCAAGGAGAAACACAGGCTGTAGGTAGATTTTTCAAAACTGTTGGAACAGGAGGTATGCCAGACAGTATAGTGGAATGCTCCTCTTGCAGAATGTGGGATGGCAGGGAGACCTCTTGTGCCCCTGACGGCTATATCAGCAAGAAGTGGGGCACCATGGTAGTGTGGAAGTTAACATGTCGCTAATACAGCTAAGGGTGCCAGAGCTCGATTCCAGTGTCCTCCATACAAAAATTTGCTCGTTCTTCCTGGGTGTGCATGGGTTTCCTCCGGGTGCTCCGCTTTCCTCCCGCAGTCCAAAGACGTACCAGTTAGAAAGTTAATTGATCACTGTAAATTGTCCCGTGATTAGGCTAGAGTTCAATCGGTGGATGCTGGGCAGTGTAGCTTGGTGGGCCAAAAGGGCCTGTACTGCGCTGTGTCTCTAAATAAAATAAAAATAAAGTAAAAGTGTATTCAACTGCAGCTTCAACCAGACCGTGTTAAGGAACTGGAGCTGGAGCTGGATGTATTCCAAATCATTCAGAAGCTAAGGGGATAATCATCAGGAGGTATTTACACACAAGGTGCAGGACGTACTGTAGGTAACTGGGCGACTGTCAGGACAGGACAAGTGAATAGGCAGCCAGTGCAGAGGACCCCTGTGACTGTTCCCATCAATTATAGGTATACTACTTTGTATACTGCTGTATATTCCTGTTGGAATAAAACTCAGTTTCAGGGAACCTCGGCTTTCAAGAGATATTGAGGCTCTGGTTAAGAAGGAAGTACTTAGCAGGTACATGCAGAAAGGAACAAATGAGTTACTTCAATATATAAGAAATGCAAGAGAAAATTTGAGGAAATCATGAGGGCTAAAAAAGGCATGAGGCTGCTCTAGCAAGTCAAAGTGAAAGAGAATCCCAAGGGCTTTTACAGAGATAATAAGTGCAAAAAGTTTGCAAGGGAGAAAATTAGTCCTCTGGAAGATCAGAGTGGTCATCTGTACATGGAGTCAAAAGAGAGGGGTGAGATCTTAAATAGATTTTTTTTTGCATCTGTATTTGCTTGGGGACGGATACAGAGTCGATAGAAGTGAAGCAAAACAGCAGAGAGGTTATGGACCCTACTCAGATTACAGAAGAGGAGGTGTTTGTTGTCTTGAGGCAAATTGGGGTGGATTAATCCCTAGGGCCTGACAAGGAGTTCTCTTGGACCATATGGAAGGCTAATGCAGAAATTGCAGGGACTCCAAGCAGAGGTGTTTTTAAAATCCTCAGCAACAGGTGAGCTGCCAAAGGACTGGAGGATAGCTGATTTTGTTCTTTCCTTTAAGAAAGGCATTAGAAATAAATCTGGAAATTATAAAGTCATGGGCCTGACATCAGTAGTCAGATAAGTTATTGGAAGGCATCATAAGGGACTGAGTATTTAAGGATTTGGATAGACAGGGATAGTCAATATGGTTTTATGCATGGTAGGTCATGTCTAACCCATCTAATAGAGTTTTTCAAGGAAGTTACCAGGTAAGTTGATGCAGGCAAGGTAGTGAATGTCATCTCATTGGATTTTGGGAAGGCTTTTGACAAAGTCCCACATGCAAGGTTGGTCAAGAAGGTTCAGTCACCCGGCAGTCTACCTGGTAGTAAATTGGATTAGACATCTGTTCGCCGGAAAAGTCAGAGAGTGATAATAGATGGTTGCCTCTCTGACTGGAGGCCCCTACCTAGTGAAGTGCCACAGGGATCAGTGCTGGGTCCATTTATATCAATGATCTGGATGGCAATGCAGTAAACTGTATCAGCAAATTTGAAGATGATACCAAGATTTGGACATAGTAGACAACAAGGAAGACTATCAAAGCTTACAGCAGGGCCTGGTCTGGGTGGAAGAATGGGAGGAAAAATGAAAGACTGGATTTAATGCAGAGAGGTGTGAGGTGTTACACTCTGGGAGGATAAATCTGGGCAGGACTTACACAGTGAATGGTAGAGCACTGCAAAGTGTGATAGAACAGAGGGATCTTGGAACACAGATTCCCAATTCTTTGACAGTGACATCACAAGAAGATGGAGTTGTAAAGAGAGCTTTTGCCACATTGACCTTCATAAGTCAAAGTTCTGTTACGAAGGTGAAGCAACTCTGAGGGGCCGAAGGGTACAAAATCACCCCCTCCTTTTTGAGAATCGTAAGATCGCTATTATTTTGGGTCTGAGACCCAGGAAATGAAAGAGAGACACCCAGAATACACAAGGTTTGGAATGTGTCCTGACATCAGCAGAGCGGAACCACTGATAACTGCCATTGTCTCTTGGAGACAGAATTGTGTTTTGAGTACTGTACTATTCATTGAAGTCCCTCAGGGGACGACCAGAGTGGTCAGGTTGAAGGATTGCATCATCCCAACCTGATTGACATCTGAGACTCCGTGAGTAAGGATAAAAGAGGGGTCGGGGAACAACCCCTTTAGACGCACCAGGAAAAACACTAGAAATCCCGTGACAGCATTTAATAGCGAAAGCTGGTGGGTGCGTCCTCCCTTTGCCTGGGGTGGCGAGCTCACCGCGGAAGAACGGTTTAGCTAAAGGAGAGGTCACACTTGAACGGCCACGACAATGAGACACCTGACGGATCGAAATCATAAAGGAAAGCCGGCAAGTTTTTCTCCAAATCTCTCTGTCTCTCCAACAATTGCAACACAGCAGTCCCCAAGGGCTGCAGCCTGCATGAACTGAACGAACTTTATATTTCCATCAGACAATTCATTATCCCCTAGACAATGATAGATCTTGTTTCTTATTGATTATTATACCCGCACTTTTAGATTTAGTATTGACGATGTATATTATCTGTATATTTGCATTGATATTATTTTTGTGTATTTTTACTAATAAATACTGTTAAAAATAGTATCATCAGACTTCAATGGACGTCTCTATCTTTGCTGGTAAGTGACCCAGTTACGGGGTTTGTAACAGTTCTAAGTACAGGAATTGTGATGTTATGTTGAAGTTGTATAAGAAGTTGGTGAGGCCTCATTTGGAGTATTGTGGTCACCTGCCTTCAGGAGAGTTATCAATAAAATTGAAGGAGTGCAGGAAGAATTTACAAGGATCTTGCCAGGACTTGTGAACCTGAGCCATAAATAAAGGCTGGATGGTTTAGGACTTTATTGCCTAAAGTGTAGGTGAACGTGGAGAGATTTGACAAGGGGGTATAAAAATCATGAGGGGCATTGATAAAGGATAAAGGAAATGTAAGCAGGCTTTTTCCATTGAGCCTGGGTAAGAGTAGAATTAGGCTTTATGGGTTAAGGATGAAAGGTGAAATGCTTGAGGTGAACATGAACTTATTGACTCAGAGTGGTGAGAGGATAGAACGAGTTGCCAGGAGAAGTGATAAATGTGGGTTTGATTTCAATATTTAAGAGAAATGTGGATGCATGGGGTGTGGAGGGCTATAGTCCAGGTACAGGTGTAGGTTAATTGTTCAGCATGGAGTAGATGGGTTGAAGGTCCTGTTTCTCTGCTCGAGTGCCCGATGACTGAGACTTCAGTTCAACGTGGCATCAGGTGTATCTGGTTAAGTCGCATTCTCCTATCTCTACAATATGATTAGAACTCTCAAGTAATTAAGCAGATTAAATAGCTTGTGATCACCTGTCACAGGAATTGCTTCCAATTCCTAACGATGGGAGATCACTTGTGAAAATGAGACGCTGAATGATTATGTTGCATTGAGTGGCTCAAGGAGCAGACCCAAGTGCAGGGGACACAGGCACAGAGACTTGAGATGGAGACGGACTTGGACTGGACTGGACCATGAAGCCCTCACTGGACTGGAACTCAGAACCCAGAGACGACAACACCAAATAAAGACAGACGATTCATATCTTGGCTCAGAGGAGTGGCAAACGGCCAGCAATCCTCAGCTAGGTACAAAGAGACAGAATTCCCAACTCAGAGTAGTGGCAAACGGCCGGACCTACTCAGCTGGGAACAAGACGGCTAAACCAACCAACGGCTGACAATACAAATCTTGATACTTATTCTTGGTGGCTCAGAACTTGACTCGGGCTCGGAACTTTCATAGCCGCTCTGCTGAGGTGACGAACCAGCAGTGAGTAGATGTAAGCCGGAGTCTTTCTGCTGCCGGTTCGAATGAGGATCAGGTGCCCTAATTAAGGAGCCCAGTGGAACACAGGGAAAAGAAAATTAACTGAGATGAGTAGCTAACAGACCATCCAGGACAGATAATGTAGGCAGGGCTGTAAATTATGGAGAAGTTCAAGGGCAATATTAATGGTACATTAAGTAATTTCTGCTGACTACATTTAAATAGTCAAAGATCACAATTTTGTGCTCTTCCTCACACTTCATAATTAATGGTGACCCTTTTGTGTGCTAAGCTGGAAAGAAGAAAGCAAGAAAGCATTTTCTCTAAAGTAGATATACATCCATTTTCACCGAGAGAGGTAAACAATGGCGGAACCAATAACCTCAGTCACTCACGTAGAACATAGATCAATGCAGGAGAGTGCAGGCCCTTTGGCCCTCATTGTGCAGAGCTTCTAGCCTACTCCAAGATCAATCTAACCCTTCCATCTCAAATAGCCCTTAATTTTTCTTTCATCCATGTGCTTATCTCCCTTAAATGTCCCTAATGTATCTGCCTCTACCACCACACTGGCAGTGTGTTCCACACACTTACCACTCTGTGTTAAACACCTGACTTCCCCCTATGCTTTCCCCTAACCACGTTAAAATTATGCCCTGTCATATTAGCCATTGCCGCTGTAGAGAAAAGGTGCTAGCCGTCCGCTCTTTCTATGCCTCTTATCATTTTATATGCCTCTATAAAATCACCTCTCATCCTCCTTCATTTCAGAGAGAAAAGCCCTAGGTCACTCATAAGGCATGCTCGCTAATCTAAGCAGTATTCTGGTAAATCTCTTCTGCACCCTCTCTAAAACTTCCATGTACTTATTATTATGCAGTGACCAGTAACAAACAATATTTCATAAGACACAGGAGCAGAATTAGGCCACTTGGCCCATCAAGTCTGCTCTGCCATTCCATCATGGCTGATCCTTTTTTCCCTCCACCTCAACCCCAGTTTTCCGGCCTTCTCCCCTAAACCTTTGATGCCACGTCCAATCCAGAACCTATCAATCTCTGCCTTAAATACACCCAATGACCTGGCCTCCACAGCTGCATGTGGCAACAAATTCTACAAATTCACAAGTACAGACCCAGAGCCATCAAATGTTCCTTGTATATTAACATTTTCATTCCCAGAATTATCCTTGTGGACCTCCTCTGGACCCTTTCCAATACCAGCACATCTTTTCTAAGATGAGTGGCTCAAAACTCTTCACAATACTTAAGGTGAGGCCTCAAAAATGTCTTATAAAGTCTCGGCATTACATCATTGCTCTTGTATGGTTTATTACACAAATTCCATGTGCAGTCTAACTAGAGTTTGATAAAGCTGCAACATTAGCTTATGGCTCTTGTATTCAATCCCCTAACTAATGAAGTCCAACACACCATATGTCTTCTTAACTAACATATCAACTTGCACAGCAGATTTGTAGACCCCAAGATCCCTCTGCTCCTCCACACTGCTGAGATTTCTGCCATAAACCTTGTCCTCTGCCTTCCAACAGAACCACTATCCATTCTCACAAGTCCAGTGTTCAGATTCACCTGTCCAGATAGCTTAACTTGTGTTTATACAGATTTGTAAATCTGAAGGAACCCATTTGAAAGTAATGTACAATCTAACTGATATCCGGCGAAACAACTAGCTTTGCCACAAGAGGAAAAATATCCTCAAGTCTCAGAATCATGAGTCTTACCAAGACAAAACAATCATGTTGAGGTAGTGGTAGAAGAATTTAATAACAGCAAAAATCAGAAGAAACTAGAGAGGGTTCCCCCCCCCCCAAATCAAAGTTGAGCATATCTTCTGCTAAAGTACTGACATAAAGCCCTGTAGAGATCATTGAAGGCAATAAAAAAGTATCTGAATAAAGGGTTAAATCTCCTGAGGCGCACTGCTTTCTAATTTACCTACTTCATCGTTTAACACGTTAAGCAAAAAGGCTGGAATCTGGGGATTAAAACACCTGTTCTTCCCTTCTGCTGAGAGCAAATCCCAAAACAAGGTCCTAATGCAAACTTCTAAATGAAGCAGGTAGTGTGGAAAATTATTGTTAATGTGTTTTCCAAAAGGATCATTCCAAAGCAACTGTTTTATTTTAATTGGAATCTCAGATGCCGTTTAATAATTCACCTTCAACAATGTGGTAGCATTCCTCATTCATAGATGTACTGCATGACACCCACATACTTTAGATCAGTACATAAAGTGTCATTTGTGGAATAGATATATACTGTCATCCTAAAATAAAGTCATCATAAAGCCTAACCTCTAACTAAAGCAGGCAAATTATAAATCTTCCACCACTTCAGGCAGAACTTAATGGAACTTATTTGCACTGTAAAACTAATGAAGTGTCATAACCAAATTCCACACCCTCATATACATCTGTTGCATTTCATCCTGTCAAGCTGTTTAATGTTTCAGGTCCTAAATTAGTATCCATTATACACTCAATCTGAATAAAGCAAGTAACTATTTTACTATTTAAATATATTTACAAACATAACTTTAGTATTAGTTGTTAATGTGTGAAAATTTACACACAATATAAGGTGCAGTCTTAGCTCTAGTCAAATTATACATTAGCTAGTTTTATTCTATCAAATAGGAATATAATGAGGTGAGAGAAATCATATGTATTATGACATCAGAATTAAGCAATTGTCACAATTACTTATGCTTGAAATGGTCCATCAGAAAAATTTCAGGGTAATTGCTCTGCTATTTGCTTCAGTTTAGATCAGAGTTATTCATTCCATAAGCTATGCACTTAGTGAAAGATCTGTTACAAAGCACACAGAGCATTTTTGTTTTCAGTTCCAATGTATTTCTGTATTTTCTCTCTGCCATGTTTACTCTCAAGTTTTCCCTGTTTTAATTAACACTTGAGCATGAGGAAATAGCTTTGAAGTTCATTTGGGCTTTATTCTGTCTAGCTTGTTCAATTCAATGTTAATTGTTTTGCCTGAGTCTAGCCGAGAAGCACATCAGTATAGTGATCTAATTGTGAGCAATTTACTATCATTATTAGCACATTTCCAGGAAATATTCATCCTGATATTAAGAATCTTAGTAAGTGTTAGTGTGTCACAATATATGAGGAAATAGATACTGTTAATTTATGCTTTACAAGTCCTAGAAACTTCTAAACCACAAAAGAACTAAAATTGAATAAAGTAGTCACCAGCACATTATCAAACACTTTTAATAGTTCTAGTAATAAAACAGAAGATATGTTAGTAAATATTTCTTGGAAATATTTGAAATTGTGTTTTAAACTAATAACTGAATCTCTTAAATAACAAATTCAACAAACTTTAAGAATACTGAAAAATAAGATTCATATCAATTCATTTAGTTCTAGAGATGCAAAGCACAGGAACAGGCCTTCAGGCCCATCATGTCCATTCTGACCACCAAAGACCTTTCTACACCCATCTACCCATAAACCTTCTCATAATGTTTGTATTTCTTACTTGTGTCTCAACATTGAAAACTGAAATGGAATACAGTCCTTACATCATTACAATGACATGAGAGCTATAAATGCACAAGTAAATGGTGTGAAATGTGAGTAATTTTATTGCACTGAAAATTCCAGTGAAGTCCTGCGTTGCAGCCATGGTATCTGGTCGGAGTTGCTTCTGTCACTCCCTTGCTATGTGCCTGAAGAACAAACATTTGTCTGAGTACAAAGCACTAAATACTTCACTAGAGACTGAAGAGACTGCAGGTGCTGGAATCTGGAGCAACGCACAGGATGCTGTACAAACTCAATGGGTCAGGCAGTATCTAAAGATTCAGAGCACATTTATTATCAGAGTATGCATGCCGTATACAACCCTGGGATTTGTTATTCCACAGGCAGCCAGGAAACAAAGAACACCATGGAACCCACTCAAAGAAAAATACCAAACATCGCCCCCCACAATGCCACCCAATGTACAAAAGTTTTAAAATTGCACATAATTTTAAGTAAAAATTGGATAGATACATGGATGGGAGAGGTCTGGAGGGTTATGGACTAGGTGCAGGTCAATGGGAATAGCAGAATAAAGTTTTGGCACAGACTAGAAGGACCAAATGGCCTGTTTTCTGTGCTGTAGTGTTCTATGGTTCTGACAGCAAAATAAAACAAGACAAAAGCATAGAGTATCAAACACAAAGTCCAGGCATTTTCAGTTCAGCTCAGTCTAGTGCTGTGTTGTTCATTATCAACAGGCCATCCCAATAAAAATCGCACAGAGGCACCAAGCAAAGGAGTGGCCAGGAGCACACCACAACATGAATGGCAGAGTCCAATCCACAGAATGTGTCGATTAAACCTTGCCCAAGACTCAGGACTCTGGTAGCACCAAGGGGTATAGAGACCATTCAAACACAGGGACCTTCCTCTGGAAACGAGGAGCAAGAGGGGCGAGGGAAACTGCCACCTTCCCCCAGCAGCTGCAAGCAAGAGCCTGGTAGACAGCGCCGAACACCCGCTCACCTTCTGCTCTCGCCTCTATGATTTCAATCTTCCTTGATGCTTTAATTGGCAAGAAATTGATCATGCGCTTGCGCCCCTTCTCCAGGCTTCAAGGCCTCATGCTTCGCTTCAAACCTCACCAAACAGCTTCAGAGACAGCAAAGCATAGAGAGTAATGGACAGTGAAGACACTTTGGGCCATGTCCATTCATCTGGATTGCCCATTCTCTCCACTTAAATAGATGCAGCCTGGCCCCGCTAGGGTCCCTCCAATATCTTATTTGTTGCTTAATTACTTTGCTATTTATTTTATTTTGCACCATACAGAAACCAAAGTTTTTGACTTACAACATGTATTGAAAGGTGCAATATCAGGAAAGAAATTATTTTCTTAGTCATTTTCACAATGAACTCAGTATTTTGTAAGGTTTCGTCATGTCAATAGCGTTTTGGATTCCTTTACTTCATAGTTCTCATTTTGAATTTAGCAGAACATCTCACTGGAACAGCTGATCATTTAGCACAATAGCCCTATTGACTGAAGAACAATTGCTGCATGTAAGTGGTTGCACAGTTGGTGTCTGCCACCAAGGATTTATAAAGCACAGTATCAGTGCTCAGCGTTTTGATGAATTTGGCCCTTCCGGCTAAATGAAGTGCTTCATCACCCCAAATCCAAATAGCTAGCTTCCAGCACTGCCTCAGGTGCTTGATTATAGGGCTCAAAGTATCACCAAAGATAAGGATAGCTTATTAATAGAAGAAACTAGCACCTTGTTAAAGTCAAAACCCTCTGAGGGCAGCTAACAGTGAGAAAAAGATCTACGTTAAATGTTGCATTCATGGGAATTGTATATGTTCATTTTTGCCATTTTGTATGTTTTTTTAATGCTACATGTAGTTGGCAATTGTAAATTGTTTCAATGATACAGCGATTTGTGTGTGTAGGAGTAGTATCCTGAACAACTTCCCTAAACTTCAAGCAACATGGTAAGACTGGAATTGACTTTTGAGGTTTAACTAGTTTACACAAACAATCAATGTTAAAACTCGGTCACCAAAGCAGTTAAAGATTACATGCAAACACTGGAAAGTGTTGAGAAAAGTTTTCCAAAACAATATTTTGCTACAACTCAAACCTCAATGCATATAATATCTATGGAGAATTCGCTATCACTAAAGTTGAACTGTAATATCTCCAATAATTAGTTACCTCTAAAATAGGTACACACAGGAGCGTGAATAGAGAAATGTTTAGGATTTCATTATCTTTGGAGAAATGATCTCTGGAGAACAGTAGCTGAACTCGAGTATTTAAGTGTGGTTTAAAACTACATTTTTTAAAATCATTGTATGCAATGTTTGTAATAATACAGTTGTGAACTAGGATTGATTGGGAATCCTTGCTCTGCTTCACATGTAATTTTAACTACTCTGGAGAACTGCACTTCCTCCAGAATTCCTAAGCTGATTTTCTTTGATTTAATTATATTTAATTTATAGTACTATAGTAAAAGAAATATAACTATTCTTCTCTTCCTTAAACAACAGAATAGAATAATCCTGAATGCTTTCTGAACAATATTTGAATGAGAGTCAAGGCATACCTGAAGGAATTGGGAAGAGGTTTCCCAATGCATTTGGTCTATTTTGCACACAGATTGCTTTTGGAGTCTCTAGTCCAATTCCTGACAATGCATCAGTTAGGAGGAAAGCAGCTTCCTTCCTTGGAGTAACACAATAAAATAATTTCCAGAAAGCAATATTCAGTTGAGACCTTGCAAAGCTATGAGGGGTTCTCCTGAAATAAGAATATTTATGGTTAAATGAATTCCTAAAGAACAAAATAATCCCCTATGTTTTCTACCACATCCTATACACCGACGGTTCAACTTTTACCGAGGGCAAGCTTACATTAACTCTTGCTTGTGCGTGAACTGTGCTTCTACTTAAAAATAATGAACAACTGCAGTACTGTCAGCATCACCAGAAAAATGGAAACATGTCCAACATTGCTTGGTTGCATGATAATCATTTTAATAGTTTATTATCCATTGGAAATCAATAAGTAGAAGATAAATTGCCCTGATGCTGTGTTTGGTGGAAACATGGACAGTTCCTTTCCTCCCACAGATGCTGCTTGACCCCAAGTTCTTTCAGCAGATTACTTGTTGAAAAAGACAAAGTGACCTGCCCAGTTAAATGATTTGTTGTGCAAATGATTACCATCTTAATTAGTTTAATCCAAGGTATTTTGCCTTGTCCTTTTGCTCACCTGCTATCCATCAGTTTCTTGAAACTGCCACGATGAAGCCACACTCGGGTTGGAGAAGCAGGATTAGTAAGCTTGTGGGTGACAGTGGGCACTGGAAAAAAGCTACCCAGGGTCACCACAGGATCTGCATCAATCCCCACCTCTCTTTCACCATTTCCCTCTCACCTTACCTGCCCATTGCCTCCCTCTGATTCACCTCCCCCTTTTCTTTCTTCCACGGCCTCCTGTCCTCTGTCAGATTCCCCCTTCTCCAGCCCTGTATCTCTTTCACCAATCAACTTCCCAGCTCTTTACTTCACCCCTCCCCATACCTAGCACCTTGTATTTCTTCTTCCCTTCTCCCCAATTTCTTATCTTTTCTCTCCTGATGAAGGGTCCTGGCCCGAAACATCGACTGTTTGCTCTTTTCCATACGTGCTGCCTGACCTGCTGAGTTCCTCCAGAGTTGTGTGTGTGGTTTCTTTATTTATAATATTTTCTGCATATGTTTAGAATTCCCTACACATTTTAATCTTATATTACCCAAGAATATTCATCAACATCTTTCCTCCATGCGGGAAATGTATTCGTTTTCTCTAAATTTCAATGATTTGAAATTTGAGTGTCCTCTGCTTTGCCCATATCCTGTCCCAAGAGTAGTGAAATGGATCCGATATCATTTTACACCAGTGGTGAAACCAAGGCTCTGCTGAAATGGCTGTCTAAATGCTATTAAATACAAGCAATAAACAGGAGTTAGAAAAGAAAGAAGTGAAGCCGGGTGAGGTGGGGAGGGGAGGAGACATGAAAGATGCTCCCATTGGAGGAATTGCTTCAGGTTTCAATAATAGATTTCAACAACTTAAAGTAACTTCAATAAAGCTAATTTAAGATTTTTTTATTTTGATGTACATCTACATATCCAGAAACAAAGGAAATTCAAGGTGAGAGTGATATACATAGTCTACATGGACTTAAGATAGATTGAAAACCCCTGGCTTATGTCATGTACCAATACCATTAACCGAGGGGTCCATGGACCCTAGGTTAGGAATGCCTGACTTAAGCAAAGTCATTAAATAGGTCACATGGGATCCTGGGTTAGCTAGTCAAACTGATAAGAGTTAGCGGGTGGGAATGGAAGGTTGTTTTTTCCAGATTGGAAGCCTGCAACTGGTGATGTGCTGTAGGGATAGTACTGGTCCCTATTGTTTGTCATAAAGATTAATGTATTGGAGAACATAGGTGACAGGATTAGTAAGCTTGTGGGTGGCAACAGTTAGTGGGTAGTGACAAAGGCTATCTAGGGTTACAACAGGATCTGCATCAACTGGGTCTGAGCAATGCAACAGCAAATGGAATTTAACTCAGATAAGTGCAAAGTTTTGCGTTTTGGTAAGCTGAACCAAGGCGGGACATACACAATGAATGGCACGGTCCTGAAGAGCATTGAAAAACAGTGTGACCCAAGTGCGCAAGTACACAGTTCCCTGACTGTGGTCACCTAGTGCACAGGAGGGTGAAGAAGTAATATGGCATCCTTCTGAATCCCATCACCCCTACTGGGGCATAAGCCACCAATAACAGCTTGTTACAGTCCTGTCTTTCAAGTCCAGGTGTAGTCCATCCATACGTCTTCTAGGTAAAGATCTTTCCTCGCTCAGGGATGAGGCCTTTAGAGGTTCTGTTGTCATTTCTGTAGAACTAGGTTTTTTTTAAAAAAATTAGGATGGGGTTTCTAGCCCTATTTCCAAACCTCCTCCTTTCACTGCCAGGCTGAGTGGAGCATTTCTGCTTTCACCAATGTGCAGTTCTGGTCACCATACTAAAGGAAGGATGTGATTGAGCTAGAGAGGGTGCTGGAAAGATTCACAGGGATGTTGTTGGGACTAAAGCGCGAGCTATAGGGAGAATGTGGATAAGCTGGGACTGTTATCCCTGGAATGAAGGACCCTGGGGGTGACCCTGTGGAGGTCTGTGGAAGATGAATGGTCATGGTCTTTTTCCTTGGCTGGAAAAGTCTAACAGGAGGGTGCAAGTTTAGGAGGAGAGGGGAAAATGTAAATGGGTCCTGAGTGACAACTTTTTCCCACACAGAGCGTGATGGGTATACAGAATGAACTGGCAGAGTAGAGACAGGTACAGTAACTGGACAGTATAGGAACAATTTGGTTATCAGCCAAACACAGGCTGAATGCAACTAGCCCTAGTAGACATCTTACTTAGCATGGATGAGATTGTCCAAAACCCTGTTTCCATGCTGTGGAACTCTGACTATGACAACAGAAATGGGACAGCCTCAAATAAAACAGCTGATTGGGGTTCACCCAACTTGTGTAGCCAACTGAAATTAACATATGCAAATGTGACAGCAATATTTTCTCCAAGTTTTTATAACCAGCTGTAAATCTGTAGGAGTCACATATGCAGTTTCTATCTGCATTGTACATTACATTGCACGTTTATTATGGGTGGGTGTGTGTAGGCCTCCAGTAGTCTCAATAGACCATGGATTTGCACCTTGGAAAGTTTCTAGGAAGCAAACCTGGGCAAGGTTGTTTTTTTTTTTAAATATAAAAATGGAAGACCAGCAGTTGCCCAAGCTGCAAGTCTCCCCTCTCCACGCCACCAATGTTGTCCAAGGGCATTAAGACCCATACAGCTTGGCACCAGTGTCATCACAGAGCAATGTATGGTTAAGTGCCTTGCTGAAGGACACACATGCAGCCTCAGCTAAGGCTCGAAATAGCGACCTTCAGATAACCAGACGAACACCTTAACCACTTTTTTTTTAAACTGTTTATTGCTTGTAGTTGTCACCTGGTAGAAGCAAAGTTTTCAGTTAGGTATACATGCTTCGTCTTTAGTCATTCGAGTTTGGGAAGAGCTAGAGATTAGGCCGGAGGTGATATCATTTTTGTTGATCGCTTAAAATCACTAAATACACTTGAATATCTTTGAATATGTTTAAGAACAATTAACTTAATTACATTTAAATATGCTAAGACTATTCATTCCATTATTTTTAGTTTTATTTTTTGAAAATCGTTTCAAGATTCTATGATTTGCTGGTTATTTAATTGAATATCGAAGCTATTCTTCGACTTTGGAGCTTAGTTATTGGATGGATAGCACATCATCCCCCAACCCCCGTCCCGTACTTAGTCTCTAAGAAGCCGTCTCGGTTTGTTTGAAAAAACAAAATCCATAAAACCTTGACGGAGTGAAAAGGATCCAACAGGACAAAAACATTTCATAATTAGTAGCTTACTCCTGAAGAACAGTCATGTTTGGTGTAGCAACCATGGGAACCAATTCAGGCAATCCAAGATGCTACAGACAACATATATACAATGAAAGAAATGACTGCAGATGTTGGAATATGGAATTAAAAACTGGCCAAGCAGCATCAGTGGAGACAAATGTCAACATTACTGGCTGTGAGCCTCCATCTGTACTGATTCTAGAGAGAAGTTAGCCAGTACAAGTTCTTTCCTGCTTATGAATACTGACCTATGTTCAGCCAGTATATATTAACAAGCATTTGAGCAACCAGACAGAAAGATTTGTTCACTGCTGTGGTTCTGCGGGCATCTTCTGCCATGTGGGAACTTGGTTCACAGCTGCATTTCTGACTTGTAAACTGTTCATAACCTGCTGAGCACCTGTACATAGAAGTGAGAAGGAGAGGTGAGACAAAGGATAATAGAATGGTACCAGGGAGTCACAAGAAGAAATAGAGCAAAATTTAATTGCTGATCTTTAAATACTGATTCCACCTTTGCTCAAGTGTAGTTGGTAAGATTGTGGTTAATAGCCGGACTGTGGGACACAGGAGTTCTCATCTTCTCCAGTAATGCAAGGTTTCCTAATGCTTTCTTTAACAAAGAGTTGATAATCTAGCTATTCTGTTGTTGGGTGACATTCGTTAAGGTTTTATACTAACTATAGACTATATAACTTTGGAACTATATCATGCTCTTTAGTAGTAGTTAGTCCTTTTATTTGTTTCAACATCCTATACCTTGCTATGACTATGCTAGGTGTTGGTGAGATTACAACTGCATTTTATTCTCTTCATTTAAGGCCTGATAGTTTCAGAAAACAGATCATTCAGAAAAGGTTCATTGGATTGATTTCTAGAATGAAAAGTTATGCTAATGAGGAAAAACTGAAGAGGTTGGGCATTTGCTCATTGAATTTTATAAGGAGGCAGCTTGATTTTACTGAAATTTGTTGGATGCTGAGAACTTTGAATGTTTTCCCTCCTAGAAGATTCAAAGACAAGGAGATTTTTTTTTGCATTAGGCACTCCTTCATGGAGATGAAGGGAAACCTTGTTTCTCCAATGTTCTTTCAGATCATTGTCAGTTTTCAGAAATTTTAACCCAGAAGGGGTATGTATTCCACATCTCCAAGTATATGCATGCTAGGATTTTTTAATCTAAAGGGATTTCAGAGTTTCTGGGGAACTATCAGGAAAGTGGAGGTGAGGCCAATATCAGATCAGCCAATGATTTGTTGAATAGAGAGCAAAATCAAGGAGCCAAATGGACTTTTAGTCCTATTTCTTATGTTCCTGAAGGTTTAATCTCATATTGCTTTCACATTTCAGAAACATATCATTGCCCAAGGTGATTATTGGATAAACTTATCTACGTACATCCAGATATCTCCACACCAATATCAACATGTCTCAACTGATTCTTTAATAAAGTTTCATTGGCAACTAAAAACTTTCTTTCTTTATGAATATACTTTCTACAAAACCAAATCAAATATGTCAAAATTGTAAAAACATCTGGAGTCATATTGAACTGACTAATTCATAAATAGTAAAATAATTCCTTCATAATAGATACATTGTCATTATGGCATTTGTAAGCTTACCATATCATGTGCACAACATATCATTGCAGCTTTTGTTTAATTATACTTTTTCTGAAATTAGTTTATATAAAGTAATGTATCAAACATTAAAAAAGTAACTTACCTCGCACGATTTCTGCTTCACTGAATTACAGAATAGTAACAGCACGAAATGGGTGGCGTGGCGGAGATACATCTCAACCAAAGAAGGTATGAAACTCTTCTTCCCTCCGCTAGCCTTGGACCAGGTGTAGTACCTGCTTAGTCCCCTGATCAGGGTCATGTGAAGCCAAGGGAGGGGGTGATGGTGGGTCGTACGAGCAGCTGGTGCTCATCACAAGTCCTGGTTATGTAATCACTGATGCCAGGCAATCTCTGAAGAGTATTGATAATGGCTGGGATCTCCTGTCTTGTAAAGACACCGCCTAGAAGAAATCAATGGCAAATTTTTCTACAGAAGTGGTTTGCCAAGAACAATCATGGTCCTGGAAAGACCGTGATCGTCCATGTCATACAAAACAGGACTCAGCGAACGAGCTGCACAAAAAGTTATTTCACCCATTGTGTCCATACTGAGAGTATATAAAAACAAATCAAGCTCATTCCACTCAATCACCCTAAAACTTTACAATGTATCTCCATTCAGATATTCATCAAGCTTTCTTTCAAACACTACAGTTGTACCTCCACAACTACCCTGGCAGACCAACTCAGACGCTAATCATAGGCTGTGTCGGAGTTGTCTTCTCCTCAGCTCTCTTTGGGTTTTTGCACTTTTTCTTCATTTTAAGCGCCATGATCCTTAGCCTTCCATCATGAGGGACAGTTTCAATGTATGAGCTGTGACTATTCCCTCCACACCTTTGTCAGACCCCCTTGTTACAAAGACGAACCCAAGTGCTGAACGCGGGCGCGGAGGCCAAGTAGGGAGGCGTTACGCTGGTGGCGAGCGCGGAATCGGTGCCAAGGGAGGCTTTACCCGGAGTCTTGGTTTTAGTAGAGAATTCAGGAACGATGCTAGGATAGAACTGATAGTCCTAAAAAAACCATGGAGCGCGGTTACTCGCACACGATCGACCAACGAACTATCAGCTCCTAGTTGTGGTCGCAGGATCTCTATACTGCATTTGCTGATGGAAAGCAGGAGTTTGTACTTAGTGGAACCTGGGAATGATTGGGAAGTAAACGGGGTGATTGAGGCCCAAATCCTGAGGAAGATAGCCAGGAAGATGCCAGAAGGGACCGTGACACCCCCTCCCTCAACCTGTCTATCCCAGGGAAGACAACCCTAACTCCTTTAGCCTATTGAAAAACGGAGGTCATTTGTCCCTGGAATCATTCTTTTCAATCATTTCTACAACTTTCTCTGAACATTTACCTAAGTTTTACTGATGATCGCGATTGTGGCGAGACTTGTGGCTTGTCTTTAATCAGCTTGCGGAAAAGTGATGGCCCTTCTCCATGGACCACTGGAAGTTTTGCGTTGTCCCAACTGCCACCTGAAGCGTGTTAAACAAAAATAGACATGCATGTGTACAGGCTGCAATATCTATTCCCTGAAACTATATCACGGCGAAGAAACAGAGCATTGAAATTGAATATTCCTCGCATTCCAAATAAATGACCAAACCAAAATCTTTTAAGAATTGACATTTTAAAACTTCAGCATTACGACAGATGGAGGAGTTCGTTTCGATTTTTCTTCTTTAGGATCAACTTTATTTATCATGTATATTTACATGTATTAGGAATTTGCTGTGGTGTTTTGGAAAAAAAACTCATTCAACAATTATGAAGAATAAAAATATAAAATAATGTTAGAAGTACGGATATTGGTTATACAGCTTCAGTTTGTTGCATTAAAAAGAAAGCAGCATTAGCAGAGTAGTGTAAGATTTATATATAAGATTTACCCAATTAAAACCCAGTGCAATGTTAGGACAGGACACTTAGCACTCAGCAACAGATTGCTAAATGCCCAATCAGTGATGATCCGCCCCCAGTAACGCCCAATGAAATCTCTCAGGAACCACTGGGTGTATTTTTTTCTCAATCACGACTGCTTATCAGGGGAACTTGACAGTGGGTTTCCAACACCTGTGTCAGTAAGAAGTGTGTCTCTAGACGCCCTAAATATTGAAGCTCATCCAAATCTAATTTCCTACATTTTGCCTCAACCAAACAAATTGTTATTTCTTTATAAGGTAGGACCAATAAAATACTTCAGTGTCCCGGGACACTTCGATGTGTAAATTGTAGTTTATGCATTCATCGTGGCGTACTGTTCAGAAGAACAGGATGACCACATACTGTATTACACTTCCAAGTCTGCATCACTAAAAAGAAAAAGTGAAGAGAACAAAAGTTTAACGATAGTTTTGTTCAAATCACAAGTAAAACAAATTAGCAATTGTATTATAATAGCTAAAAGGGAATAAGCAATATTATCTGAAATGCGCGTCATGTAAGAATCGTACAATTATCGACCGCTGATAAATGAAACTGTGATTTCACTATTTATGACTTGAGTACCTGCTTCTGGCTTCGGGCTGGGGTCCTCCTGCAGGTAGGGAATTGCTCAATGTTGAGGACACGCTTAAAGTTAAAACACAATGGCGCAGAAATAGGCCATTCGGCCCATCTAGTCTGCGCTGAACAATTTAAACTGCCTACTCCCATCGACCTGCACCGGGACCATAACTCTCCATACCCCTAACATCCACGCACCCATCCAAATTTCTGTTAAACGTTAAAATAGAGCTCAAATGGGTTGTATATTTCCAGAGAATAAACTAAATATCAATCAGGATAAAAGTTTTAATCTACGTTTGGTTTATTCCATATAGTAATAAATCAACATGATAAAAATAAACAGAATATAATGGACTTTATTCGGAACTCAGCATTCAGAGGAAACTTTTCTCACCGAAGAGCTCTCCGGAAGTTATCACTAAGGTAACTAAGCGAGTTTCTTCAGTCCTGGACATGTTGGGTTTCTAAAATAGAATCGCTGTAATAATGACAGTACTTAGACAGCTCGGCAAGACAGGTCTTGGGAGTTTGATGCAATGCGACAGCTAATAGTTGGATAGAATTACACCTGCTTCTATATATATGTATGTATGTATATATAGCATAGGAACTTGTCATCCAACTGTTTAAATGCCATCCAAACCCCTCAATAGCTTTTGATCCTCTCTCTCTCCCTCTCTCCTCTCTCTCTCTCTCTCGCTCTCTCTCTCCCTCTCCCCCCCTCTCTCTCTATTTCTCAAACACATTCATAGACCAATACAATCATAAAGACGCGGGATCGATAATGATGGAGCTGTTTGAAACCAATCCCTTTTTCTGTCACGATCAGCGATATCTGGTTGGCGAGAGTATGGTTTTTACACACTTGGATGGAACCGCCGTATCCCCCCTGTACCCGGGAAGCGAGGGCGGTCTGTCTCCTGTCGGAGATGCTGGCCAACCCGAACCCAGCTGTGACAGCGGCAGCGAGGAGCACGTGTATGCACCGCCGAGCCTTAAGTCCCACTGTCCCGGGCAGTGCTTGATCTGGGCATGTAAAGCTTGCAAAAGGAAGTCAGCCACTACTGACAGAAGGAAGGCGGCGACTCTCAGAGAGAGGAGGAGGCTCAAGAAAATCAACGAGGCTTTCGAGGCGTTAAAGCGCAGGACGGTGCCAAACCCTAATCAAAGGCTTCCCAAAGTGGAGATTCTCCGCAGCGCCATTCACTACATCGAGAAACTGCAGGATCTGTTGCAAAGTCTTGACCAGCAAGATAAGCTTCGGGAAAACGTGGAGTCGACCAACGCTTGCATCGGCTCCCATTCACAGGTAGGCGGTCAGAAACGTGTTGGACACCGGTCGCATTCTGGCACCCCGGCTCGTTCGGGGGTTCATTGTCTAACGTCTCCCGCTTTCGTTTCAGGTGGACACTGAGGGCCGATGGGGAACAAACACCTGTCCTTCTGGATGGGGAAACCTGTCTGATCATTCCAACATCCTGACTAAACTCCACAAAGAAGGTAAATATACGTCGCCGAGTAACCCGTCTGTCAACGGGGCTGCAGTTACTCGCCACAATATTTGCCAGTATAAATAGTTCATTATTGATAAATATTTCATTGCCCATAAGTTGACAAAAAAACCAATCGAGTTTCAACGATGTTTTAATCTTGACGTGGAGGCACGGTTTGAGTTTTCCGAACTTTGTGCGCGGGAGCACCCCGGCGTATTGGGACCGCCCGAGCTCTCTTCTGACAACCGGCACTAATTTCTTCCGTGACAACTGTTTTCTTTTAATCAGGAAATAACTCGGAATCATCAGGAACCAGCAGCCTTCGTTACCTGACCTCCATAGTAGACAGTATCTCAACGGACGAATCGACTACAGTATACAACCAAGACTTGAATGCAAAGTAATCATTACAAGTGATCACTTCGAACTAGAATGAAATCGTGATGGTTTGTTAAACTGCACTTGCTTGCCCTATAGCGTTTTGCTGTGTTGTACCAGGACGAAATAATGTAATATTGTTTGAAAATGTCGATTTTAGAAAAAAAATCAATCATTCCCATTAGTAGCAGGAAAAGGCCAAAAAACGATGTAATCGACCAAGATTAACACTAAAGCAACGATTTGAGGGTTATAATACCTTGTAAATAGGTTTGTAAAAAAAATCTGCGTGCTTATATCCAGTGACGTTTCATAATTTTATAAGATATGTTCGTTTTAAGCGATGTGTATTGAATTTACATTGTAAAAAAAACGGAATAAAATCCTTTATTTGATGTTTTAAAAATATTTGGGCGCCGTGTCTGGTCATGTTGTTCCCCGAGAAGAACAGAACTAACAGCCCAGTAAGCACATAGTCAGTCTACGAGGTCTTGAATAGTCGCCCCGAAGGCCCCAGTATTGACTTTCAAGGGTTAATGTTGTTAAGAGTTAACCCAGAGATAAGACTAGAGGTGATCCAGTCACGATGAATATGCTTGCATAAATTCAAATATTCAGCATTTTAGCTACCAAATTGCCGAATTCACTGCTGCAGTAGGGAGACTGTGTTCAGTTCACTTTCTCAAAACTGCAGCTGTTTCATAGTTTACTGAATTTCTGTCCAGTGGCAACGGATGGTGACAGCTAGGAATTTCTGATGCATGAGAGGCTGAGAGCGAATAAATCCAGAAAGGAGTACACATCCAAACTCACTCGAAGAAGTTTATTCCAAGGCAATTGACGGCCAATGTTGTTTTATAACGTGTAATCTGATTTGTTGCATTGCGTCGATATTTCTAAATTCTGTTATTTCTTGTTGGAAACACAACGGGAATCAAAGTAAAACTTAACTCCCGGAGCTTTGAATTAGAGTAACAAAACTTTTCTACCGCTCCCCGGCGTTTCCATTTCAGTAACTATTGCGGTGCAGCAGTTCCGATGCCAGCAGGGTAGGTTTGCATTGGGATGGTCTCTTTCTCCTTTGTGGCTTGAATCAATCGTTATGGAACTCATGGGCAAAGCCGGCCATCATTTGGAAGCACTGTATTTTTTAAACACTAAACAATAAAGGAAGAACTGCATTTGATATAAAGGGTGAGAGATACCTTAGCAGTTCAAGTTTGACACCCCAGTAGATGTGCATTTTATGCACGCTGAAGAAAGGCAACTTGATGCTGCCTCCAAGGAGTTTTACTCCCCTTTGCTTTAGAACCAGGTAAAATCCGATCTACAGAAGAGCATAAGAAAGTAGGACAGCCAATGGGCTCATCATGCCTACCCCACCTTTCAAAAAAGGCATAGCTGATTTGCTCCAAGCCTCATGTGACCGTCTCCATAGTGATTAAATCCCTGACTTTTAGATAAATTTATCTAATTCTACTTTAAATGGTCCCCAATGATCCGGCTTCCATAATGTCCCGGGACAGAGAATTCCAGAGATTCATCGACCTCTATGAGAAGAAAATCTCATGTAAATTGCCACCATGTAATCTTGTAACTATGCCCCCCCACCCCAGTTTTAACTGTTCTCCCAATAATCGAAACATTTTTACATCCACCCTAACGGAAACCCTGCAGGTCAGGCAGCATCTATGGAAAGAGATAAAGAGTGGACGTTTCGGCTGAGTCCATTCATTGGAACTGGAAAGGAATGGGGAAGAAGCCAAAATAAAAAAGATGGATGCAAGAAGGAGTACAAGCTAGAAGGTGATAAGTGAAGTCGGGTGGATCCCCATTTTTTCCACAAAGAAATCTGGCATCTTGGTTCAAAAATTGTTTCATTATTTATATGAAGGAAAGGCTAGTGGTGAGCAGTTGAACACTAAAATATAAATGGAAAATTCTGGAAGTAGTGCAGAATTACAGATCTGGTGTGAATATAGAGTTCCAAAAATAGCATTAGTTAAAAATTAGTTTCAGACAAATTGATGGGAATGAAAAGAGATAAATCCTTAGGATGGGATTGTAGGAATTTGACTAAAGTAATAAAAGTGGCCATCATTGTCCATGGATTCTTGAAGTGTTCCCACAATTTGGAGGACAGTGAATATAATCCCACTAGTTAAGAAAGGACAAAATATTAGATCTGTTAGCCTGAACTTTGAATTTTGCACTTTGATGTCAACAATAGGAAAATAGCCAGGAATCTGTAACTTAGGAGCTAAAAGATCTCTTCATAAATAATAAGAGGATTGAATGTACTAAGTCGGATTTTAAAATGGAAAACACATTGGAGCAATCTGTTGGATATTTTTCAGGTTATAATAAGAACAGTTAAGAGGGAGTCAGCTGATATGGTTCAAGAAATGCCTCCTTTAAGGTACCACATAAGAAATGATTAAAATGAGTAGTATTGGAGTAATATATTGGCATGAATTTGGGATTCAGAAATGAGCAGAAAACAATAGAATTAATTTCGCTTTTGGGTTTGGAGACCATGACAATTGGAGTACAGAAAATGGTGCTGGGAATCCAGCACAATATATCCCAGTTTATTGATAATACTAAGTGATTGACAGCGTGGGCTGTGGAGAGGGAACCCAGAGGCTTCAAGCAGGGAAGTAGAGGGGTTAAGTGGTAGAGCAAGAAAATGGAAGATGAGATATAATGTGGAAAAATATGTAGCACTGTAATTCACTTTGGTAGTAAACACAAAACATTTATCAATCATGAGTTTCAAAGTTGTTGGAGCAACTGAATATTCTTGTTAATGAATTACCGAAAACTGACATGCAGGTACAGCAAGAATTGAAAAAGGTGAAAATTGTTGGTCAAGAAAATTCGAGCACATGAGTGGAGATTTCCTTCTTAAATGATAAGAAACTTTGGCACGATTGCAGTTGAAATATTGTCTTTAGTTCTGGTCTCCCTATCTAAGGAAGACCACTTGTGATGGAGAGATTGCTGCAGAGCTCTCTCAGATTTTGGAATGAAAAGTTTAATGTAGGATGAAACATTAAGCAGACTGCCATATTTATCTCTGAGCTTAGAGGAATGAAAGATAGTGTCATAGAATTGTATTAAATTCTTTCAAGGGCAGATGTGGAAATGATCTTTCCCATGGCTGCTATGTCTAGAATCAAGGATCACAGGGGGTTAACCATTCAGGACAGTGTAGGAATTCACTCCCTAAGGAGAATGTAGAGGGTCCAGTTGCTAAGTATACCGAAGACAAACTTTGATAAATGTTTTGGGGAATTTAGTTCAGTGCAATCTAGTGCATTTAGTGGACCAGGAATTTAGTGCAATCTCCTTCGGAGCAGGAAATTGGCACAGAGATGAAAGCTCCATCATGATCTCACTAAAATAAGTGCAGCATGCAGATCATGCTGAATGGTATACTCCTAATTCTGTTTCTCAATTTCTCATGTAGTACTCAGCAAGTTGGATAGTATCTGAGGAGTAAGAAACAGAGTTAATGTTACAGATTGATAGCCTTTCAGTGGAATGAAGGAAAGCTAAATATGAAACATATTTTAATTCCGGGGTCTGAAGAAGTGTAAAGAGGGAGTAGGGAGACCAAAAGAATTGGAGTGTGGCTACTGTAAGAGAGACTGGTGATTTTTAAAAAATATTGTAACTTATCTTTCTGAAGAGAATGTATGAAGAAGGCAATGAATAGGGATAAAAAAAAAGAGAATCAAATAACCGTTCTAAAATGATGGAACACAAAATATTGCAGGTGCTTAAAATCTGAAGTAAAATCGAGTGTTTCAAATATCTAATGGGCCAAGCAGCATCTGTGGAGAGAGTAAAATTATGTTATTGTTTTGCTTATGGATCTTTCATCACGTTTATTCAGTTCTGACACAAACTGGATCAGCATTTCAGTTACAACACAAAATAGAGGATTAAATTGTCTAGAAGACTACCATCATGTGCACAGTCATTGTCACCATATTACAGAGATGTGACACAAATAGAGGGAATACACAGTAGATTTTTCTTCCCAGGAGTTGATCGTTTTAACAAGGAAAGGTCAGCTAAATTGGAATTGTTTTCAATGGAAGAAGTAAAGCTAAGGAAAGACACAAGTTGCAGAAAATTATTAGAGAACTATATAAATTGGATCAGAAATACCTTAAAAGGCTTAAAGGGAAGTTGAGAAGAATTCTCAGAAAATGATCGAAGTATGGGATTCAATGCCTAGGAAGATCATGGAAACAGAATTGGTTTATTATTATTGTTACTATTTTTTTCTGATGATTTAAAAACCTTCACATTCTATCATGCAACTAGTCAACCCACTTGCTGACATGTGGAGATAGGAAATAGAGAAATGAGATGTCTTTCACAAAAGAAAGGGTTATGTTTGGAACTCGAGTCCACACCTGGTTTTGGGACAATCAGCTTGCATCCAAATGTGGACCTGATAATCAGCAGGCAGGGCATATTACGACTGCAATGGAGTGGGCATCAGCAGGACGGCATTTAGCTGCACATCTATGCAGGTGTTGGCACAGGGTCATGGGGCAGAGCAGTATTCTGCCGCAGAGATGGCAGAGGCAGCCACTGCAGTGCTAAGCAAAAGTAATAGGAGAACACATTGCAATTGCTCAGTGAAACAGAAAATTCTGAAAACACTCGATGGGTTGTGTAGGAAGTGAAAATGAGACAATGCTAGTTCTGCATCTCTTTCCACGGCGTGAACGCAAAACAATTCTGCAGATACTCGAAATCCAGAGCAACAAACAAAGAATGTTGGAGAAACTCAGTAGGTCAAGCAGCAACTATGGAAAGAGAATAAACAGTCAAAGTTTTGGGCTGAAACCCTTCGTTAGGACTAGAAATTAAGGGACTGAAGAAATTTCTTTGCCCAAAACATAGACTGTTTTCCCCGTCCATGGATGCTCCTGACTTCCTGCATTCCCCCAGCATTTTATGTGTGTGGACCCCTTTCTGTACGTTCTGCCCGACTTGCTTAGTGATTGCTGATATTTTTTTTCTCTTTAAGTCTAAAGTGTCCTTGTGTTGCCCAATGAATTCTTGCAAGACTATGGAGCAAGATCAGAAAATAGGATTACAGAGCACAGCTCCTTTCCGGTAGCATTGTTACAGCGAGCTAAATGGCTATCCTTCGTCACGTAAATTTCCATGTGATTATGGTTTCATTATTGGATAAAAGAAACAGCAGAGATTACCAACCAGAACCAAAAAGTTTGCTAGGAGGAGATAATTTGGCCAACTATGCTGACAAGTCTTTCAAACGAACTATTTTATTATTCCCCCTTTTCTGTTTTTCCCCCATGGCCATGAAATTTCCTCCTCGAAGCAGCCTTGTCAAGTTTCCTTTTGAAAAGTTTGATTGACTCTATCTATTGCCCGTTACACCGCTGGCGTTTAAGGCAGCAATGAAGGTCCTCCATCTCTGGTGGTGTTCAGGGCTTGCTTCATCATGTCAGGAACTCGGTTTTCACTACTGTCAGTCATGAAAGTCCTGGTTGGAGACGCAGGAATACCATCAAGCTCAGAGGTAGAATGATTCTTCATTGTTGTTTCCGTACCACTGTTGTTAGCCCTGAGCTGAACCCCTGAACCTGGAGGACCGGTGGACCACTCTTAGTCTGGCCTCTACCCTTTGACCTGTTTGGCATGGGTGACCCTACCAAGAGCCAAATCATAAAGCCCTGACTCCAGCCGGCACAGCTCTCCGGGTCATTGAGACACGCAAGCCTCCAAACCACAATAAGGCCGTGGTTCTCCTGGAGGATATTCAACTTTAATTTCACAAATGTTATGGCAGGCTGAAACTTTTTTCTCACTTCTCCGGGCAAGTTTATGTATTGATATTGATTTTTTTTTGGCGTATCTGATAAGAAATGAGAAGAGTTTGATCTCCCAATGATAGATCCATCTGGATTGATCTGGAAAGCAGGCCAATCGCCAGTATCATTCTGAAGTGTCCTGAATACACTGTCAAAATATTGAAACATAATCTGACAAGTCATAATTCGCTTCAACCTTGCTTCTCTCTTTGACAAGGATTATTGTGGTAAAAAAAAGTTTAAAAATATAAATCAGTGTTACTATTAAATAACGAGCTTGCATTTTGAGGTTGAATTAAGTAAACGATTTTCACTTTAATATATTAATCGAAATGATGCGGTTGAAATTGCGAATATGAGATTTGCAATTTTGACGAAAGATATTTTGGTTCAACCGTGCGCCAAAATCAGGTGAGCAACGACTAAATATCACAAGAGTAATCCAGCACGTTTCCCGGTTCTTGTACTAATTGAACCAGTACTGAATTGGTTCAAGTTTGCGTCGCGAAACAGCGGTCCTAACATTCCTGGTGTTCCAGGGGAGCAGTTAACCTTTGAACCTTTCAATTACCTCCAGTCACACTGATCTTCCGGCCTTCAGAGGCCAATATGACTAATTCATTTGAAAGAAACTTTTACCAATCAGATGCATGCATTAGTACAGGTGGGGACTGAGTTGAACTGTTGGATTTGAAATATAGATTTCAGATTTCAAATTATTACCATTGAAATAGGTGGCAATATAATTGTGTACTAGTGAAATTGAAGAGTAAGAAAATTATTAGATCCTGATGTTCTCCGCGGCAAGTTTCACTAAAATTAATGCAATCCTTCCTGAGTTACATACAGCTACTTCACTTAGTGATTAGAAACAAAATGATTCCCTAGATTAAACCAGAAAACAGTTCGTTTACGTTTCACCGTCTTCAACTGAGTGTGTCCATTCTATTTTATGCTGCTGGCTCGGTAAAGTTGAATTGGAAACCTTGACATTTAATCAAGGACGCTGTGACAATTAGATGTAGTGTTACTAAATTCAGATAGTCATATACCTTTTCTTTCTATAGATCTGATCCAGTACTGTCTTGGCTGTCGTAGAGATTTGATAGATGGGTAAATCAGAAATGCCATCTGTATATCAGCATTTGATTTGTTACTCTTGGGGGGTGGGGATCCAAAATACTGGGGTTCAGATTTAGATTCTGATACGGATTCATTTGTCACGTGTACATCGAAACTTTCAGTGAAATGCGTTCTTTGTGTTAACAACCAACACACCCAAGGACGTGCTGGGGGCAGCCCACATTGTTGCCACACATTCTAGTGCCAACATAACATGCCCACATTGTTGCCGCACATTCCACTGCCAACATAACATTCCCACATTGTTGCCCCACATTCCACTGCCAACATAACATGCCCACATTGTTGCCCTACATTCTGGTGCCAACATAACATGCCCACATTATTCAACACAAGACAGACCACAAACAGCAACAGCGGAACAAAACAGCAAAACAAGACGCTTTCATACCCTCCCACCCCTCATAAACCCTGAACAGAGTGATTCGGAGCCTCTAATCCTTGGCCCAGGGCTCTCCAACTCGCAGACATTGGGCCTCCAACCTCCAATCTCGGGTTCAGACTTCTAGACCTGTGGACATCAAACGTAGACTGACGTAACACTGGACTAGCAAAGTAGTGATGGACATAACGTCCTTTATAAGCCAGGGTAGATAACAAATACAAACGTTTGACTAAGTGGTTCCAGTATTACGATTTAACATATTGGCATACATGAAGTGTTATATCATGCAACACTGAAGCTTGAAAATACAAGGACAACTGATGAAAGAAATTTAAATTGATTAGGAGAGAGAAGTGAGGGAATTACACGTGTTTTTCCAAAGGGCGGTTCTTATGTGGTACCCGAGGGAATCCTTTCAACATTACCAAAAACTTGAAAATTAGAAATGGACGGGCAGTCAGAAAGATGATATTAGACATAAAAACAACGCAGATTTATTTACTTCATTCGTTTATTGAGATGCCACTCGGAATTACCGCCCGGCAATCTCCCAATTTAACCCTAGCCTAATCATGGGACAATTTACAATGACCAATTAACCTACCAACCGGTGCATCTTTGGACTGTGGTTGGAAACCAGAGCATTTGGAGGAAACCCACGCGGTCACGGGGAGAACGTGCAAACTCATTATCGGGTTTATTATCAATGCTTTAAATAATACGAAATGTGTTGTTTTGCGGTAGCAAAGACATAAAAATACTACAAAATAAACATAGTGTGAAAAAGAACAATAATGAGGCAGTATTCATTCAGAAATTTGATGGGGGTGGGTGGGTGGCGAAGCTGTTTCTGGTTTATTGAATCTGTGTCTTCAGACTACTGTACCTTCTTCCTGGTGGTGGTAATGAGGAGTGAGCATGTCCTGTGTGTTGAGGACCTTCTTGAGGAGATGTCCCCGCTCGGGGGGAGGGTTGTGCCCTTGAGGGAGCTGGCTGAGTCTACAGGTCTCGTCAACATCTTGGAGCTTTGGAAGCTCCATACCTGGCATGATACAGCCAGTAAGAATGGTCTCCGCCTCCACCTCTCTAAAAACTTAAAGCGTCGTTGGTGACATAGCAAATCACCGCGAACTCCTAAACTTCCTTCTGGCTCCAGCCAGGACAGATCCTCTGAGATGATGACCCCCAGGAATTTAAAGCAGCTCACCCTTTCCACCGTAGAACCCTCAATGAGGGCTGGTTTATGTTATCCCGACTTCATCTTCCTGAATTTCGCAATCAATTCCTCAACCATCACATGTACCACACCTCCTCATTGTCACCTGAGATCTTACCAACGAACGGACTGGCATGGAGAAGTTGGAGCTGGGGGGATAAGATTGCTTAAAAATTCCTGGCTTCTGTGTTGAAAACAGGTGAATATGGTGAAAAGAAGTTTAGCCAAATTATTGTAATCCTTTAGAAACTGATTTACAATTGGGGTTGGAGTCTGGTGGCCTATTGTGGACAACGCTCATTAGAAATCGTGTTAAGGGGAGGAGATGAAATTTATTAGACCTGCACTATAGATGATATCCCTTGATTACATAAACATCACTGGATGTTGGAACTGAAATCTCTAGAGAGAAGAATAGATAAATATTTAATTCGTGTGTTCACGATTCTGAAGTTTTCGGTTAATTAATTTACCGATGTTGGCAGAATGCCAGTAACCACAAGGTCAAGTTCGGCATCAGAAGAGAGCTGAGGTACATTAGCTGGCCAATTGTTATGATCTGAATTGAATTGACTGGAAGAAGACAGATTTAATAGGGAGCATTAAAGGGGGATTGTTTGGATAAATGTTTGAAATAGAAACTTTTCCACGCAATGACAAAACTTGCTGACTGTGACTGATTGTCCCCATCAGAAAGCTTGGTGTGGCGAATAGTTTCCTGCGGTACTGTTAGATTCTTTTCCCCCCTCTCTCTCGAGATTAATTCGTTTTAGAAACACTATCCAGTGTGTCAGAATTTAATTAAAGTTACTGACTCGCGCATGGAATAAGAGCAATGCAATCGGTAATAGAAGATTCGGCCTAGTTTTATAAAACTTATTTCGGAATGGATATAAATATCATTGTAACGCACACTTATCTCCTAGTCATGCTTCCGATTGGGACTTAAATGCTGTGTTAAACTGGCAGCAGCGCAGTCAGAGCTCTTCACTTTGTTTACAAGAGATTCTGCAGATGCTGGAAATCTTGAGCAACACACACACACACACAATGCTGGAGGGACTCAGCAAGTGATCACGAATGGACAGTCGAACTTTTGGGCTACCGTTTATTCCCCCGCACAGATGCTGCTTGACCTGTTGAGTTCCTACTGCATTTTGTGTATGTTACTCACTTTCTTTATAAACCCCGTTCGCGATAATTACACTTCGTTCGACATGGGGCTTGCCTTATTGTGTATTAGAGAAAAAGTTTCCAAAAGCTCACGATATGGGCGTAACTATAATCGCTACTTCAGTTTTTAACTACAGTATTTGTTTAGAGATCTCTCTTTATATACCTATAGTGAAAATGTCTTAACTGTTATCCACCCTTTCAAAAGAGGTGAAAAAACTAGTGTAAGAAAAATGACGTCTTCGGAAATCATTTAGATCTGTTCCCACTAATTTAGTGAACAACACCTGGCAACTTCAGATGCCGTTGTTTGAGAATGCACATTTATTTTGATTTAGCTGACTGCAATAAAGTATTATCAACTCTTCCTAAACTGATTGTTTATGCAGCACCTTTATAGAATATCTTCCATATGCTTCAAACGTACGTGATTAGTTGAAAGAGCTTTGGGATGCTTAGGAGAAAAGTGAAAGGTTATATAGTTACATTCTGAAAAGCAATAAGCATACACAAGGCAATTGTTAATTTTGTATTTATTACCGTATACTGTATTGGTAACGGCGGGCCAGGAGAGATTTGTTATAAAATATTCCCACTTTTAGAATTTGGGGGCTAACATGTCCATTTAAAAATAAGAGGGTTTAGATTCACAAACGCAAGGAAATCTGCAGATGCTGGAAATCCAAGGCATCAAACACAAAATACCGGAGACACTCAGCAGGGCCGGCAGCATTTATGTAGAAGAGTAAAACTTGCCGTTTTGGGCGGTGACGGGGACTGATGAAGGGTCTTGGCCCGAAACGTCGACTGTTTACGCTTTTCCACAGAAGCTGCCTCGCCTGCTGAATTCCTCCAGTATTTTGCGTGCGTTGGAGAGGATTGTGTTCGCCCGAAGACAACTCAATTGAATCCAGATCTTGAGATTTGGGCTGGCAGTTGATCTTTTTGTTCGATGTTCATAGTCGCTCACTTACTGTTACAATGATGCTGTTTACCTTTAGTAAGGAACTCAAGTTGATTTTTTTTATTATGCTTAAGCTAATAATGGCTGTTTTGCTTCTTACTTCGCCTTAAAATAATAACATATAAAATAGTACCACCTGAGTGAAGTCAACCTCGAATGCAGTATTATTGGGTAACTGACATATTGCTCAAAACTAATGGATACAATCACTGATCAGTTCTATATACAATGTTTACGTCGCATATCTTTTAGGCCACCCTTTAATGTGAGGGCAATAGTATTGTTTGCGTCCAAGAATACTTATGACAATTAGAAGTCTACTTTATATGAAAAGAAATTTATCTCAGGTATACTGAGATTCCCAAGAACGATTTCGGGATCAAAGGTTGGGATTTAATCAATGCTATTTCCAGAGGGATTTGGTTGAAGAACTGCCAGCTCAAGAATTAATGAAAGTGAATTGGAGATCTTATCAGATATGTACATAGTGTTTAAGGAAATTGTGAAGGTTTCGTTTTCAAGGTCTAACCTTTAATGTTTAACTCAATAAATGAGGTTTATTTGTCTTCTAAAACACGGCTTAGTTGTGATTATTTCATTTCAAATAACCAAAGGCAATATATCTCAAACCTGAAGCCTTAAGGATTCAAAAGAGTAATTCAGTAGTAAAATAACACAAAGTATAATAACTCACGGAATTTGAGTAAGTTTTTCAACGCTATTTTCAACTGTTGGGGGCAGGCACTTATTGGTCAAATATTTGGTTTGCGTTTGCTGCATTATATCGGCATATCTATGGATTGAATCGACGCCATTGCGGGCACTAAACCCGAGTGCCAGATTTTCAGAAGGTGGCTTGTTTGAGTCCACTGCAGGAGGGACACTCCTGCCCCGACAAGGGCTCTTATTCGTGGCATGTGGCAAACAGAAGTTCTATTTCACATCTTACCAATGAGCAGTAATGTTTAATCTAGCAAAGTCGATTTGAATTGGATTCAACTGAATTGGCTGATGCACTTTGCAAGATCTAGGGTTTATCCGGCCAGATCGATAGTGTCTACTAGACAATTCGGGTAACGCTCAGAGGTTGCACATCGGATCCGATTACGGGTACCGCCAAAGTGAAGATAGGGTGTTTGCAAGTCTACTGGTATATTGATAAAACAGGTGGATTATATATATTCATTGCCTGGTTTAGGTGCAATGCGCTTCTTTATTGGTTTGGCAGTACTTAAAAACACATACACCACCTCCTGCGAAGTATTCAGTAGTCTTGTAACTAAATGTGTTACTTGCACATAGGCCAGCTGCTCGTCCTTGCTCGCACTTCAAATGAGAAATACAGCAAAGCTTAACTCTTACGAGGGTCATAGAAAATTAACTCACTTTGATCTCTCTTGGAAGATGATTAGAACAGCAAAGCTCAATGTCTTCTTCAGCTGTGTTTCTACTGGTATCGTCCACACCGAACAGAAAGTGTCAGGCAAGTGCGTACGCCGATAAAACATGAGAAAAAAAGGTCGCAAAGACAAGCATTCGAATGTTTTGACAGATGTAAGACAACTTTGCTGTATGTTCCCCACGCAGGTTGGAACTAATATTGCGATAGCAAGCTCGTGTTAACATAGTTACGGACAGTGAGAAGAATGCATTTGAGTGCTGATTTAGGCACGGACTGGGCACACTACGTGAAATTCGAAGTTCTATAAATTCTGTGCAGAAGCTATTTTACGATGCAAAAGATTGCCACTAATGGTTAAATCATATTTAAAAAGTGAAGAAAGTATCCGTTTTAGAAACGTGGCTCTTCTTCGGCACAAAATATATATAATAAAACGCGATTATAAAATATACCAGTTGGCAAGTGTGGCTTGCCAATTTTAATAATGAATCGGTTAGGGCTCGGGAAAGTTTGATGCTGCGCTATAAAAGCAAATAAATATGTTTGCTGTCATGTCTGGAGTTTTAACACCTCAGTTTCCAAAGTCTTTTTCGCCTTATACCTTCCGTCTTCACCTTTGCGGTTCTTTAGCGGTTGCTTACTTCTTTTGGCGGTTGTTTTGATAAGCACTTTCGGAAAGCATACCAAACTGCCGCAGTAAAAACGAAGGCAGCGCGTCCCAATGGATTTAACGTGTGTTTTAGGGATTCAGTGCGTAAACTCATTCCATGAATTAGCAAACTAGTCTTCGTCAGAAAAACATCAGTTTTAGAAGACAACTTTCATTACGGTTCAAAGTTATTTTTTCTCTTTTCTGCGATCAATTTATTTATTTGTACTTTGTTCATTGATTCCCTTTGAGTTACAAACACCTTTCTTCAAAACTGCGGTGTCGAGAACAAGTTTTTTTTTACAACGAATTGTTTAAAATTAAATAGGGGAATATAACCCAAATCAGTAAATCCCTCTAGATTATACAAACAGAATATTACACGCAAATGGACATCTATTCCTTTAGGGACGAGTGGCTTTCAATGTCCCTCCACCTGCTACTAATCTAACAAACACCCACCCCATATGCTCCATGACCGATTTAATGACCACTTAAGAGACTGCCTGACCCAAACATACAAACTTTTGGGTAAGAAATGTCGCCTGTGTGCGTGAGTTTTCCCCGACACATTTTTTGCAGAGGAATCTTGCACCTTTAAAAGATCTGGCGAAGTTGCAGCTGGGACGCATCTGTAACGGTGCGAATTCGTTTCACCCGTAAAACTAGCAAACCCGAAGGAGCAGTAGAGCTGCCCTTTTACAATCTGCAGCCTGAGAAGCATCATGTCAGCGCTTTCGACAAGTTCCGTTTGACCCACAGTCTTAAAAGACAGCTACACGGCTGGGGGGAGCACGTTTTGATATAGAAAGGCGCTGCTCATGACGAGGTCTTCCCAACATTTGAAATTAACTCGCGAAATTCTTTGCTTTAAATATAGACACACAGTTTCGAAGGGTTCTCTTTCCAGTGAATTTAAAACAGTCTGACAAAGGGAAATGAAAACAAGGAATTATATCCACTAGCAACATTGCTTAAAAACGATTTTCTCCACTCTATCCACTCATTATTCTGTCCTTCCATTGATTACGAATTGTCATTTCGTACTAAACACGCCACGCATTGTACATTAGTTTCACTAATTCAGATCCCTTCCCGTTATTTTTTTCATTTCAAAACATAATAACTAATATGCAAGAAGCCAACGTGAATAAAACATCAAGTAATTCACGTAACAAATTACTTTGTAACTGAGGTCCCGCACTTTAGCGGAGGACCCAAATAAGCAGTATTGGCATTAACAGAACCTCGCAAAGATATTCTGGGAAGTGGACGGAGATGATTCGCTCTAATTTTCCGCTTTCTGCATATTATTATTTCCCAGCGGTTGGAAGCTCTCCGCTGATTGGAATGGTTCTCTGGAACTCCCTGTTTCCTCGCACAATGTTCCGTTTGAATTGTGGGAGGAGACCTTGCCGACTCGGCAGAGGTTAATGAGATACCCATGGGACGGATCTGGGGTTAATGACATTTGGGAAAGTCGGAGCGTTCGCCGGTGTGACGGACCTCATCGTGTGTATATAAAGAGCTCTTGAGTGTTGAGCCGGAGGCACTTTACTGTGATTCGAATCGATGTTTGTCTTTGAACTCCCCGGCTAGTGTAGTTACACGGAAACGAGTCTGTGCAGGTCCTGAGTTTCACCGAAGCCTTTGTTTCGCTATTATTACAAATGGATATCATGGTCGACTGCCACTTTTCTCCTTCCGATCTGTTCTCCGATAATTCTTGTCTGTCATCGCCCGAGGAGGCGGACTTTGCCGATGATTCTGAGCATGGCGCGTTAGTGTTTGGGGACCACAAGCTGAAGTCCCGTGGAACTGAAGAGGAGCATATCAAAGCACCAAATGGCCATCACCAGGCGGGCCACTGCCTGATGTGGGCTTGCAAAGCTTGCAAACGCAAAAGCTCCAACACCGACAGGAGAAAGGCAGCTACCATGAGAGAGAGGAGAAGACTGAAGAAAGTGAACCAGGCTTTCGAGACTCTGAAGAGATGCACAAGCGCCAATCCGAACCAGCGACTGCCCAAAGTGGAGATCCTGAGGAACGCCATCAGCTACATCGAGAGCCTACAGGAACTTCTCAGGGAACAGGTGGCGAACTATTATAACCTCCCGGGCAATGGCAATTCGGAGCCGGGAAGCCCCACATCAAATTGTTCAGACGGAATGGTGAGCACCAATTTACAGAATCGGTATATTCGATCCCGCAACCCCTCTTCCATTTTCCTCGCTCTCTCACACACACTCACACTCTCCCTCTCACACAGACACGCTGTACTATATTATCAGGACAATGCAATTAGTAGCAATGTGAGATATCAATATGAAAGCTGTGCGCTTATCAGTATATGCAGGATGGGCCGAATCGCATCGTGCGTCATAAAGGTTTATTTCTATGATCCACTTTATTTGCCGTAGAAACGCATTCCATCGTATATGAGACACAGTCATTCATTCCGTCGTTTAACAGGTGTATTTTGGGTTCCTGCGTTCTTTGTACAATAAAGCAAAACGAAAACTTCTGGTAATCAGTCCAAACATTTGCTCATAAAACTTTCTTTTTCGTGCCTTGGAAGAAAATCTGTTATTCATGAGTTTGTAAATATCGATTACATGCTTGTATGCAAAAGCTGTTTCATCTGTTCTTCTAACAAAGACTGAAGTTTACAGCTGATTGCATTTTCCGTTCCGTTGAGTGGAATAGAAATTAGTGGATTACAGACAGTGGGGAATACATATTCGTGCGTGAAAGGAAATACTTGCCAATTTGATTCATCAGATTACCAGATGTAATATGGTACTTAGACGACTGTGTCCCATCCCACCTGATACAATACATTCCCCAGTGGAATTGAATCAATAATAGGTCGGGGTAGTTATAAAACTGTTCTCGATGGAACAACGTCCACGGATTAACATCAAGAGGATTGATGTAATCGAACAGTTTTCGATCGTAAACAATTGCATTATTTAACAAACTTAAGGATACATTATCAAAATACCTGTACCTAAACGATGCAGTCTTTCGAAAAGTCAAGTCTGTTTATGTTTTTTCAAAAAAAAAAGAATTAATCAAGCTTTAAGCAATTAACGACATCGCTGTTTATTCAGACGCAATATTTCCGGTATTTCAGTTCACTTATGACCATTCTGGTATCCCGTAGCTTTCACGAATAAAGTCAATATATTTTCGCTGTAAACCACTCCCGAAAATCACTGATCCGATTCCGTGTTTTAACTACAACACTCACCGAGCCTTGTCTTGACTCTATCCAAAGGCCGAGTGTTGAAAATCGAGGACAGCTGCGAGAATCGTCAAACTTTGCGTTCACAGCTGTCGGAGATTCTTTCCAACGAAATATTTCCTTTTGTTTGGGAAGGAGAAAGGAGTGTGTGTGTGTGTTTGTGTGTGTGTGTGTGTGTGTGTGTGTGTGTGTGTGTGTGTGTGTGTGTGTGTGTGTGTGTGTGTGTGTGTGTGTGTGTGTGTGTGTGTGTGTGTGTGTGTCAGAGAGAGAGAGAGGAACAATAGCTACACATCTTCATTAGCACGTTGGAAGTTAGGTGTAATGTTCGCTGATGTTCAGTGCTTGAAGCATATGATGTCTGGGTCCCATTAAGTGTGACCGAGTGTTTCTTCTTGCCTCCTCACTAACAGTTGCTGCCACACACATTGATCTCTTTGGATGCAGGGATAATGACATTCCCACCTCTGCACCTATTGCTATCCACAGGAGCCAGCAACAGCAGTGTTATCTTAGGCAATAACCAGTGAAGCCTCTTTACTGCACTAAGTTTTCACAGTTGAAGCCAAGACTTCAAGGTGAATTTAATATAGGAAAAAATCTGAACCAGCGCAATTAAATTTTACTGCATAGACATGCAATCCATTTTCCATGGATAACACAATGCACATTTCTGTGCAGGGATATTGACATACAGTATGTAATGTTCCGTGAGAAAGCCATGGTGTGATGAAGGAACTCACTATGTCTAATTAACAGATGGGGTTGCTTCCATCCAAGAGCAATCAAAACACTTGGCGTTTAAAGTGCGCGTTTAACATCGAACTTTTTGAAGTCTGAAATTAAACTTGCAGTTTGCTTTACTTTGATTTCCTTGTGCGTGTTCCTTTTATTTTGCAGATGGTATGTAACAGTCCCGTTTGGTCTAGAAGGAGCATCATCTCTGACCGCATTTACTGTTCGGAATTACAGAATGGTACGTTCTTGTTCCCATGAACTCAGCTTGCACCTCTTCGTAAATCTGTCTTGAAAGATGCGGTGACTAAATTGCTGTACACCGAAGTTCACAGCTTGTGAAAAACGGCAAATCAAAACGCCTGCCAAAGACAGATAACCAGACTATTTACAAATGGCTTCTTACGCGGTAGGACAGTGTCATCTTAAATGTACTCCCCCCCCCCCCCCCCATCTACCGTCACCACTTTTTTAAAGTACTTTAAACTACTCTAGAACCATTCTCGGCGATCAGTGAATTAGTGAGAACAAAAGGAAATCAGCGCCATGAATTCTTGAATTCTGAATTTGAGGTGAAGTTGAAGTTGTTCCGTCAGAACAAAACGGTTTTTCGGATGCGACTAAAATTTCGGCCACGTTACATTGGAAATCCTTTAGAAATGATTTATTAACGCTAAATATAATTTACTCGCTTTAACGCTAACAATAAATATTGACACAGGGCAACAATTAAGGCAGGTTCTAGAAATACTGATTAGATGAAGGTTGGTTGACGTTACATAACGTAGGTATTTTATAAAACATGGAAGAAATACGATGATTTTGCAATTCTGACGTATTTCAAATATCCAAAATACTCCCCCAAAACATTATAGTGCATAAAATGCATTTCAAGTTGCTTCTGTCCTAAACAGAGAAAATTAATTTACACATACTCAATCTCCCACTGTTGATATGAGAATGACAAAATGAACTGTCGAGTAGAATTAGTCGAAGAATCTGTACTGATCAGCAGACCAGAAACACTCTCCTACTCTTCGAAATACATTTATGGAACTTTTACTGTTGGCTAAGCGCAGGTGGAGCCTTCCTTCAGCCCTTCACAGAGATATTCTTACTTTAAATACTGTATTCGAGCATCCATTTGAATTATATCCGCAACTTTGTAATGGTCCTTGAACTCGTTAAACTTTTGACTTTGAACCGGGGCGCTAAAGGTAGACCACAATTAACACATTAAAGAAAAGAAAAACCACAAAATGTGGACAAAATGTATTCCCCAGATGAAATTAATCAAGGAAGAGAATTAAAGGTTATGTATACACAATTTTTTTCAAGGGGCACGATGAAGGGTCTCGGCCCGAGACTGTTCATTTCCCTCGATAAATGCTGCCTGACCTTCTGAGTTCCTCTAGCATTTTGTGTGTGTTGTTAAAAGTT
This sequence comes from Hypanus sabinus, assembly GCF_030144855.1. Lineage (NCBI taxonomy): Eukaryota > Metazoa > Chordata > Chondrichthyes > Myliobatiformes > Dasyatidae > Hypanus > Hypanus sabinus. Next base: position 160,656,241 of record NC_082713.1, read on the forward strand.
CTGTTGTAGTATCATTATCTTTGTAGTACGAAACTCCGAAGGATTTAGTGGAGCATTTTTAAATAAATTGATTAAATATTTGCGGTTGACCATTTATCTGAATAAACAAATATTAGAAATTATGTCTTTCATGGGGTGCGCTATCAACGAAAAGATTTGGAACAAAGGTCATGCATCCGATGGAAATGATGCATTGTTTACAGGAGAGTATCATATAGGGTAACGGGTTCTGTCGCGCCAGTTCAGGTCAGTGAAAAGACTTGAGACCGATTAACTTGCCTTCCTCCACAATGTTTTTCAAATGACAGAGAAATACAAGTATTAATTCCGATAATAACTTGAGGACGGTTTACATTGTTTTCTACGCTTTCATTTTCCTCTAGTTTGTTCCAACAGCCGAGGCCTTGCTGTTTCCAGCTTGGACTATCTGTCCAACATAGTGGAGCGGATTTCACCGTCCCCCGAGCGTTGTCTCCTTTCAGGACCGGATGGAAGGACCACATCCCCACATGTCAGCGATTCCTCGCAGCCTACAACTCCCAGCCAGCCAGTCTACCATGTTCTTTAGATCTTCAATCAATTCCAAAGCAAATTATAGCCCATCACGTGGATATAAAGTTCAATCAAATAAAACTCTGCTATAAACAGGAACTGTATATTTGTAAATAATGGTATATTCATTAGTCGCTGTTAAAATAATTGTATTTAAGAATTAAATAAAATCGCGAAAGATTTTTTATAAATCCAATTATTTGTACTTTTGGTTTATTTGAACGCGCCGCGAAGCCACGCCAGGATATCTTTGAAGTTGAGGCATGCTTGTATTTTGAAGGGAAAACACAAATGATTTTCGAGCTGGCTAGCATTACACTTTAGAGCAGAAAACGATCCCAAATTTTCTCATGAAAGTTCCCCGCCCCGAAACCTTATTCTTCTCCCCCACCCTGTCCCCTTCAGAAGATGCCGATTCCCAGGAGGGTTTCCGGTTTTCCTGCCAAACATCGGTTTGCAGAACAATTGGGCTTCATGAGCTTGCCTTCGGACTGTGAAATAAACATTTGTCGAGTGCACAGCTTCTTGCTGGGGGTCGACGTGTGGCCTCCCTGAATTTCAGTCCCACAGTTACATTTTAACGAAGTATCATTCAGCAATACAGACCTGAACGCTTACAGAGTTAATCCGAATTCGCGGGACGCGCGTTTCATCGTATTTCCTTAGTTTATTGCGGCTTCTGTAAGGCCATATAAGTCACGGGAGCAGAAATAGGCCATTCGGCCCATCGAATCTGCTCCGGAATTCCGTCATGGCTGATGTATTATCCCTTTCAACCCCATTCTCCTGTCTTGCCCCCGTAACCTTTGACGCCCTTACTAGTCAAGAATGTGTCACCTCTGCTTTAAATATACCCAATGACATGGCCTCTACATCCGTCCGTAAAAATTAATTCCACAGATTCACCACCCTCTAGGTAAAGAGATTTCTCATCATCTGTTCTAAAGGGACGCCCTTCTATCTTGAGACTGTGCCTCTATTTCTAGACTCCCCCACTACAGGGAGCATCCTATCCACATCCACTCGATCTAGGCCTTTCAATGTTATATCGGTTTTCACTGAGATTCCACCACCCCCCATCCCCAGCATTCTTCTAAACCTCAGCGAGTACAGGCCCAGGGCCACGAAACGCTCCATATAATCCTTTCATTCCCGGAATCATTCTGGTGAGCCTCCTCTGGATCCTTTCCATGTTACTTTAGAACTGAAGTTAATGCACATGTCCGTACTTATTTATAAAACCTAAATACTTCATTCTAACATTATACCTCGTATTTAGAAACGTAAACACGAAAAGTCAGTTTGCTCCGATCCACCCGGCCCCAGATTATATCCATTTCTTCTGCGCCTTCGAAACACAACAATACTCATCAGCTGCGATTTTACCCAGTGTTTAAAGGACAGGAACAGATGGTAGAGGAAATGGAGGATATGGTCGCTCGCTAAATCAGAGAGGTAAAATAAAAGTGATTCCGTAGCAGCTGATGACAGTACATAGAGTCATTAAAAGTGCGGCACGGAGCAGCCCCTTCGGCCCATTTAAACTGCTAACTCCCATCGACCTGTACCCAAATCATAGCCCTTCATACCCCTACCATCAATAAACCTATCCAAACTTCTCTTAAACGTTGAAATCAAGCCCCCATGCACCACTTGCGTTGCGAGTTGGTTCCATACTCACACTATCCTCTGAGTGAATTTTCCTCTCAAGTTCCCCTTAAACTTTTCACCTTTCTCCCTTAACCCATGACCTCTGGTTGTAGTCCCGCCCAGCCTCAGTAAAAAAAGCCTACTTGCATTTACCCTATCTGTACCCCTCATAGTTTTGTACACCTCTACCGAATCTTCTTTGTGCTAAGTAATAAAATCCTAACCTATTCAATATTTCCATATATCTCAGGCCCTCCAGGTCCCAGCAACTTCCTTGTAAATTTTCTTTGTACTCTTTCAACTTTATTTATATATTTCCTATAGGTAGGTGACCAAAATAGCAGACAATAATCCAAAACAGGCCTTACCAATGTCTTATACAACTTCAACGATCGCCCATGGTATCTCAATGAAAACTGTTTTAGAGCTATACTAACATAACCAGCTTGGCAGTCAAAGGGGTTAACCACACACTGTCCTGTCTTTTCAGGGATCATGTAAATGCAACTGGTCAAAATCAACCAATTCAGGCTTTAGTTAAAAGAATGCAATTGTTGAGCTGAATCATCTTCACATTTTTAAATTTTGGAATTTAGTTACATTAAAGCACTCACCTGTATTTGAATGCTGCTTTGTAATTGATAATAATGTTTTTTGTTCATGAAGAATACAAGTGGGCTTGTGTAACTCGTTGGTCTCAAATTGTCCCGAAATACTACTGACACCAATTGGAAGGATACCCTTGCACATCCTATCCCTGTGGTCCCAAAAGATCCCCACCAGTGCTTCAACTGGACAGCCTCAGTCACAACAATTGCAGAAAGTGAATTAGTCCTTCCAACAGTTCTGTGATTCAACAAGGTCATAGCTGATTTGACCTTAGCCTCCACACTATTTTCCCGGTCTATCACCATATACCTTGTAGCTTAACTGTCTGATAATGTCAGCCTTTGACAAAGAATCCCAAAGATTCACCATTCTCTGAGAGAAGAACCAGCTCCTCAACACACCTGAACTGGGTGACCCCTCATTCTGAAACTATGTCCCTGAGTTCTAAACATTCTGGTTCGGGAAACATCCAAACAGCCACGTTATCAGTCACCTTCAGAAACAGGTAGGTTTCAATACAATTATCCATCAGTCAGCTCAAACTTGTTTTGTTCATTAACTCATCTTTTCAAAAATCAGCTCAGTGAACCTTCTATGGATTGTGTTACATGTGCAGTGTGCAATTGTAGTAATTTATAATAAATATAACAGTCAATGTAATATAGAATTACACTCAAATCGGTGTGAGTTAATCAATCTGATGGCCTGGTGGAAGTTGCTGTCCTGGAGCCTGCTGGTCCTGGCTTTTATGCTGCGGATGGTAGCAGCTGGAATAGATTGTGATTGGGGTGACTCGGGTCCCTAATGACCCTTCGGGCCATTTTTTCCAAATGCTTCAAGTGTGGCCTCACCAGCTTCCTGTAAAGTTGCATCACTGCTTCCTTACTCTTGTACTCATACCACTTGTATCGATGGTCAACAGCAATTTGTCCCCCAATTACACACTATATTTGCCTGTTGATTTTTTTGTGTGTATTAGAACCCCAGGCAACTTTATACTGCAACATTCTTCATAGTTGCACTCTCTTTAAATAATGGTTTTCTTTTTAATTTTTTCCTTCCAAGCTGAATCAAATCAAATTCAAGTTTAATTATCATTCAACCCATACACGAATACAGCTGAATGAAACAGCGTTCCTCTGGAGGCATGGTGCAAAAGGTACAAAGCATTTTCAAAGTAGTGAGCACACACACACACACACACACACACACATATAGCCTCACCTGTTCCCACGTCGAAACATGCTGCTCACTCATTCAACCTATCTGCATCTCTTGGCAAGTTGTTTGTGTTCTTACAACTTTGTAACCCATCTATTCTTGCAACATCAGAAAACTTGACTGTGGTACGCTCAGCCCCTTCATCAGAATCTGAATAACTAAATGAAACTTCAGCATTGATCCCTATTGCACCTCACCAGTTATTGACTGTTAATCTGAAGATGACCAATTTATACCATCCTTCTGTTTTAGGTTACTTAGTCACTTCCTATCCATGTTAATACATTACCCCTCTCCAATTTACTTTTGCTTTGTAGCATTTTATTTGGCAGTACATCAAATGTCTTATGAAAATCCAAACACACCATATCCACCCAAGGTTGATAATGAACAATTACATCAATTAAAAACATGTTGGTTCTGTATGATAACATCCAACTAATAATGGATTCTTGCACTGTCTCAATGAGATATTGGACTGAATATTGCATGTTCCCTTGCTTTCTTGAGAAGTGATATTATATCTGTAGTTTCCCAATCCTTTGGGACCTCCCCAGAATCCAGGAAATTTAGAAAAACTATAGGTAACACATGTGGATTGAACAATTCTCTCCTAAAGATGCAGTAGTTTTTATGGTAATATTCAGTCAATTGTCAACGTTTTTTTCCTTGACTAAATGGAACTGAAAGATAATGGGTACATTTGCAGTTGGTAGAATAGATAACCTGAACTGTTCAAATCAGAGCATGGAACAATGGGATAGAAAATTCTCAATTGTGTCTTAGTAATGATGTTCATGAAATTTACAAAAAAAAGACCTCTCTTGCTCTAATGCTAATCAGATAAGAAAGCTTGACATTTTTACTTGGCTTGGCCTGAAAGATTCTCAAGAGCCACTGCAAAATGGTTATCTATTTCCTGAAATTGTCTAGCAAATCAATCAGCAGTACCAATCGCCTACTTTAATACTCAATGAATAACACGGGACTGATAATCTGGCTCTGATTTTGGCACCAGATTTGGACATGGCAATTGTCCAGTCGCCTTGCCAATGTTCTCATCGTTAACATTTGGCAACAAGTTCTATATTGTGTGGATTGTCCAGCAAGACACATTCAAAGTTCAAAGTAAATTTATTATTATACTATACTGTATATGCTACCATATACAACCTTGATATTCACTTTCTTGTGAGCATAATCAACAAATCTATAGAATAATAACCATAACTGAATCAATAAAAGACCACAACTTGAGCATTCCACCAGAGTGCAAAAGACAACAAACTATGGAAGTATAACAACAAAGAAATAATAATAATAGATAAATAAGCAAAAAATATCAAGAGCATGAGATGATGAATCCTTGAAAGTGCATTCATTGGATGTGGAATCAATTCAATTATGGGACAAGTGAAGTTGAATTAAGTTATCCCCTTTGGTTCAAGAGCCTCATGGGGTGGTATGTTCTTCAGCCTGCTGGTGTCAGTCCTGTGTCTCCTGTACCTTCTTCTTGATGGAAGCAGCGAGAAGGGAGCAAGTCCTGGGTGGTATTCATGCCCAAACAGTGAGACTTCACAGTCTCAGCGTTCCAGACTCCACTAGTACTCCCTGTGTACATTCTGCCCTCTGGCAGCTGAACAGTAAAGGCCGGAATTATTACTAAGCAAGAATAAAATAATACACCACACAGTTGTGAATAATAGCATTCACTTGATCAGGTAAAAAAGTAAGGGTTCTTGCAGAACATTTCCATCCTCAATGATGACTCAGTCCAGTATATGAGTACCGACAACAGTCCTGAAACATTTTTAACCATCTTCAGCCAGAAGCACTGAGTGGATGATCTGTTTTAATTTTCCCCTAATGTTACTTCCATTTCCCAAACTTCACTCAGCTCAGTTCTGGCTGATAATAAGAGATGGCTGAGGCCAGGAAATATCTCAGCTGTGATGCTGAAGGCTTGTGCTCCAGAATTATCCATGCATCTTGCTGAACATGACATTATACTATACCTGTGCTACCTACCTAACAACATGTAACACTGCTCAGGTATGTTCGGTTTGCAAAGAGTAAGCCAAATCTACTTTGGCAACTAACCATCAGGTGCTGGAATCGGGAGCATAAAACTAAAGGACAGCTCCTCATGTTCTAATTGTATAATCTACAACTTGACAGCATAGGCATTGGATTCTCCAGTTTCAGGTAATTTGTTCCCCTTCTGCCCTTTTCTTTCTCCTTCTAATCTGCTCTGACTTCTTCACAGGCCACCCATACTCTGGATTCTGATCAACAGTTTCTGTCTCTTCTATGCACTCTATCTACCCATCACCCACACATCCTACCCCCACCCCCCCCCCACTGTTTCCACTTGTCCAACCTACCTATTTGGTTTCATGCTCCCCCTTCCTATCCATCATCTTCAGCCCTTTGTTGCTTCTACCTGTCACCTCCCAAACTTTGTCACAACTTCCACCTATCCCTCCCCTCACCTGATTCCATCTGAAAGCAGAATCTCCACATCTGGATCCAGCTACTGCTTGCTAGCCCTTGCCCCACCCTCTCCCTCACCTCTTTATGTTGAGTACCCCCCGCTTCTCTTTCAGCCCAGATGAAGAGTCTTGCCCAAAACATTCATTGTCCTCATTGCCCTCTATAGGTGTTGCCTGATTTGCTGAGTCTCTATAACTTCTAGTGTATTGCATATATGAATTTGAATTAACATGAGACATCTTCCAAAAGCAACTACTTAATACATTTAAATGGGGAACCGCTAACACATTATTTCTTGTGGATGACACTCGTCTACTTCTGTACATTTAACTACCCCATGGTAAGATACTCCTTTTCTTTGGATTCTAGTTCCATGGGCATTGCGAATCCATCACCCACAGCAGAACATAGTTCAAGCTCCATTTCTTCTTTACACTTTGTTAACAGTTTTTTTGAAGTTTGAAGGATTAAATATCCAAATAGTCACACCCTTTGATTACTACTATTCACCTGGGTGCTTTGGAATACGGTTAACATATCCACTTCAATATATCATTATTATAATCATATATTGATTTATTTAACAAACATGTGAAAATTTACAGATGCTGGAAATCCAAAGTGACACACTCAAAATGGTGGAGGAACTCAGCAGGTCAGGCAGCATCAATGGAAAAGAGTAAACAGCTGATGTTTTGGGCTGAGATCCTTCTTCAGAACTGAGAAGGAAGGGGGAAGATGCCTGATTTAAATGGTGGGGAGAGAGGAAGGAGCCCAACTCGAAGTTGATAGGTAAAGCCAGGAGGATGGGAAAGGTCAGGGGTGGGAAAAGAAGGTATCTGATAGAAGAGAAGACTGGGGAATAGGAGAAAGGGAAGGAAGGGAGGACCCAGGGGTAGGAATAGACAGGTGAGAAGAAGTAAACATAATTTACACACTAAGTCAATCAACATCAGAGAAAATAAAGTAGGTTTATAGTTTTCATAATCTTTTACCAGCTTTGTACTTCATGGTGTACTATTTTGATGTCCAAGGTGATACTGTGTGGGGTTAGTTTGAGGTGGTAGGTAGACTGTCCTAACCTTGGCCATGTGAGGCTGGGAAGATATTAACTCCTGTCTCAGCTGTGTGTTGCCACTCAGTTTCCCCAGCTAAAATGGTGGGAAGCATTCTGTTGACCTGATGGCAGCATTCAGACTCAACTGCAGAAGGTGGGGGATTAGCCCAAGGTGTTCTGGAATTTGGAGTTGAATTCTGGTGCTATCTGTAAGGGGTCTGTATGTACTCCCTGTGGAATGTGTGGGTTTTCCCAGAGTCCTTTGGCTTCCTCCCAAAGTCCAAACAGTACCATGTAGGTTAATTGGTTATTGTCAATTGTCTTGTGATTAGGTTAGGGTTAATTAGGATTGTTGAGGTTTGCAGGGATGGCACGGCTCGGAGGTCCAGAAAAGCCTACGCCAGGCAGTATCACTGAACACTGTAAAATAAAATTAAATAAAATAAAACCAAGGAAACTTAAGAGAAACTTCAAAAAATATTGCAGAAGAATTTTGGATTTTCTGTGGGAATCCCAGAAGCAAGGGAAATATAAAGGAACCTGAATGAATAACTGCCTGTTTGACCAGTTAAAACTGCATTTGACTTGAATGTATTAACTGGGGTTAAAATGGAAAAATCTACAGACTATAATCCAAAATAAATATATTAGCATCCATATATATTAACTTTATTTTTGACCTGAATTCTTCAGATATTGCAAGCAAATACATATGTATAATTCAGCTTTTGAGCATATCCAATAAAGTAATTTACAAAATGAGAAGGAACAGCAAAATAACTGTAAAAGTATGCTTTAAATTGCTCTTCTTTCTTTCTTCTCCAGCCCTTGACCTTTCCCACCCGCCTGGCTTCAACTATCATCTTCCAGCTAGCCTCCTTTCCCTCCCCCCCACATTTTTTATTCTGGCATCTTCCCCCCTTCTCAATCCTGAAGAAGGGTCTTGGGCCAAAGTGTCAAATATCTATTATTTTCCATTGATGCTGCCTGACCCATTGAGTTCCTCAAGCATTTTGTGTGCGTTGCGCTTTTTTCAGTTTTTAATGAACAATTCTCTCAAACAGAACTTTAAAATATAGCTGTACATAGTTTAAGTGGGAACTGTCCTATTATGGTTGCCATAGTTTTTAAAAAAACATTATATACATAAGTCTTTTTATATCTGTAGTTTGTTCCAATGAGCTATTTTGAGATTTAGTGCTGCTTAGCAGTGTAAATTGTTGTGGGAGGAGAATATGATTCACCAGAGTCCACGTTATAACTGTCAGATTATTATCAGCAGTGAGTATCATCTGACACTGCATAGCTGTAAAGCAAAAATAGCAGCACAATATGCTCACTATGCAAAAGCAATAATCAACCTCCATAGAACCTAAAACAAGAGTGATGGGACACAAGGCACTCAGGAAAATAACATTTCTTTCATAGTTTTTTTTTACTTAATTCACAGATTTGTTCACAATGAGATGGCAGAGACTTTGTGCTAACTGAGAGTACAACTCCAGCGCCAGTGGCTAGATTGGAATCTATGAATTGGCATGGATGGAATGTTACTCCACATGGGAGCCAGAAAAATAAATCTGGTACTTTCAACATGGAGACACAAGAGAGACTGTAGATGCTAGAAATCTAGAGCAATACACAAAATGCTGGATGGACCCAGGGGCCAGGCAACATCTGCGGAGGATATTGAACAGTTGATGCTTCAGGCCAAGACCCTTCATCAGTGGGAGGAAATGAATGTTGACAGTTCATTGCCCTCCAAGTCTGCTCCCTGACTAACTGAGATCCTCCAGTATTTTCTGTGTGTTGCTCTGTTATTTCCAATACACAAATCATCTGTAGTGAAAAAGGCAGCACTTTGTCAGCTGATGTGACAGCTAAACCTGTCATGTTTTGGTCTGAAGATTAGGAGCACCAGATTCTTCCAGGCTGCCAATGCTCCTCCTCCACTGATTATTGGTTGATTATTTTCACCTGTACTTTGTTTTGTATCTCTCCTTAAGTTTCCTCTGTTTTGTTTGTCTTTGCTCAATCTTGAGTTTACCTGCACTGTATGTAGTGATTCTCAAGTTCTAGCCTGTGTCCTCTACAAGCCAATCTGGAAGTGAAGACCCATTGATGATCTCCATCCTTGTCTCTGGTCTCCTTGGCACCTGGTCTAAGTTTCTCCTGGTAGTCCATAGTTAAAGATATGGAACTTGACCATAATAATTCCAGTTCAACCCAGCCTGGCAACCACTTCACTACTGCAAGACTGAGCCACAAGATGGACTCAGCAGAGTATGAGGATCTCTGATCAGTGCTGACCAGCCAGGAAGTCATGGTGAATAAACATGAGCGTGTGCTCCAGCAGATCTTGATCACCCTGTAGACACTCACAGAGATCATCTAGCTGAGCCAGCAAACCCCTGCTACCACCCTGACTCCCGCGTCTCCTGACTTGCTGGAGCCTGCATGATGTGAAAATAAAACAGAGACCTGCAGAAGGGTACTTACTCGGCGTTCTCTGGCTTTCAAGCTGCAAACCACTAAGGTCCCCTCCAGCTGCTGGAATGTGGCCCATATTTTCCATCTCCTCTCTGGCAATGCTCTTGCCTGGGCGATGGTGCTCTGGGAAAGTTGTGCAGAAGTGTCCCTCTTCCCAGGGAAATGAAGAAGGTGTCTGACCACCCATTCAGTGGGTGAGAGGTGGCTAACTGACTCCTCCAACTTCATCATGGTACCGTAGCATGGCTGACCAAGCAATTGAATTCCACACCCTGGCTGGAACGATGAAGCCCTTATAGCCATGTTCCACCAGCACTGCAGCTGAAAGTAAAGATGAATTGGCAGCCAGATATCCAGATGAAGATCTCAAAGTTCTCATTAATATCCCTATCTGGGTTGAAACCGTCACCGGAAAGCGGAAGAGAGCACTACAATGAGTCCTTTAGGTTTGCCTGTCCCTTCAATCTGATCATCCTTGGTGCGGTCATGCACACCCACCAGCTCCCCTCAACTTCATCCAGAGGAATTGATGCAACTGGTCAGAACCCAACTTTTTCTGGCTGAGTGGGACCAGAGAATGAAGGGAAAGTTCTGCCTCTACTGTGATGAGCCATGCTACTTCTGTTCTGCATGTCCTGAGTTGTCGGGAAAACATCCAGACTGATCGAGGGAAGGGAGGTCTCTGCCAGGTTCCACCATTCATCTCAGATCTACTACATCTGAGGTCAGGCTGTCCACCTCCATCTCCTGGGGAGAACAACAACATGCCAATGCTCAAAGATTCTTCATTCAACTCCATCCTCATTTCTTGTCTCCTTTGCACTGGGGTACACTTGGTCTACCTGGGTTAAAGATGGAACTTTGGCATAACACCCTGGTTCAGCCCAGTTGGCAACCATGTTCGTTAAATAAAGCAATGGTAAATATTATTTGCAAGAAGGTGGAATGAGTGAAACTTCTGCACTTTAAAATTAGTTTAACTATGAGGAAAGCTACTTCTCCAAAACTCCAAGCACATAAGGAAAAATATCCTCTGTATCTCTCCAGGTCATTTTCAGTAAGTGACTTTATCTTGAAAGAAACTTTTAGGTTGTTACCTGCCTGCTGTGTTGTAACACCATTTATAAATCTTCATTTCAATTTAATCAACTTTTGTTTCAATGAACCATGAGAACCTGCAAAGTCTCTTTGGAGGATGCCTACTTTGAAGAAATTTCAATCTTCTCTTCGCCAAGAGTTAAGTGAAACCCTCTGTCACTGCTCCCCCCGAAATCTCTGCTGCCCTCCAATCCTTTCACCGTGTGATCACCCAGGCTTGCTTCCACCATCATATATCGTTCTTGAGGATTTGTCTTCACCACTGCTTTGTCCCACATGGCTGTCAGCTCCCTTTTGTCGCCAACCGGTCCCAGGCAGATCCAGACCTCGGATTCCACCACCACCAACTCCAGTTCCTACAACCCTGGATGCTTTCACACTGCATAGCATGCAGTCTCTAGCTCCAGCTCCAGCCTGGACCTCAACCCCACACTGAGACTTCCCTTGCTGCCGCTAGACCTTCCTCACCACCACTCTCCATGCCTGGTCTCTCAGGCTCCCCCATCATCCCTTGGATTTTCAGAACCTCCATCTTCCTCTCACCCTACCTTCCCTGAACACCTCCTCTGATGCCACCATCTCTCTTCCTCACTCTAATCCCAGCTCTAATCCCTGCCATGTCTTCACTATTCCCTCTGACCTTCCCCTCTCTGAGGCATACCTTTCTGTCCTCAACAAGCTCCACCTTTGTGCCTCTACATCTGTACCTTTGTGAGTTCCGCACTTGCCACAACACCGAGCTCTTCTTCCATTGTCTCTGTCACCGAGCTCACTTCTTTGATACGAATTCCCCACCCTGCACTGATGACCCCTTCTCCCAGCTCCAGCCCTCCTCCTCTTCTACGACGGCCTGCTCCAGTTCTCTGACTGCTCCGGATCGTTTCGTCTGTAATTGCCGACAAAACATCAGCCGGTTCAACTTCAGCCCTGCTTTCTCCTCCTTGAACCTTATCCCCTCTGAGCACACTGCCCTCCACTCTCTCTGCACCAATCCCATCCTACCATCAAACCCACACACAAAGGGGTTTGCTGTTGTAGTGTGACGGACTTGCTTAAGCCAGGCGGTAACTCTCAGACACCTCCTCTTACCTACCTATTGAATAGGACCCCACTCCAAATCAGCAGAAAACCACCACTGACTTTATCAGCCCTAGAGAACTCCCACCCACTGCCACCAAACTCAGAGTTCCCTGGCCCCGCTCTGCTCATTTCTACCTCCTATCAAAGATCTACAAGCCTGACTGTCCAGGTAGGTCCATTGTCTCTGCCTGCTCCTACCCTTCTGAACTTGAGTCTTTGTACCTCGAATACAATATATACCCTTGGTTCCTATATATATATATATATATTCAAATCCAATCTATACCCTTGGTTCAGTACCTTACCATATACATCCATGACACTTCTTATGCTCTCAATCTCCTCACTAACTTTCAATTCCCTTGACCTGGCCACCTCATTTTCACCATGGATGTCCAGACCCTATACACTTCTATCACCCAACAAGAAGGCCTCAAATCTCTTCACTTCTTTCTTAACAACAGACCTGACTGGTTCCCCTCCTCCATCTGGCAGAACTGGTCCTCACACTCCACAATTTCTTCAGCTCCTCTCACTTTTTCCAGCCATAATGGGTAACCATGTTCCGCAGCTGTCTGCTCTTTCATTGGCTATGTAGAGCAGTTGATGCTCCAAGTCTTCCATGATAATAGTCCCAGACACTTCCTGTGCTGTATTGGCACTGCACTGGTGCTGCTTCCTGCATCGAAGCTGAGCTCATCAACTTCATTAACTTTGCCACCAACCTCCACCCTGCCCTTAAATTCACTTGGTCTATTTCTGACACCGCCCTCCCCTTTTCAATCCCTGAGTCTCCATTTCTGGAGACAAACTGTTGTCCAACATCTTTTATAAACCTACTGATTTCCACAGCTATCTTAACTATACCTCTTCCCACCCTGTCTCCAGTAAAATGCTGTTCTCTTTTCCCAGTTTCTTCATCTGTGCCGCATCTGTTCCTTTCCAAGACATCAGAGATGTCCTCCTTCAAAGAATGGGTTATCCCTTTCTCCACCATTGATTCTGCCCTCATCCACATCCCCTCCATTTCCCAGACATCCATGCTCACCCGATCTTCCCACGGCCATATCAGGGATAGAATTCCTCTTGTTTTTACCATGAGCCTCCAAATCCAACACATATTCTAGAACTTCCACAATCTCCAAAGGGATCCTACCACCAAGCACCTCTCTATATCCACCCCCCAACTCTTTGCTTTCTGCAGGAATCACTCCCTCTACGATTCCCTTATCTGTTCACCCCTCTCCATTACTCTCCCTCATGGCACATATTCCTGTAAGAGGGACAGAAGGACACTGACTTGATCAACACCTGCCCATTCACCTCCTCCCTCAGCTCCATACTGGGCCCCAAACAGTCCTTCCAGGTGAGACAACACTTCATCTGTGATTCTGCTGGGGTCGTCTATTGTGCCCGAATCTCCTGACGTTGAGGTCTCTACATTGGTCGTAAACTGGAGGACCGCTTCATTGAGCACCGCCACTCCATCTGTCTAAAGTGGAATTTCCCGGTGGCGAACCATTTTAATTCTGATTCTCATTCACGTTCTGACATGTCATTCCGTGGCCTCCTCCTGTGTCACGGTAAGGCCATCCTCAGGGTGGAGGAGCAAAACCTTACATTCTGTCTAAGTAACCTCCAACCTGATGGCATGAATATCCATTTCTCCTTCCAGTTAAAAAAAATTCCCTCCACCTCTTCTATTTCCCACTCTGGCCTCTGGCAAAGGTTTACTAATAAAAATAAATGAACTACAGTATAAGCAAATTCTGAGCAGAAACACTACCAAGGTACTCCTATGATGAAAAAGTGAATTAATTTTCATGATCTCTTTGAAGACTACAACAAATAAAATATTCTGCTCTCTTGAGGTTCCCAGCCTCTCAGTTGTCATAAATCAGCACTCTCTACAAGAATACTTGCTGCATGATCATTGGAAGGGATCGATTTGAATTCTCATGAATGGAACCACCAGCATTCAGCCTTTGAAAATGAAGTCCGAGATACACAGTCACTCTGTGTGAGTCCAGGACTTACCAACAAATTCCAGGGGTGAATAGGACAGCGCTCGGGCACCACCGAACAGCCCACGCTTTTGGATAGTGAGGATCATGGTGAGGCTGGAATTTGTTGCATTGCCCTGAAGAAATCCCACTATGACCTGAAATTGTTTTGATACCACTGACATTTCTAGGTCTGTGGCAGAGGAGGAAAAGGGAAAGTTCTATGACTTTAATTGTGTTTGATATTATTGTACTCTAAGTCATTTTCCAATATTTTGAGTAACTTTATTTCAAAACTCCAACAATACGTTTGTTTTATTACTTTAATTCTAGCGGTCTCCAGATGCCTCTAATAAAATAATTGACAGCTTTGACATAAAACAAAGCTCCAACCTGCAGCTCTGCTTTTAGACAATGACTGTAGGCATATACAGGGCCGCCTTCCAGATTATACTGCTGTGCCTTGCAGTGCAGGCAGCCAGGGTGGGCTGCTGTCAAATCCAATAACATTAAAAAGGACATAGATTTTTATTTATACATATTATTACCATTATGTTATAGATATCAGTAAAAGTAGAATCCACTTGTGTGCCACAACTTCCATAGGTTTGTGGCGGGGAGTATGTTCATTGGCTGCATCACAGCCTGATATGGAAACACCAATACAGGTTTCCCCCGCTATCCAAAGGTAGAGCATTCCTATGACACCATTTGTAAGCCAAAATGCTGTAAAGTGAAAAAGCAATTACTGTTAATTTACATGGGAAAAATTTTTGAGCGTTCCCTGACCCAGAAACTAACCTACCAAATCATAACAAATAACACATAAAACCTAAAATAACACAAACATGTAGCAAAAGCAGGAATTATATGATAAATACACAGCCTATATAAAGTAGAAATAATGTATGTATGGTGTAGTTTCACTTATCAAAATTGGGAAGACAGCGAGCCAAGATCGATTTGTAGGAAAAAGATCGGCATGTACACGCATGCACACGTACACGCAATGTTTCCACAACCAGTGGACTCACTTTCGAGGACACTTCATCTCATGTTCTCGATATTTATTGCAATTTATTTATATTTGCATCCGCTCAGTTTGTTGTCGTCTGAACTCCGGTTGAACACCCGAGATGTGGGGTCTTCTTTTGATTCTGTTATAGATACTATTGCATAGAGTTGTTAAGTATACCCACAAGAAAATGGATCTCAGAGTTGTATATGGTGACATATATGTACTTAGATAATAAAATTTACTTTGAACTTGTATTCTTTCAATAGATATGTTTGTCAATCGTTACTCTCATTGGTACACTGACGGCATTTGGTGTACTAATGCAGACTGAGTTTCTTGTTGCCCTAGACATGTGGAATTGTGCCACAGTGTGAGAAGATTTGCTTTTTTACATGATGGTTCTGTATGAACTGTGTAACAGAGACATCATCTGGACAATCTCATCTAAGTCACAAGGATCACAATTCAAGTTTCTATATAAACAGAATAGTATAAGGTGAAATAAAACCACAAATTCCATGTGAAAAAGTTATAGTGAAAGTTACAGCAGCACTGAATCATTTTACTATTCCCTGTATCTGTCGTTAGCTGAGGATTTAGATAAAATAATGTTGTAGTGTGGCGACCCACTTCCCAGCACACTCGAACCGGCTCACAAAGTGGTGCGCGTCGGTATTGAGGCAGGTCCCAAAAAGGGCGCCAAGCCTGCTTCACCAGCAAGGGGAAAAGCCCACGCGCGGGATGGGACTGTGAGTATACTACAGCATTCCCGCCCGGGGAGGGTGGGAACAGGAAGGCTTTAAAGCGAGGCCGCGAAGTTTGAATAAACCTTTTTTGCAACTGCAGCTCACCGACTCTGTGTCGTTATTTCAGCGCTGTGTGTAGCACATCGCTACAATTGGTAACCCCAATGGCCCAAATGATATTTGGACCGTAGACGAACGACGCCGCATCTGTTCATGCGGTTTCGTTGAAACTGCCAAGCTTCTGGACGCTGCGACCTCACCTCTGGTTCCAGCAAGCAGAAGCCCAATTCCACATTTGGCAGATAACCTTGGATGCCACACGTTACTACTACGTGGTGAGCTCCCTCAACCAGGAAACAGCCACCCAGGTAGAGGAGTTCAGACAGTCGCCCCCGGAGGACGGCAAATACACAGAATTCAAAGCCCTGCTCATAAGGACTTTCGGACTCTCATGGCGCGAGCGAGCTGCACCTGGATGGTTTGGGGGACAGGCCGCAGTCGGCTTTGATGAACGAGATGCTGTTCCTGGCCGGAGGACACAAGCCCTGCCTCATGTTTGAGCAGGCATTCCTGGAGCAGCTGCCCAAGGATATACGCCTGCTGCTGTCCGACGTGGATTTCAGCGATCCCGGAAGGTTGCGGCCCCGGCAGACGTGCTGTGGAAAGCCAAGAAGGAGAGTGGGGAGTCCATCACACAGATCACCAGGCCATGCTCCCAGCTGCAGACCAGACCAGGCCCGGCCACAGAGCCCACTAACCCCAGAGGCAGGACTGAGGAGGCCAACGAACAATGGTGCTTCTCCCACCAGCGGTGGGGCGCAGAAGCCCACCGCTGTAGCCCGCCCTGCAAGTTCCCGGGAAACACAGGGCCAGCCACCACTGATGGCTACGGCGGCTGGCCATCGGGATAGCCTCCTGTATGTCTGGGACAAGCAGTCGGGACGCCGCTTTTTGGTCGAC
Source organism: Hypanus sabinus (assembly GCF_030144855.1). NCBI lineage: Eukaryota > Metazoa > Chordata > Chondrichthyes > Myliobatiformes > Dasyatidae > Hypanus > Hypanus sabinus. The sequence goes on from NC_082713.1 coordinate 160,673,218, forward strand.
ACTGGAGCCCAGATCAGCGTCTTACCACTGAGTTATGACACCCGCAACAGAGAACCGGGTCCCACCCTGAGGGCCGCGAATGGCAGCACAGTAAGGACCTACGGCACCCGTACGGTGCGGCTACAGTTCGGCTCCAGCCGGTTCATGTGGGACTTCACACTGGCTGCCGTAGCCCAACCACTCCTGGGAGCAGATTTTTTGTGAGCTCACTTCCTACTGGTTGACCTGCAAGGGAGGAGACTGGTCCACACTGAGACTTTTCAAACGTTCTCCCTGGGTGAAGCCCAGTTGCTGGCCCCACACCTAGACTCCATCACGCTGTCCGGCAACGACTGCACCAGAGTCCTGGCGGATTTCTCATCTGTTCTGGCGCTGCAGTTCACGGCAGCCATGCCCAGACACAGCGTACAGCACCACATCCCGACACAAGGACCACCCCTCCACGCCCATGCTCAAAGGCTTCCCCTGGACAAGCTCCGACTGGCGAAGGAGGAGTTCAAGAGGATGGAGGAATTGGGGATCATACGGCGGTCTGACAGCCCATGGACCTCCCCCCTGCACATGGTGCCCAAAGCAACAGGGGGCTGGAGACTGTGCGGCGACTACCACAGGCTGAACGAGGCTACAACACCGGACCGCTACCCTGTGCTGCACATTCAGGACTTTGCAGCAAAGCTGCACGGTGCACGGATCTTCTCCAAGGGAGACTTCATCCGGGGATACCATCAAATCCCGATGCATCCGGATGACGTCCCCAAAATGGCACTCATCATCCCGTTTGGCCTTTTCAAGTTCCTCTGCATGCCGTTCGGCCTAAAGAATGCCGCACAGACGTTCCAGCAGTTAATGGCCGCGGTGGGACATGACCTGGACTTCGCTTTCATCTATTTGGACAACATCCTAATAGCCAGCAGTAGTCGTCAGGAGCATCTGTTCCACCTCCGTCAACTCTGCGCCCGACTGAGTGAATACGGCCTAACAATCAACCCGGCCAAATGCCAGTTCAGGCTCGACACAATCGACTTCCTGGGCCACAGGATTAATAAAGACGGGGCGACCCCTCTGCCCGCCAATTTAGACGCGGTCCGCCATTTCCCCCGACCCAACACAATCAAAGGCCTTCAGGAATTCGTGGGTATGGTTAATTTCTACCACCGCTTCCTCCCCTCAGCAGCCTGAATCATGCGCCCCCTGTTCGCCCTGATGTCAGGTAAGGGCAAGGACATTACCTGGGGTGAGGAGTCCGCCGACGCTTTCATTAAAACCAAAGAAGCCTTGGCAAATGCGATGCTAGTGCACCCCAGAATGGATGCCCCTACCGCCCTCACAGTGGACGCATCTAACATGGCAGTCGGTGGGGTACTGGAGCAGCTCATCGAGGGTCGTTGGCAACCCCTGGCATTTTTCAGGAAGCACCTACGACCACCCAAGCTCAAATACAGTGCTTTCAACCTGGAGCTGTTGGCACTATACCTGGCAATCCAGCATTTCAGGTACTTCTTAGAAGGTAGGCCCTTCACTGTGTTCACGGACCACAAACTGCTTACCTTTGCGTTCACGAAAGCATCCGATCCCTGGTCGTCCTGTCAGCAGTGACATCTGTCCTACATCTCCAAATATACGACGGATGTCTGGCTCATCTCGGGTAAGGACAACGTTGTGGCGGACGCCCTCTCCCACCCTAACATCCAAGTCCTGTCCCAGGGGGTAGACTATGAAGCACTGGCAGAGGCGCAGCAGGCAGACGAGGAGATCCCTAGTTACAGGACTGCAGTCTCCGGTTTGCAGCTCCAGGACCTCCCCGTAGGCCCAGGTGAGAGGACCCTACTCTGTGACGTCACCACGGGCCAGCCCCACTCCGTCATCCCAGCAGCCTGGCGACGGCACGTTTTCAACTCCATTCACAACTTAGCGCACCCCTCCATCCGGACAACCGTCCGGATGGTAGCCAACAGGTTCGTTTGGCAAGGACTCCGCAAGCAGGTCAGTGAATGGGCCAAAATGTGCATGCACTGCCAGACGGCCAAGGTGTAGCAGCACACCAAAGCCCTGCCGCAGCAGTTCCACCCCACCCGCCGGCGTTTCGACCACGTTCATGTGGATATCGTGGGCCCCCTGCCAGTGTCACGAGGAGCACGGCACCTCCTGACTATTGTGGACCGGTTCACAAGTTGGCCAGAGGCGATCCCGCTCACCGACACCACCTCCGAATCCTGCGCCCGAGCACTGATTGCAACCTGGGTATCTTGCTTTGGTGTACCGGCCCACATTACCTCCGACAGAGGCGCCCAGTTCACCTCCAGCCCGTGGTCAGCTATGGCCAGTCTTTTGGGGACACAACTGCACCACACCACTGCCTACCACCCACAGTCGAACGGACTAATGGAGCGTTTCCACCGTTACCTGAAGTTGGCTCTCATGGCCCGCCTCAAAGGGCCTAACTGGGTGGACGAGCTTCCCTGAGTCCTGCTCGGAATCCGTTTGGCGCCCAAAGAAGATCTGTACACCTCGTCGGCCGAGTTGGTGTACGGCGCACCCCTGGTCGTCCCAGGAGAGTTCATACCAGCCCCAAGGGGGAAAGAGGAAGAACCCACAGCAGTCCTGGACAGACTACATGAGAGGCTCGGTCACCTGGACCCCATACCCACTTCGCAGCATGGGTAGAACCCGACCTGCATACCCAAAGACCTGCAGAACTTTGGTACAACGGGGCGGACCCCAGACACCGCTACAACGGTCCTTCCAGGGGCTGTTTACGGTGATCAGAAACAATGGGCCCACATTCGTGCTGGACATTGGGGGGAAAGGGAAGGTTTTCACAGTGGACTGACTCAGTCCGGCCCATGTGGACTTGGCACAGCCGGTTGAGATTCAGGCACTGCAGCGCAGAGGCAGACCTCCCAAAGAGGGGCCGACCCAGACTGAGGACTTTGGGGGGTGTATCGCCGGTTCTGGGGGGGCGGTTATGTGGTGACCCACTTCCCAGCACACTCAAACAGGCTCACAAAGTGGTGCGCGTCAGTATTGAGGCAGGTCCCAAAAAGGGCGCCAAGCCTGCTTCACCAGCAAGGGGAAAAGCCCGCGCGCGGGACAGGACTGTGAATATGCACCCCCTACAGCATTCCCGCCCGGGGAGGGTGGGAACAGGAAGGCTTTAAAGCGAGGTCGTGAAGTTTGAATAAACCTTTTTTGCAACTGCAGCTCACCGACTCTGTGTCGTTATTTCAGCGCTGTGTGTAGCACACCGCTACAATGGAATCATTCCAAGGCAAATTATTTAAACATTTTGAGAATGCATCCAGGGTTTAATACATGATGTGATGGAAACATTCTGTAACTCGCAAATGATACAAAGATTGCCGCTGCTGTGAACAGTCAAAGGGATAGAGTGGAATAGGCATCAGTTGCAGATAGGGAGAATGATAGATGGAGCTTAATCCACCAAGTGTGAGGTGTTGCACTTTTGGAGATCAAATAGAAAGGGACCCCTACTTATGGGAAAGATATAAATAGGGTTGAAAGAGTATAGAGAAAATTTACAAGGATGTTGCTGGGACCGGAGGACCTGAGTTATAAGGGAAGACTGAATAGGTTCGGACATTATTCCTTGGAATATGGAAGACTGAGGGGAGATTTGATAGAGGTATACAAAATTATGGCGGCTGTAGATAGAGTAAATGCAAGCAGGCTTTTTCCACTGGGTTAGGTTGAAAGATAGAAAATTTAAGGGGAACATGAGGGGAAACTTCTTCCTGCAGAGAGTCGTGAGAGTGTGGACCGAGCTGCCTGCGCAAGTGGTGCATGTGAGCTCATTACTTTAGCGAAGTTTGGATAGGTACATGGGTAGTAGGGGTATGGGGATTCATGGTCCCGGTGCAGGTCGATCTGAGTAAGCAGTTTAAATGGTTCATCATTCAGACGGGCAGAAGGGCTGTTTCTGTGCTGTACTTTTCTATGAATCAGCGACTCTATGGCAGAGCTCTGATAATGGGAGGACTCTTAATAGAGGATATGTACAAAGGGATCTTGCGATCCAAACTGACTGCTCCCTGTAAGTGGTGACACAGGCTGATAGGGTAATAAAGACATGCCTGCTTTTATTAGTTAAGATATTGAGTTCAAGAATCAGGAATTTATGTTGCAGTTTTATAAAATTCCAGGGAGGCTGTAACTGGGGAATTTTATGTAATTTTGGTCACCCCATTATAGGAAGAATGTGGAGATCTTGAAGATAGTACAAAAAAGGTTTACCTTGAGGCTATCTGGATTAGACACCATGTGTTGTGAGGACAGGATGGATAAAATTGGGTTATTTTCCCTGGAGTGGCAGAAGCTGAGAGATGATTGAAATTTATAAGGTCTATTTATTAACTTATTGAGATACAGAGCAGAATAGGCCTTTCGGGCACCTTGAGTCTCAGCGCCCAGCATCACACCTGTTTAATCCTAGCCTAATCACAGGTCAATTTACAATGATTATTAACCTTCCAACTGGTATGACTTTAGAATGTGGTGCCCCCAAATGTCTTTGTGTACTATTCCGTCAGAGAGCTCCTTCTGTCTTTCTTTCTCTACCCAACCATAGCCAAGTATTGCCAACAATAATTTCACAGTCAAACAGAGTGGGGGTGGCATGGTAGCGTAGGGGTTAGCACAACGCTTTACTGTACCAGCAACCTGGGTTCAGTTCCCGCTGCTGCGTGTAAGGAATTTGTACATTCTCCCTGTGACCACGGGTTTCTTCCCACAGTCCAAAGATATACCAGTCGGTAGGTTAATTGATGATTGTAAATTGTCCCGTGATTAGGCTGGGGTTAAATTGGGGGATTTCTGGGTAGTGCAGCTCGAAGGGCTGGAAGGGCCTACTCCCTTGCTGTATGTCAATAAAAACCAAATAAGCTTAAGAAAGGCTGACAGCAGAACACTGGGAACAGGATAAGAAATGTTATAACTTCTGCAAACTTGCCAAGGAGAATCTACAATCACAGAATAACTCTTTAGTAGAATGCTATTAACTTTCTTCATATTTAATTTTTGATTATGTTGTCTGTTAAGTGGAAGAAATGAATGCACCACCATAATATATTCAAAGACCTCATCACACATGCAGAATTAATAATTGGCTTTTATTTATTTTTACCAAAGAAAAGATTATTCTGTATATGTCCATGCATTGTTTTGACTTTATAGAAAAATGGAAGTTCACAATACATTAAATTCATGATGTTTTTCTGGCTAATAATGAATTTCATGTAAATTCAGTTTTCCAACTCATGGCTCATTTCTTTGCAAGTTGTTCATGTGGTTGAGAGTTTCTGTTTCTACGGTCTTACCAGGGGCAGAACAATTAAATGAATTTGTGAGGCTGAATATAATCCAATAGTTGTACCGTGGAGAGCATTCTGACAGGCTGCATCACTGTCTGGTATGGAGGGGCTACTGCACAGGACCGAATGAAGCCGCAGAAGGATGTAAATCTAGTCAGTTTGGGTACTAGCTTACAAAGTACCCAGGATATCTTTAGGGAGCGGTGTCTCAGAAAGGCAGCGTCCATTATTAAGGACCTCCAGCACCCAGGGCATGCCCTTTACTCACTGTTACCATTAGGTAGGAGGTACAGAAGCTTGAAGGCACACACTCAGCGATTCAGGAACAGCTTCTTCCCCTCTGCCATCTGCTTCCTAAATCTTTGGACACTACCTCACTTTTTTTTTAATATACAGTATTTCTGTTTTTGTATGTTTTTTTAAATCTATTCAATATACATAATTGATTTACTTGTTTATTTTTTTTAATTTTATTTATTATTATCTTTTTTTCTCTCAGCCAGGTTATGTATTGCATTGAACTGCTGCTAAGTTAACAAATTTCACGTCTCATGCTGGTGATAATAAACCTGATTCTGAATCTGATTCCATGACTCTATAGCACATTTAGCACTAAAAGCCAATGTGTTATTTAATGCTGTGGGCAATATTAGATATCTCCTATCAGATTCCATCTACCCACCTGGCTTCACCTATCAACTCTGAGCTATCCTCCTTCACCTCACCTCGCCTTTCTATTCTGTCATCTTCCCCCTTCCTTTCCAATCCTGAAGAAGCATATCAGCCCAAAACGTCAACTATTTATTCATTTTCATAGATGCTGCCTGACTTGTTGAGTTCCTCCAGCATTTTGTGTGTGTGGCTTTGGATTTCCGCCTCTCAAAGTCCAACTCCATGTCCCCGTTATGAGAGGTGGAATCAGGTAAGGCCAACCACCAGGGCTCTGGTGAAGTTGTATAGGCCACTCCCCCGTTCAGTGGATGCAATGGTTTGCAGAAGTGTTGATGAACTCCAACCATACCACCAACATTGGACGATAGATATCGGAGGTCATCAGTGGCCTGTGTTCCACTGGGAGCTAAGGGCCCAAGAAGAAGCTTTGGATTTCTAGCATCTGCAGGATTTCTTGTGTTTAATATTAGATACGAGCTTGAAGGCTACTGAACTCAGGGTACCAGAGAGCAGAAGCCGGAGGGGAATTTATCATATGTTGCTGAGCCCACTCACCCACTGGTCCAGGGAATTTACTGAAGTGGCAGAGAGAGGGCAAGGCCTTGAGAAAAGGCTTACAGTCATGCAACTGCTTGGGTTTGTCCAGGAGCATGGTCTTAAAATGGACTTACAATATGACCAAGCTGCTGAAAACTTGCATGGTGCCATAGACATGAGTGGTGGTGATGCTGGCTACGAAGTATATCCCATTAAGTTTTCTACTCCAGAAGAAAGTTATACGAATTGTAAATAAGACAAGTTATTATGAGCCAATCAATCCACTATTTATTCAACTAAATACTTTAAAATTCAGAGATTTTGTAGATTTTAAAATAATGCAAATTACGTATAAAGTAAAAAATGGACAGCTACCACAAAATATCCACAAAATGAGAGAAAATCAACATGATCTGAGAGGAACATGTTTATTTCAAAAACAAAGGATAAGAAAGAATGTAAAAAATCATTGTATTTCAGTCAGAGGGGTGAATCCATGGAACAGTTGTAGTGAGAGTTTAAAAACATGCACCACACTTAACAAATTTTAAAAGTTATTTAAAAATTATTTAATGAACAAATATAAAATGCATGATTTAAAATGAATGGGAGTAATGTAAATAAATGATATTTGGAATTGGATTTTGTGTTAAAAGATTATGAATTTTTTGTTTTTGATGTGATGATTGACGCCAAATATGTTGTTGTATAAGTAAGGGGGGTAGGCGTAATGAGCTGTAGCTTCAGCCTATGCCCTTTCGATCTGTTTTAAAGAATATCTATGTTTTTGTTGTAATTTTGTCCTATGAAATCATCGTTATGAAATCATCATTGTAAATGATGTTTTTTGTTGTTTGTACCGCCCGAAATAAATTAATTCCATTCATTCATGCATTCAATCATGGTAATCCAGGATAGGCTTTTCCAGGTTTCTTTGCATTTTGGTATTATTCATGTGAGTAATTAACTGGATATTGTGCTGTATGTGAGGCTTGGTAGGAGGAAAAGTAAGGACCAAGGCAAGGATCAAGACATCTGTGTCTCCATTCAGTCTGGATGGAGACAGGGTGGGAGCAGAAGTGCGATCAATGGGACAGATGCAGGTGATGAACATCCTTCAGACACTTCACAAAACCACTTCTTTTCCTTCTTCTCCTTTTACCTCTTCTTTGAAATATGATTCTGCTACTATTGGAAACTGTGATTTACATTTTGACAGGTGTGTGTTGAGCTGATTGAATGATCTGGTGATTTTCTGACTCTGAGGGAGTTCGGTGAGCATTTGAGCACAGTGTGTGGCCTAGATTTCCCGTGATCAGCTCCATTTCTCGCTGGTTTTTCTGATGAAAGTGTTGAGCAAGGTTAACATCAATGAGGACCAGAGCGTTAAATGAGCGTGTGTTCAGTGCCATTTGCCTCTCTCTCGCTCAGTGCTGCTGGAGGATAGTGTGGGCATCTTGGGTCTTGGACAAGGTTTAATCAGAATCAGAATCAGGTTTAATATCACTGGCATATGTCATGAAATTTGTTAACTCCAATGCAGTACAATGCAATACATGATAAATAAATATAGAGAAAAAAAAAATATATGTCTATTATGAGGGGTGATTGATAAGTTTGTGGGCTAAGGTAGAAGGAGTCAATTTTAGAAAATCTAGCACATTTATTTTTCACCCTCCCCTAGTGTTGCCATCATGTTCTCGTGGACCTCCTTAGGTGATAACCCCTTGAGACCGAGATAGCGGATGACTGCACAAAGGCCGATGTTGTCCATTTTCTCAGACAGTGCTTACTTGCAATTTTCAATTATCTGAAACAGAACCACCACAGAAGTTATTAACTTCAAACTTTTTGCATAATCACTCAAAGAGTTGAACTGCACGTGCATGTAATGAGAGCTGTATAACTTATCTCCTTCGACCTTAGGCCATGAACTTATTAATCACCCCTGCTGTGGACCACTTTCTGGAGGTCCAAGATGCCGACTTCTACAAAGTAGGGATCCGTATGCTCCACAACCGCTGGACTGTGTGTGTAAATGTAGGAGGGGACTATGTTGAAAAACAAATGTACTAGGTTTCTAAAATTGACTCCTTCTAACTTGGGCCACAAACTTATCAATCACCCCTTGTAATTAGTTAATTTAAAATAAGCAGTGCAAAAAAAAAGAGCAGAAACAAAAAAGTAGTGAGGTGGTGTTCATGGGTTCAATGTCCATTTGGAAATTGGATGGCAGAGGAGAAGAAGCTGTTCCTGAGTGTGTGCCTTCAGGCTTCTGTACCTTTTCCCAATAGTAACAATGAGAAGAGGGCATGTCCTGGGTGGTGGGCATCTTTAATGATGGGCGTCGCCTTCCTAAGACACTACTCCTTGTGGATGTCTTGGATACTATGGAGGCTAGTATCCACGATGGAACTGACTCCATCGACTGATGTAGCCTCCCCATACCAGACAGTGATACAGCCTGTCAGAATGATCCTCACAGTACATCCGTAGAAGTTTCCGAGTGTTTTAGATGAGAAACTAAATCTCCTCAAACTCCAAATGAAATATAGTCACTGTCTTATCTTTTTTATAGCTGCATCGACATGTTACATATAGGTCAGGCCCTCAGAGATATTGACACCCAGGAACTTGAAGTTGCTCACTTCTGATCCCCCTATGAGGATTGGTTTGCGTTCCCTCATCTTATCCTTTCTGAAGTCCATGAGACTCTTTGGTCTTGCTGACGTTGAGTACAATGATGTTGCTGCAACACCATTCAGCTAACTGTTATACCTCACTCCTGTAATGGCCTTGCATCACCATCTGAGATTCTGCCAACACTGGTTGTACTATTAACAAGTTCGTTGGCGAAATTTGAGCTGTGCGTAGCCACACAGTTGTGGGCAATGCGATTTGTGGATTAGACTCTGCAGTTCGCAACATGATGTGTTTCTGGTTTCTAGTTTTTTTTTGTTATTTTGTGTGATCTTGATTGGAGTGGACGGACTCTGTGGCCTGCAGTCAACGAATGACACAGCACTAAATCAAAATGAATTGAACTAAACTGAACATTTCTGGACTGTTTCAATGACTCCGTGGTTTGATGTTTTATATTCTGTGTTCTCCACTCATCTCTTTGCCGTTTGCACGATTTGTTCATTTTTGTGCACATTGGCTGTTTGATATTTTCTTTGAACAGGTTCCATGGTGCTTCTTTGTTTCGTGGCTGTCTGTGGGGAAGACGAACCTCAGGGTTCTGAGGTACATACTTAGATAATAAACGTACTTTGAACTTTGAATGTTAGTAGAAGATTTCTCAGCCACTCGCCAGAATCTGAAGATAAGTAAATGCTTTTTATAAGTGAGTGACATTGGCTTGAACGCTGCAGATGAACAGGCCTTTGGACATGAGGGGAGTCACAGAAAGGAACATGAACTTAAACTTACTTCTCACAGTAGTAAACTTCAGCTCTTGGATCCGGGCACTGGCTAGCTTGAGCACCCTTCAGGATGCTCTGGATGATTATACTGTTGCTGCTGATAACCTCCTTCAGAAGGGAAGGGGAAATGTGAGGAGATAGTAGAGTTCTCTTTATTCTTTTGCCTTCTGCAGTGCCTGGAGAAATATAGGACATGTCATTGTCCAGGAAATCTCCAGGAGAAATTCCAGGCCCATCTCCAGGAAATTGTCATCCCTCGGTACTAAAGAAAATGCTTCAAGGCCTGCAAGTTTCCCAGTGCACTATTGAGATAGGATGTTTGGTTTTAGGTTGCTTCTCCAGTCACGGTCCATATAATCTTCATAACTCTCTATTCAACTTGTTTTTAAATTTGTTGGAATACACAATGAAAATGTGTATTCTCATTGCAGTTTGAGTGGGAATTAACCCCTTGGTTAATGGCAGGGGTTCATGATATAATAAACGATTGGTAACCCCTGTTATAAGAGATACTATACATCAATGGCACTCAGTGTGATTTAGATTGTCGGCCTGGTTCTGCTCCCCAAAAAAATCAATGTCGAAGAGAAAACTTGGTTTTGTCTCTATAGGTCTCATGCCCACCAACTCTCAATGTAAAACCTCACCCTCAAGATGGAGTATTAATATTTCCACTGAATGCAGCACTCATTGGCTGAGTTGAAAAGTCTTCAAAACCATGTAACGTTTTCACCTACAGGTGGCACTAGATTCTCAATAATATCCTGCCAGTGCCTTCATTAAAGTATAATTTATTTTCAATGTGGAGTGAACCGCGCACCTTCAAACTCAAATATAATAGGTTATGTAGTCCCAAAATGTTTATGTAATCCATGCCAACAAAGTGCCTAGACTCAAAAGAATGCAATTACTGAATTTTTAAAATATTTTGAACTATGATTAATTACTGCTGCTCAGGAGAAGGAAGTGGCAAACCACTTTTGGTAAAAAATATGCCAAGAACAATTATGGTCACGGAAAGGCCATGATCGCTCATGTATAATGAATGAACGAAATACTAATTTATTGCAATTTCATTAAAGCTGTTGAGTGTTACAGAAAAATGATCCGGGACAGTATGGTAGTGCAATGTGGTAGCGCAGTAGTTAACATTGCTACCAGAGACTCAGGTTCAATTCTGGCCTAGGGTAGTGCTTGTGTGGAGTTTGCATGTTCTTCCAAAGCCCTCAGATGTTCCAGTTTCTTCCACCCGCCAAAGATGGGCTGGTTAATTGCCTCCTGTGAAATACTTCCCAGTGTACAGTAGGTAAAGGTGCTTGAAGTTAAACACAAATATAATTTCAGACTACTTGCATCATGTAGGAATTTGGAGAAACAAGAAATTAACTTTTATTGAATATAATGTCTTTAATTCCATGATAGTGCTGACACATTGCAATAGCTAAACTAAGCTAAAAATGTTTTATTGATGATTTTCATTTTTACTCAGTGTCTGAGGCTTCTCACTTAAGCGTCCAACAGTAATCAGCCAATTCTGATGGATTCCAATTTCCTGATACTATTTCTCAATGAGCACAATCTCCTGGTGAAACCTTGCACCATGCTCATCTCCGACAACGCCAAGGTTTGGAGAGAAAAGACCTAAATGCGAAAGCAGAAAATGAATCTTTAGTGACATATTGTACTTCAGTGTTTTGTATGCTTGAAGCATGTTGCCAGCCAGCTACATGTAGCTTGGTGCTGTGTCATTGCCTAGACTATTTTCAACATCCTTGAATACATGCCATGTGATTTTCTCCAGTCCCAGTAGGCAAATGACAAATTGTCTGCATTGATTAACTGTTTGATTGGTGGACCAACAAAAGTGCATTCCTTAATCTTAGTATCAATTATTCTGACTTTGCAGCAGCCCAAAATCCATAAGGTGTACCCAAAAGTATTCAAGACATAAAATCTTTGTTGCCCAGTGTTATCAGAGATCATTAAATTATTACAACAATGAATTAAGTTGAATTAAATTATATTTCATTAATGTTTTTCAATGATAATAAATCAAGCATTATTTTTCATTTCACTGAAACTCAGACCAGTTTATTAACCCAGTTGAGAGGTCTACATGAGGATTTATGTTTTAAGAGCAAGAAATTTGAAAGAATGTGTTCCTTGAGTGTCCAGCAGTTGATCGGTAGACTTCTTTAAGCTTGTCTTTTTTATCATTGTCACAAAATCAGGCTGATTATTGAATATAAAAGGCCACGGTCAAGTAAAGCAGCCCAGCATTTAGAGTCCAGCTGAGGAACGGTGGGGAAATATGAAAGCAGTGGTGCTCAATGGTGGTCAAGGTATCTAATTGTTGTTAAAAATCTTAATAATGGGTGGCAGAGATCTTGTAGGCTGTAGACCACAAGGTCTTAATACTTGTGAAACAGGGACCTGAGGGCTGAGGAAGGGAGGGGTTTGTGTGAGTTCACTCCAACGTCTACAATTGCATTTGTGTTGTGTCTCAATGGTGTTAGAAGGGGTATCCAATCTGGTGAGGGGTCCAGCTTCTGGAGAGGTGGTAATGGGCTTTGATTGAGTTATTATTTGGACAAGAATAAAATATTGCTGTTCCTCCCGATCTTTGAAGAGAGCCTATGATGCTTCAATCGTACCGGTGCCCAAGAAGATCATGGTAACCTGTCGAAATGACTATCGCCCAGTGGCACTTAAATCCAAAGTGATGAAGTGTTTTGAGAGGCTAGTATTGGAGTATATCAGTTCCTGTCTGAATGGCGACTTGAATCCGCTCCAATTCGCCTACCAAAGCAACAGGTCTACAGCTGATGCTATCTTGTTGGCTCTTCATACAACCTGGAACATCTGGGCAGCAAAGATAGATAAAGCAGAATGCTCCGTATTGATTACAACTCAGCACTTAACATCTTCATCCCCTCAAAACTAAGCAGTAAACTCCAAGACCTGGGTGTCAATACTCCACTGTGCAATTAGATCCTGGATTTCCTTGCTTGTAGACCCCAGTCAGTCTGGGTTGGAAAAAGTCCTCCTCCATCATCTCCATCAGCACAGGATCGCCACAGGAATATGTGCTTAGCCTCCAGCTCTACTCGCTTTACACCCATGACTGTGTGACTAAGTACAGCTCCAACACCATATACAAGTTTGCTGATGACACCACTGTTGTGGGCTGTATCAAAGGGGTGATGAATCAGCATACAGAAGGGAGATTGAAAACTTGGCTGAGTGGTTTAATAACAACAACCAATGTCAATAAGACCAAGGAACTGATAGTAAACTTCAGGAGAGGGAAACCAGAGGTCCATGAACCTCATCAGAGGATCAGAGGTGGAGAGGGTCAGTAACTTTAAAATTCTGGGTGTGACTATCACAGAGGACCTGTCCTGGACCCATCATTTAAATATTATACGTAGTAAAGAAAGCACTACAGGGCCTCTGCTTCCTCAGGAGTCTGTGAAGGTTCGACATGTTATCAAAAACCTTGGCAAACTTCTGTAGATGTGTGGTGGGAAGATTGCTGGCTGGCTACTCCCACAGAACAATGACTGAAACTGTGAGCACACACAAGGACTCAAATACTTGCACTAACAGCACTTTGTGCATTACTGTGATATTCTGGTGCTGTTGTAACTTAATTTCTGCTACTTATCTATTTAATTTCTATCACTGTCTTGTTTTTATCTACCACTTTGTTTGATTGCCTGAGAGGAAGCCAAATAGAGTTTCATTGTACCTGTGTATAATGACAATAAAGATCATTCAATTCAATTCAATACATTATGCCCTGGTATGGGAACATCAATGCCTTTGAGCAGAAAACTCTCCCAACCATTAAGCACATCTACATGAAATGTTGTTGTAGAAAAGCAGCATCCATCATCAAAGATCCTCACCACCCAGGCCAGGCTCTTTTCTCGCTGCTGCCATCAGGTAGAAGGTACAGATGTCTCAGGACTTGCACCAGCAGGTTTAAGAACAATTACTACTCCTCAACCATCAGGTTCTTGAACAAAAGGGGATAGCTACTCTCATTAAGGACTCTGTTATTTGTTATATTGATGGATGTTATCATGTTATTTCATGTTCGTTATTTATTACAATTTATTTATATCTGTAGTTGCACAGTTTGTCGCAGTTCATAGTCCCTGATGTTTACAGTTTACTGCGAAGCAGAAAAGAATCCCAGGCTTGTATGTTGTGACATGTATGCACTCTGATAATAAATTTTACTTTAAACTTTGAACTTTACCAAGGCTTGAGAAAGCAGGCTAACTTTAGTTAAAATTGGAATAACTGTAAAAATTAAAACAGCCTCTTATAATACATTTAATTAACAACCCGTCTTCCACAAGGAGATTGGTCACCTGTACGAATTAGAACTGGGCTTATTTAATCTGTAGATTTTGTCATGTTTGGTATTTTAAGATAGGATAGGTTCTAATTACTAATTACCTGAACTTTAACTTATAATATGTCAACAGATGTTGAAGGTCAAGATACAGCCAAATGTCTGTTGGGAGATGTTAATGTTAAATTTTCTTTTCCCATTACTTCTTAACCATGGAAATCCTGCAGTGCTAATGGCAGGGGATAAGATTAAAATATAGCTCATTATTGTTAATTATTGTTAGTACAACTCATACTGATTATAAAGACATATTCTTGGAACATAGTTTTATTGCTGGTCTACAATGACTTAATTCTCTTCAGAGTTCTGAAGTTAAACTTTGTGATTTATGTGCACAGACAATTCGCTGTTGATCAACGGGTTTCCATGCAGAGTACGTGCTTGAGCTGAAACTACACATATGTCACATATAGTGTAGACATGGGGTAAGAGAAATTCAATTAGTGGCCACTTTATTAGGTACACCTGTACAGCTGCTAGTCAGTGCAAACATCAAATCAGTTAATTATGTGGCAGCAACTCAATGCATAAAAACATACAGACATGATCAAGCGTTCAATTGTTGCTCTGACCAAATATCAAAATGGGGAAGAAATGTGTCTCTATGTCCACGTGACTTTGACCGTGGAATAATTGTTGGTGCCAGATGGGCTGGTTTAAGTATCTCAGAAACTGCTGAATTCCTGGGATTTTCATGCATAACAGATTCTAGAGTTTACAGACCATGGTGAAAGAAACCCCAAAGAAACATCCAGTGAGCGGCATTTAAAACACCTTGTTAATGAGTGAGGTCAGAGGGGAGTGGCCAGACCGGTTCATAGAACGTCAAACATTGAACAGTACAGAACAGGAGCAGGCCATCTGTCTGCCTGTTAGGAGACCAATCTCAAGGTTGTATGTTGTAAACAAACTTTGATAAAAAACATACTTTGAACTTGGAACACAATGTTGGGCTGAACCAGCTAAAGAGCAAATCAAAAACACCCAAACAGTGCTCTCTCCAACCAAGCTGACCGGAAGGCAACATTAACTCAAGAAGCCATGGCATTACAACTTAGGCGTGCGGAAATGCATCTCCAAATGCACAGCACGTCAAATTTCACAGTAGATGGGCTGCAAAAGCAGAAGACCATGAGGACACGCTCAATGCCATTTTATTAGGTACAGGAGGTAAACAATAAAGTCGTCACTGAGTGTGTAATAGTTGGAACAAAGTAATCATGCAGTAATATTAGAAAGAAAATGAAAGGATAATTTTTTTACACAATGAAAAGCAGTCCTCTGATCAGTTAAACATGTAGAAATAGAACTTCTCACCGCATTTGATGAGATGGAAAAATTCATGTGTGAACTCAAAAAAAAAAGTTATGGGGGAAAGATCTCAAGTAAAGCTGATAAATGTTTAGTTGAGAACGTTCGCACCATGAAAATAGAACAAATATATAGTAGAATAATGCAGCTCTAGTTCAACATTGTGTTCTCTAAAATAAACCCCCACCCACCTACGATCACCATCTGTTCCAACAGGAGTGCGAAATAGCACCAGCAGCATATGTCACTGCAAAGAATGATTGTACCCCCCAGCATCTGACCCGCAGTTTTCTATGTGCGTGGGTGTTTATATATGCAAATAGATCTTCACACAACTGAAATGTTAAATAATGTAGACCACACAAGAAACAAAGAAAGCAAGTGCCCCAGCAACAAATCCCCCTCATGCCAAATCCACGTGCCTGGAAACTACTTGACTCTTCCTCAATGTCTTTCGGACAATTTTATGCGTTGTTGTATTGTGGCTGAATTGAGGATGTGCTGTACGTTCCCTTAATTTATTATCTAGTTAGCGATACAGCATGGACTAGGCCTTTCAAGCTTCTTGAGCCAGGCCTGACAATCCCTGACAACCTTGACGATCCCTAACCTAATCACCTGATTACAATGGCCATTTGACCTACCCAGTATGTCTTTGGACTGTGGAAGGAAACTGGAGAAAATCCACACATTCCACGGGGAATATGTACAGAGACTCCTTACAGGAGTAAATGCCAGAATCGAACTCTGAACTCCAGAACACCCTGAGCTGTAATTGTGTCGTGCTAATCACTGCACTACCATGGCACATTGCATAAAAGCTGTGAGGTGTAATCCTTCTTTGCACTGATATTTCTGCCCTTTCACACTCCAGTGGGGACAGAAAGCCGTTAGAGACATTTCCTGAGTTTCATTTAAGTAAATCTCACAGCCTTCTGGCCTGCCGACTTCTCCATGGCAACAATTTGCATAATAAAAATTTCAGAAATATTTTTTGTTGCAATTTAACCATGGATGTGGAATGCCCATGGTGACAGAAGAAACGTTATCATCGTTTTTGTACAATAGAAGCAATTAGAAAAATATCCGGAGACTTTAGTTTCAATATCTCCCTGCCTCAGTGAAGGTGCTATTCTTGGGAAAAACATTTATAATTTTTTTTAAATGCTTTTTGTTCATTAGAAGAGTCCATTTTTCTTCCAGTGATTTGCCATAATGAACACATTCTCCATTGTTTTGACACTGTATAAGCATGCAATTTCCTTTACAAAATGCACTAATTAGATATATAGATTTAGCAAATTGTTTGTTCATTTTGCGCCATGTCATATGACATTGGCAATCATGTCTTTGATCATGATTGTTCTTGCTAAGTTCTTCTATAGAATTAGTTTGCCATTGCCTTCTTCTGGGCAGTTTTGTTACAGATGGGCGACCACAGCCATTATCAATTCTCTTCAGAGATTGCCTGCCTGGTATCAGTGGTTGCATAACAAGGAATTGTGACATGCACTAGCTGCTCATATGACCATCCTCAGCCTGCTCCCATGGATTTACATGGCGCTTATTGGCGGACTAAGCAGGTGCCTCACCTTGCCCAAAGGTGACCTGCAGACGAACAGAGGGAAGGAGTGCCTTACACTTCCTTTGGCAGGGACGTATCTCCACCTCGCCACCAAGTCATTTAGCAATTCATGTCAGAATTGCTGGCTTACATCAATCCATTTTCCTTTTGAGGGGCATCATGGTGCAGGGGGTCGGTGGTTGATGTTGCTGCAGAGGGCAACTGATGGTAAGGGAGGGCATGTCAAATAGTGAAGAAGGGATATCTTTTGGAGGAGGTAGCCAATGAAGAGGGAACAGAAGGTAATGGAGTGAAGGTCTGATGGTGATGAAATGTCTGATGATGATTGGGGGTGACACTTACTGATGATGATAGAGGGATTGCCTGATGCTAATGGAAAGAATGCATGATGGTGATGGAAAGGTTCCTGATGGTGATATTTTCTGATAAAAGGAAGGTCTTATAATAGAAGAGGGAAACTCTGATGAGATATAAGATCGTCAGATCATAAAATGTAGGAGTAGAATTAGGCCATTTGGCCCATCAAATATGCTGCACTATTTCATCATTATTATCAGATTATTATCTGAACGGTGGCTGATTAGGAAAAGGGGAGATGCAACGAGCCCTGGGTGTCATTGTACACCAGTCATCGAAGGTGGGCATGCAGGTACAGCAGGCGGTGAAAAAGGCAAATGGTATGTTGGCATTCATAGCAAAAGGATTTGAGTACAGGAGCAGGGAGGTTCTACTGCAGTTGTACAAGGCCTTGGTGAGACCACACCTAGAGTATTGTGTGCAGTTTTGGTCTCCTAATCTGAGGAAAGACATTCTTGCCATAGAAGGAGTACAGAGAAGGTTCACCAGATTGATTCCTGGGATGGCAGGACTTTCATATGAAGAAAGACTGGATCGACTAGGCTTATACTGACTGGCATTTAGAAGATTGAGGGGGGATCTTATTGAAACATATGAAATTCTAAAGGGATTGGACAGGTTAGATGCAGGAAGATTGCTTCCGATGTTGGGGAAGTCCTGAACGAGGGTTCACAGTTTAAGGATAAAGGGGAAGCATTTTAGGACCGAGATGAGGAAAAACTTCTTCACACAGAGAGTGGTGAATCTGTGGAATTCTCTGCCACTGTTTCCATTGGCTATATTTAAGAGGAAGTTAGATATGGCCCTTGTGGCTAAAGGGATCAGAGGGTATGGAGAGAAAGCAGGTACAGGGTTCTGAGTTGGATGATCAGCCATGATCATACTGATTGGCGGTGCAGGCTCGAAGGGCCGAATGGCCTGCTTCTGCACTTATTTTCTATGTTTCTATGTTTCTATCATGGGTGATCCAATTTTTCTCTCAGACCCAATCTCCTGCCTTCTCCCCATATCCCTTCTTGTCCTGTCAACCGCTATCAACTACTGCCATTTATATACATAAAGATGTGGCCTCCACAGCTGCCTGTGGCAATAAATTCCACAGATTCACCACTCCCTAGCTCAAGAAATTCCTCATCTCCTTCTAAAAGGATGCCCCTCTATTCTGAGGCTGTGTCCTCTGATCTTAGACTCTCCCACCAGAGGAAACATCCTCTCCACATCCAGTCTACCAAGGCCTTTACCCATTCAATAGGTTTCAATGAGGCCACTCTTCATCCTTCTGAATTCTACAGGCCCAGAGACGTCAAACACTTTTCATAAGAAGGTGTCCTTACTTTCAACCATATACTAAATTTACCTCATTTAATTTTCTTCATTGGTCTGGCACGAGAGCCATTTTGATAAAAGTTAAAGAATTGAACATAATCCAAAATAAGTAAAAGATATGAATGTTCAATGTAGTTTAAGTGTCTAAACAATCATATTTATAAACAAACAGAGTGGTCAGGAAACTGAAATGGAGCATGAATGTTTAAAATATGAAATAAGTATGTTTATATTTATTAGATCCTTAAGACATTCCAAATATTTCCATCTTCAGTTAAGGTTGATCAGCTTTTGATGACTTTGACTCAGTGATGCATGTTGAACAGGATAACATGTATTTATCTCAGTGAGTTTTACAAAGGCAATCAGGCAAATCTGAAAGTGACAGAAAGAAGGAGGATGATAAGCAGATGAGCAAAGCTTAGACAAAAATTGACATCACCATTTTTCATTGAATAATACCTATAGATATTTTTCCTTTATTTGAAAACAACGAGCATTTGAATTTCCTCAACATAGAAGTCTATTGGCTAAGTGATGGCATGGACAGCACTTAATACAGCATGGACATTGTGGGCGGAATAGCCTGCTTTCATACCGTATCATCCGATGACTCTTTGAGAGATAAACTGCCAGAAGAAGTGATGGAGAGAGGTGGGTCATTGACTTCAAGAAGGGGTTGGGGACAGTGCACAGTCTGCCATTTACATCAGCGGTGCTGCAGTGAGAGGGTTGAGAGTTTCAAGTTCCAAGGAGTGAACATCGCCTGCCCTGGTCCAACAGCGTTGACTCTGTGGCAAAAAAAAGTTCTCCAATGCCTCTGCTTTCTCAGTAGGCTAATGAAATCTGGCATGTACCCTTTGACACTCATCAATTTTAATCCATATTACATAGAAAGCATCTTATCCAGATGCACCATAGCTTGGTAAGGCAACTGTACTGCCCATAACTAGAAGATATTGCAGAGAGTTGCAAACACTGCTCTGGACATCACAGAAACCAACCTCAGCAGACTCACTTTTCCCTGTCTGAGTAAAGAAGTCAACATCATCAAAGACCACACCCTCCTCAAACCTTCTCTCTTCTCCCCTCTCCCATCGGGCAGAAAATAGAAAGTCCTGCAAGCATGTATGACCAGGGGTCAAGGACAGCTTCTATCCCACTGTTATAAGACTACTGAATGGGTCCCTAGTATGCTAAGATGGACTCTTGACCTCACAATCTATCTCGTTGTGACTTGCACCTCACTGTCTATCCACATTGCAGTTTCTCTGTACTATTACCCTTCCTTCTGCACTCTAATTGTATTACCTGCTACTGCCTGAATGCACTGTTGTAGTGAATTGATTTGTATGGATGGTATGTAAGACAAGCTTTTCACTGCACCCTGATACTCGTAACAATAGTAAACCAATTTGCCAGTAATCCATAGCCATTTATAGTCATTGTATTACACTACTGGAAGCCAGGTTAGAATTACATTTAGCTACAACATAGGAATTGTTTGTTGGGCTGATTATGTTTAGTCCAGTGACTCAGAAAGAACTTTTCAATTGATCTTAAACCTGACTTTTCTCAAAAGCCCTTTAAGAGATTTATTAATTTTGCATTTATCATACTTTCTAGCAGGGCATGTTATTTTCTTATATCCCCTTCATTAAATAATTTCTCATATGTCCTTAATACTTTCTTTTCAATTATAGTGTTCAACTCTCAGTGCTCAAAATTGTTTTTATCCCATTTATCTTATTAAACCTCTTCTAAACTTTGAACAGTTTTTTTTATCAGATTTCCATCTAATCCTAATAGTCTCATGAAGCACACTTCTGTTTCACCATAGCATGTTAAGCAGTGCATATTGCTCGCGCATTTCACTTAACACACATTCTGACTTCAATAGCCAGATTTTTGGAATATTGCTTTCTTTGACTTGTAGAAAATTAACTATAAAGCTTTAGTGTCTGTGCAAAATGGATCTCCTCAGACCTAACATGAGTTATTGTTAACACAGGAAGGATCTGCAGATGCCTAACCGGCTGAGTTCCTCCAGCATTTTGCCTGTGTTGCTATGAGTTTTTGTTAATCATTTCCCACAGAAGATTTTTGTATCTAGTCACAGCCATGCCATCAGCCAGTTATATTAAAGTAATCTGACATAAAGCAAACTAGGAAGTGAGAAAATCTAAATTTAGCATTAATTATTTCATTAGGTTTGAAATATGGACTCAAAAACAGTTTTCCTATTTAAAATACAGATAATTTTAGAACAATTAATCTAAGATTATTACATAGTACATAAGTACAATTATCTTTACAGGTCTCAAAAGCAGTTTCAGTAGTAATTAGGACTTGCTATTTTGTTAAAATATTCCTATCATCTCAAGACAGTAGAATTTATGCCAAGAATAGTACCTAAGAAATGAAAAGACTCAAATTATTCCTTTGCAAAGGTTATATAGCACCTCCTGTGGATGATTAGGATGTATTAACAGTAGCTTCTCTATTTTGAAATTTATCTGCATATTGTTAGATGTTGGAAGTTTCAGAGTAATAAAGACTATTTTTAACAAGCCTTGTCATTTTAATGATAAAATCTGTACCACTATTTTGGTTTACATGTACTGTTGATCATAAATAGTCTTTGTATTACATAAGGGTAGCTCAGAATTTTCCAGAATTCATAAGGAAACTGAACAAGTGCCCCTGTTTGGTGTGTGATTAAAAATGATCAATATATAACTTAAGTATACCTCAGAATGAAATGTGAATCCACTGGGATATTTATCTTACCATTGCAAATTGTAATTCCAAAAACAAGTTTCCATAGTAATCTTGTGCAAAACAGACACCACTATTTTTTTTTGCAAGATTTCATCTAGTTCAATGTTGCATTAAGTATAACAGTATATTTACTGGTCTACTAATTGTCCCATAAAACAAATGTAAAATAAGATGCGTGACACAATTTTAATGTTTATGATTCCAATAAATGAATTCTCACAAAATTCAAGCACTTACTCAATAATGTAAATTTATATTTCGCAAGATTAAATCTAAAGTTCAGCTATTTAATTTGTTTCAAATTGCAACAAAATCATACAGTACTATTTAATGTAGTATAATATTTTAAGACAAATTATAAAACACAATTGGGTACTGTACCAAAGGGGAGACATTAAGGAAAGATGTGCATCCATACAGCACATTTTGTGGTTCCAGACAATCCCAGGCACTTCAAACCAATGGAATGGTTAACATTAGAGTCATCTTCTAATATAGGAATTGTGTCAGCAGTTTTTGGCAAAGCAAGTTCCCACAATAATGATCTGCCAAATTTATTTGTGACTGAATCAGGGAAAAATTATACAATGGGTCAAATATAATGCTCTGTTCTTCTTTGAAATAATGTCACGGATTAATTTGCGCCCAGCTTTAAGTGAAAAGGGGTCGTATGTTTCATAATTCCACTGGGTCAGATGATCAAAAGGTCAAAGATAAAAGTTTTAAGGAATGACTCTGAAAGTGAAAGAGATCCCAAAAGGCAAAGGGATTAAGAAAGAAAATTTCACAGTTTAAATTGTGTGGTGTTAAAATTGCTTGGGGAATTCGGAGGAGCTGGACTTGTGAGGCTAGAGGACATCATAGAAACACAGAGAATAATATGAGTGAAAAATGGGAATTTTTAATTTGACTATTGACCTATTGTTCAGCTAGGGACCCATGTATGACAGCAAGCACAGAATGAATACATGGTGGAATTACTACTTGGACAATAGGATTTCGAATTATCTCATATTTACCAACCACCGAATGGGGTAGTTCGGCCAAGATTATGTTGGAATAATCAAGTGGTAACAAAAGCATGAGAGAGAATTCAGAAGCAGAGTTTATGAGCTTTGGACTCATTAGAAATTGTTATGAAGGTAGGAAAATCTTATTAATGGTATGAATTTTTAATCTGGAGCCCAACTTGCTGTCAATATGATAATAAATTTTCCAAATGGTCTGGTTTGCTTTCAGAATAATTTGATGGAATAGTGTTGGGCTGTGCTCAGGAACAGAGTATGGTGCAGGAATGGAAATTAAGGCTTTAAACTTCACAATACTTATGCGAAGAAGAATTCAGAATCAGGTGTAATATCAGTGTCATATATCTGCCTAGCCTGCTGTGTTCTACCAGCATTTTGTGTGTGTTATCATGAAGTTTGTTGTCTTTGCCACAACAGTGCAATGCAATACATAATAATAGAGAAAAAATGTGAATTTCAGTAAGTATATATATAGTAAATAGTTAAATTAAATATGTAGTCAAAAATAGAAATAAAAAAGTAGTGAGGTAGTGTTCGTAGGTTCAATATCCATTCAGAAATCAGATGGCAGAGAAGAACATGCTGCTCTTGAATTGTTAAGTGTGTGCCTTCAGGCTCCTGTACCTCCTTCCTGATGGTAGCAATAAGAAGATGGCATGTCCTGGGTTGTGGGAGACCTTAATAATGGAGAACCACCTTTCTGAGGCATCGCGCCTTGAAGATGTCCTAGATACTATGGAGACTAGTGTCCATAATGGAGCAGACTAAGTTTACAACTCTCTGCAGCTTACTTTACTCCTTTGCAGTAGCCACTGTCCTCCCTCCATTTCCAGATGGTGCTGAAGCCAGTTAGACTACTCGCCATGGTATACCTATAAAGACTTGAGAGTGTTTTTGGTGACAGTCCAAATCTCCTAAAACTCCGAATGAAATATAGCTGCCGTTGTGCTTTCTTTGTAGCTACTACTCAAATGGATGTGAATGAATGGTAGAATTAGCCCTCCTCTAATGAGGCCTCCAACAGCCTATGCTTCATTCCCACTGAATCTCCAGAATGGTTTGGAATGTTTAGTGTTGCGTGAAAGAAAAATCACAGTGCTGGTTGGTGCAGAAGTCATCACCTGTACACTATAATTTCTGGGCCAGAATATCATACCTTAACATACTCTATAGTGTATTTGCACATAACCTCCTTGTTTTTTTTTTGTGGGGAATTATCACTTGGCGTTAATTTTTTTGATGATTTTGTGCCCATCATTGCTAGATGATTGGAGAAATCCAATCTGGCTAGCTACTCTCCAATTAGTCTGCTCTCAGTCATCAACAACGTAATGGAAGCTATTGCTGAAAGTGTTGTCAGCACAAGGTTATTGATAAGCTGCTCACTTTGGGTTTCAGCATCACCAGCCGGCTTCAGATCTTATCGCATAGGTCACAGAGTTGAATTCTAAAGGTGAATTGAGGTGGCAATGCTTTGAGAGATTGAAGAAGACCTAATAAAATTTAAATCTGTGGAATTTGCAGTGGAAGATACCCCAATTGTTGAAGTCACATTTAACACAAACAGAAATAGTATTTTCATTTGAAGTCAGCAATCCCAGTATTGACATATCATCGCAGGGGTTCCTCACAGCAAAATCCTAGGCCCAATTATCTTCACCTGTTGCATAAATGGCCTTCATTCCCTTCTGTCAGAAGAAGGGGTGTTTGCTCCTTGCAGCCAAGCTTTGGCAATTTAACAAAATGGTAATTGTTCTATTGTCCACTCCCCTCTCCTTTCAGATTCCTTCTTCTCCAACACTTGGCCTTTTCTAACCAGCTGACTTCACCTATCGCCTTCCAGCTTGCCTCCTTCCCCTCACCTCACCTTTCAATTCTGGCATCTTCCCCCTTCCCTCTCAGTCCTGGAGAAGGGTCTTAGCCCAAAATGTTGACTATTTATTCACTTCCATAGATGCTGCCTGACCTGCTGACTTCTTCCAGAATTTTGTGTGTGTGTTGCTCTGGATTTCCGTCATCTGCAGCCATTTTCATGTTTATGATCATTGGCAAGCAACATTTGTGCTGGAGGATAATCTTCTCCATCAAGACAGAATATGACCACATCCCTTGGCTTTCAATGGTATACCATCATCGAATTTCCTCACCAGCAATAACAGGTTCACCACTAAACAAAAACTAGGGTAGACCAGTTACACAAATACTTTGGCCACAAAGACAGCTCAGTAGCCCATGAATTGCCCCATTTCCTAATTCCCAAAGCCTTTCCACTATCTTCAAGAAGTGTGATGCAATACAGTTCACTTGCCTGGACGAGGACATCTTCTACACTCAGGAAGCTTAACATCATACAGATTAAAGCAGATTGCTTAATGGAACCATGTCCACCATCCAAAACATTCATTCCTTCTACTACTTTGATGCAATGTCAGTAATATGCATGATTTACTTGCTTGAACAGTCTGACAGCTTCCACCATCATGAGGGACGTGGGTCTTCTACCACTCTCATGTTCCTCTCCAAGGTGCACACAATTGTGATTTGAAAATAGATACCTGGACGGTCTAAATCCGCAAACTCCTTACCCTACCAGAATGACCTCTGGGGTTCCAGTATTCCATTTTCTCAAGAGCATTTAGGGACAGGCAGTAAAGGACTTGCTGGCAATGTCCAGATAGGGAAAATCATGAACAAATTTTAAATATTGGTTTCTGCTGCCAAGCATGTTTGGATGCTACAGTTTGAGTTACCTGGCCAAGAATAACAATCAGCAACAAGGATTAATATTTCTGAGAAGTACCTGTTCCAATCTGCAAAGGTTGCATGCAAAATGGTCACGAACAGGCCAAATTTCTAAGCATTTGTGTACAGGTGAGAAATGATTCCAATTAACTGAATGTTCGGAGCCAAAAGGAGATGAAAACTATTGATTCGAGAGTATTTATGCTATCAAGGAAGAACAGTATATGCTGGCCTTTAAATTTGTTGGGCAAACCTTCCTGATTTACTTCCCTCCTTAAAAATTCAAACATGAGAAAATCTGTAGATGCTGGAAATCCAAGCAACATCCATAAAATGGTGGAGGAATGCAGCAGGTTGGGCAGCATCTTTGGAAAAGAGTAAACAGTCAATGTTTTGGGCTGAGACCCTTCATTGGGACTGGAAAGAAAGGTGAGAGGTCAGAGGAAGAAGTTGGGGGAGGGGAGGAAGAAGTACAAGGTGGTAGGTGACAGGTGAAACTGAGAGGGGAGGGAGGGGTGTTGATTGGTGGAAGAGATAAAGGGCTGGAGAAAGGGAAATCTGATAGGAGAGGGTAGAAGACCATGGAAGAAAGGGAAGGGGGAGGAGCACCATAGAGAGGTGATGGGCAGGTAAGGAGATAAGGTGAAAGAGGGAAACTGGAACAGGGAATGGTGCAGGGAGGAGAGGAAAGGTAATTACTGAAGTTTGAGAAATCGATGTTCATGCCATCAGGTTGGAAGTTATCCAAATGGAATATAAGGTGTTGATTCTCTAACCTGAGTGTGATCTCATCACAGCAGTAGAGGAGTCCATGGACTGACATGTCCTTAAAAACTTATCCTTTTTAATCACCTCCCAAAAATTTCAATGTGCCTTGATGTCAACGTTCATTTGGTATTGCTGCAGTATAACTCTTGTGAGTATTTAACTGAGGAAGTTTTATAAATCCATTACTGCTTCTCCTCAGCTGATCACAGCTCACAGTAGGATTGATTGCTTGTCCAGACATTCAAAATAAAATTCTGATAGGTTCATGATCCAGACAATTCTCAGTTGTCTTGTGAGTTAACTGAAGTGAAAGGTTAATCTCTTTGGCACATTTATGTTCAAATTGCTGGGTTGGAAAATCATGGGAGGAAAGAATTTTCACTACACTTATTCTGAAACATGCAGACAGGGAGTGAAGCAAGTTTTTTCTCTGAAAGAGAAAATAGAAATAAACTGCATCAAAATGCCACATATGTCAGAGATTTTTAAAGATTATTCTAGTTCAACAAGATGCAGATGTCAATCCAGAATATTAGACACAGCAGGGAAAAAATAATAATTTAATTGCAATTTTCTTCTTCATCCTTGATATGTAAACTACAATAGTGATAGCATATATAATATATAGAGCATGTATACACATTCATGCATTTATTAATACTGATTTTGCTTCCTATTTTATTTAATGAAAGGGTTAAATGTTTTCTTTCTTGTGATGCTTGGACAACTTTGTTCATTATACACATCCATCCAGATTTATTCTTTCGTATGAGTGTAAATGGATAGATTGTTCAGTTCAGGATTTCCCAAACTTCTTTATGCCATGGACCCCCCACTATTAATCGAGATATTCACGGACCCCAGAATGGGAACCCCCGGTTTAGTAAGAGAGTTTGATATACATGACGGAAGAATGCTAATATTCAGTGAAAACAATTGGCCTCTGTTGTTTTGAAACTGATGGATGCATATGAATAAATTAAACATCAAAAATAAATTTAAATAGGTTAGGCAATGTTATAGAAAGAAAAGAATGAAAAAAAACACATTTGAAATTGAGGATGTTTTTAATTATCAAAGCTGGAAGAAAACGATGAATTGTGCAACTTCTTTAATGTCAGATTTTCTGGAACCTTGTGGTTGGAATGTTGATAACACAAACAATGGATTATGGTTTCCATTCACTCAAGTAATATCACACTGCGTTTTGGGTTAAGTAACTCAAAAGACCTACTTGATACTTGGCTTCATTGAATATATTTATAATGCAAAATTATGCTCTATAAACATTGAAAAGCCTAAATTTCTGAAACATGCTGTGCTTAATGTGTGGGAACGAACAATGGATGTCATTTCTAATTTTCACACGTGAAGTTAATGGTGTGAATTTCGTTCTTTTATGAGGGTCCTGATCATCTGCAGTAATTTTTATTTTTCAGCCTACACTAAAATGTGGGTGTAAATAATGGAAAAGTATGCGCAAAAATAGGCAAACATTGTTTGCAACATTCTGATACCACCCATGGGGAAATTCTGCATGAGAAATTTATTCATCATTGTGCCTGTCAACTTTCTCACAGAGTGCCTTTCCCTGTCCGTTGCACAGGGTACGGCTCTGCACTGCACATAAAATGCAGAGTGGGTCACTTGTACCTCATAAACAGGGAATTAGCTTTATCTGCCCTGTATTCAGCTCCACATTCCTTTTTCTCTAGTTCTCTGAATTTCTACAAAAGACAGATTTCCTGCTTGTGTACTTCTAGATCTGCACGTAACTAACAATCAGTGCAGGGAATTTTAAGTGGAGTTGCATTCCAAATCACCTGCAGTACCTTTGTCTTTTTAACCTTTTCAAGAGCCAATATATCTTAAGGAATGAAACACAAAATGAATTATTTGAAAAAAGTAAAGGTGGAGCAAAAGCGAATCAGTAAATAAAAGCAGATAAAATGTAGATGCTGGAAATGGGAGAATGTTGGAAATACTCAGATCAGGCAGCGTCTGCAGAAACTTTGTTTCTTACTGCACAAAAACTGTTTATTAGTAAGTACGGTGGAGTCTGGTTAATTGGGCCATCAGTTAATTGGACAGCTGCTTAATTAGGACAACGCTTAAAGAACAAAAAACAATCAAGAATATTTGGGACACCATGCTGCTTAATTGGGTCAACAGACCATTGCTGAACAGTTTCAAACTAGTGTTAGTAGTGTGCACTTTTGTAGCTGTTAAATGCTACACCATACTTCCAGCGAACAGCTTTTAAATAGCGTCTGTTGTGTTTATTTGTGTTCAAAAGCAGTGCATTTGTCACTGATAGCTGACAAGGAATAAGCAGTAAGATAATTCAGAACAGTTTTGCTCACGGTGATTTCAAGCATTCAGGCTTGGAGATGCCAGAAACCATCATAAGTAAAAATGAAATGATTTCACTACTTCAACAAGTTCGGACTATGAAGAATTTGAAGGTGTCGATAACCTCCTTGAATGTTTAGAAATAGTTGATTTGGCCCGGTACATCATGGGTAAGGCTCTTGCAACCATTGAGCACATCAACATGAAAAGTTGTAGGAAAGCAGCATCCATCATCAGAGATTCCCACCACCAGGTCATGCTCTTGCTACTGCCATCAGGTAGGAGGCACAAGAGCCTCAGGACTCACACAGCCAGGTTCAGGAACAGTTACTACCCATCAACCATCAGGCTCTTGAATAGAAGGGGATAACAATACTCAACTCTACTTGCCCCATCATTGAAATGTTCCAACAACCAATCATCTCACTTTCAAGAACTTTTCATCTCATGTTTTTGTTATTTATTGCTATTTATTTATATATGCATTTGCACAGTTTGTTGTCATCTGCACTTTGGTTGATCTTGCATTGATCCTGCTATAGTTATTATTCTATAGATTTGTTGAGAGTGCCCACAAGAAAATGAATCTCAGGGTTGTAGATGGTGACAAAGATGTACTTTGAAAATAAAACTTACTTTGAACTGAACCTGGTCCCTCCTGAATGCCACAAGTGAATCTATCCTGAAAGTGTTTTCTGTACTAAACATTTTCACTGTTTAAAATAAAATTCATTTCACTTTCCATTCTTTGTCAGTTTTATTCTATGTCCTCTGGTTCCTAATCCCTTCACCAATGGAGAGAATTTCTCTCTATTTACTCTGCCTTTACCCTTCATGATTTCAAATACTGTACCTTGGCGAGATCTCACAGCTTCCTTTATTCCAAGTTATCCACTCTGTCAACATACCTAACATCTCTCTTCCCAGGTATCACATTGGAAAATCTCTTGGAACATAGAATGTAGAACACTACAGTACATTACAGGTCCTTCAGCCCTCAATGTCATGCCAACCTTATACCCTACTCTAAGATCAATCTATCTTCTGCATTTTCTCCACATATCTTCACCTCTTTCCTAATGTCTGGGAGGTATAACTGAGTCCAGTACTCCAGTTGTGGCCATATCAGTGTCTTGTAATTCTTTAATTGTGATTTTCTTAGTCATGTGTTTTTATAAAGCCTGGCAGCCCAATGCATATTGTTAACCTGCTTTGTCACTTTCAATGAACTGTGCAAATATACTCTAGGGCTCCTGAACTCCTTTTAGATTTGAGCCTCACAGTTTTGCACTTTTCTTCTCACCAGAACACTCGCACGCTTAAAAGTTTCTCGGCATTAAATTCTATCCATCTCTTCACCAACTCCATAAGGGTATATACAGCTTTTAAGCCTACTAAACTGAGAGTTTATAACACCTCTCAGTTTTATGTCATCTGAAAGTTTAGATTCTACATCTAAGTCCAAATATCAACTTATATTGTGAAAATCCTGTTCCTACTAACAACCAGTGGGGAATTGTACTGTAACCTGCAATCCCAAAAGAATCATTAACTGCTACTTTGTTTCTGCCCCAGTTAAGCAAAGGGCTTTAATCTGAATGACAACCCTTTCATGTGTCACCTTGGCTATCTTTTAAAAGTCCATATATACACAACAATTGTATTTCCCTCACCAGCCTTCTTTGTTACTTTCATTAAAAGATATTGATAATTAGATCCAATTAGTCTTTAATAAATCTCCTCGTTTTCACCAATGAATCCAAATGGCTTCTAAATCAGTCCCTAATTATTGTTTCTAGAACATTGCCCAGCAGTAAAATTAGCCTGTGACTTCTGGGTTTAATTCTGTACACTCTTTGAATTAGTGTGTATCTTGCATTTTTTTCCCTCCCGAGTCTGTAAATGGTTTGAGAATTAAGGCTAATTATGGTGCTAATTTACTCACCTATATTCTCTCATTGTAATTTAGAATGCATCCTGTGTGGAAAAGATGACATTCATTTTAAGCAACACACACAAAATGCTGGTCAGGCAGCATCTATGGAAATGAATAAGCAGTCAATGTTTTGGACTGAGACATGTCTTTAGGTCTCCTCCTATTCAGGAGGGTCTTGACCCAAAGCATCATTTCCATGGATGCTGCCTGACCTGCTGAGTTCCTCCAGCATTTTAGGTATGTTGCTTTGCAATTCCAGTATCCACAGAATTTCTTGTGTTTATCCATTTTAAGTATATCTACTTCCTCTTAATCAATTTTTGGCCCATTAGAGTGCTTTATTAGGATCAGAATGGTTTTGTAGGAGGGTGATAATAGTAAGGAAATATCTTCAGCCTCTCTTAAATCCTAGAACCAAGTTTAATTCCTCCACATTAAAAATGTGACTTTCCTTCACACAGTCCTCACACAAGTGGCTATAGAGTGCTTTGGAATACCAAGGCTATGAAAGTAATTACTAAAGTCTGATGTTCTAAGTCACCCGGTGGACAAATCAATCAAAACAGTCGCAAGAAGCAGAGAAATGGCTGCTGTATGCTTTGGTTCAAATTGGTTAGAAATGAGTTCTGCTTCCTCATGACAAGAAACTGAACAGCTTATATGCTGCATGAGAGCAGAAATGTGGCCATTCAGAATGACCTTTCCAATAGCTACTGTTGTACCTGAACTTGAACAAGAACAGGATAATGCAGTCAAGGCTGTAAGCAGGATCCCAGCACCTTCAAGTAGAATTGTACATCCCAAATCTTATTGGAGTTTAAAATATCTTCAAATGCTTAAGTGTCTCAAATCAAATCCCCAACTCATTCAGGAGCAAGATATAAAAAGGTTATAACTGTTTCTTTGTCACTTGACAGATTGTAATAGAAGTAATGATAATATCCAACAAAGGTAGTGGATTTGGCCCAGTACATCACGGATAAAGCTCTTCCTACCATTGAGCACATCTACATGAAACACTGTTGTGTAAAAGCAGCATCCATCATCAGAGAACACTACCACCTAGGCCATGCTCTTTTCTCACTGCTGCCATTGGGTAGAAGGTACAAAAGCTTCAAGACTCACAGCACCAGGTTCAAGAACAGTTACTACCCCACAATCATCAGGCTTTTGAACAAAAGGGGATAACTACACTCATTTGCTCATCCATTGAGATGTTTCTACAATGAATGATCTCACTTTAGGGACTCTTATCTCATGTTCTCAATATTTATTGCTATTTAGTTATATTTGCAAGTGCATAGTTTGTTGTCTTCTGAACTCTGGTTGATCTTTCATTGATTCTGTTATAGTTACTATTCTATAGATTTGCCGAGCCTGCCCACAGGAAAATGAATCTGAGTTGTATATGGTGCTGCATATGTACTTTGATAAAAATTACTTTACTTTATAAATAATTGGTATGAAGGAAATGGTTTCATTGGTCAAATACTTGTTTTAGATACTGGCATTTGATTCTTCAAGACAATAGGACAATTTCTTTATTTCCTTCCTCTTAACTCTGGCACAGTGTGGCAAAGGGAGCTCTGTGTTTAAAAGGTAATGCAGGCAATGCCTGCTGATGAAATGTCACGTAAGCAAACTTCCAGGACTGTACTTCAAATCATGTCATATACTATCAGTCATCTGTATTCCTTAATCTCTACACATTCAGATCATTGTTCATGGCATGAAATACATGATTATGTAATTTCACTAACATCATCTCTAAACTCAACTGCAGGGAATGTCCAAATCCAATTTTATGGGGATATTTGATCTTTGTAGATAAAATTTGTCAACCTATACTGTTAAAATTCTGATCAGAAGTTACCTCGATCTTAACACCCAGTACTCTATCACTAAATACATCATGTCTACCAAAAAATACTGGCAGGCTATTTAGCTAGGATCAAGATAAAAATCATTCCCCATAAACCACACCAATGTTTAGTAATGCCTTACTGAACAGTCAGTTTATATATTTTCTGCAAATTAAAAAAAAAACGATCTGGAGATACTCAGCAAGTCAAGCAGTGCCTGTGGAAAAAGGAACTGTTGAGTGTTCAGTCTAGTAATCTTAAATCAGAATACAAGTTCTGAATTAAGGACTGATGAAATGTCATTTACTTGTATTCACTTAATTTTCCTTTCCACAGATGCTGCCCAGCTTTTAAGTGTTTCTACTTTTGTTTGCTTCATTTCACATTTCTAAATACGTGTCTTTTTCACTCCTGTTCTACATAATAATGAACCTTCCTTCATTTATTTAACCATAAAGTGGTCTTTCCAAAACATCAATCTTACTTGCTGCATCACCACTTTAAGACGCTAAGAATAACTTCTGATTAATTCTATTGGTATTAGTATTTATAAGTGCTCCTGATATATGTAAAAATAATGTATTATTTTGTGCAGTGCAACAATCACTGGGGGGGGTAAAAGGTTTTTTGACAAAATAGGAATCAATAAGGAAAACAGACACAAGCACATCACTGGAGTGATCAAGATTTCTATCTGTTTTTAGAAATTAAATACATTCTCTGTAAACAATCTAAAGTTTTATCATAAACTGAAAATGAAATACTAAAAACACTACAAAATTGGAATTTTTAGTTGAGATACAGATGACATCTTTGCATCAAACACTGTATGGATCACATAAAACAGCAGTAGACTATAATTATCCAAATACACATTGATAGACCAGTACATTGGGTATGAAATCTTAGTTTCTGGTTAAGCCCAAATTTGGGAGGGAAAAGCAAATGATAAGAATTGGAGCAAAGTTGTTCATCCTCAAAATAGCAAATCAAACAATTCTGTACAATCAAAAGGAAATACAAAATCACATGAATAGAATTATATATTTTTTTCTAGATACACACAGACATATTTCTATTTGCTGTCTGCAAATATATATGTAACTTCTCTGCCTCATTGTAGAACAATG
Source organism: Hypanus sabinus (assembly GCF_030144855.1). Lineage (NCBI taxonomy): Eukaryota > Metazoa > Chordata > Chondrichthyes > Myliobatiformes > Dasyatidae > Hypanus > Hypanus sabinus. The sequence continues at coordinate 160,706,783 of NC_082713.1, forward strand.
CCATTGTTACATTTTACAGCAGATTTGAGACTGAACAAAGTTAATGGATTCTTCTCCCTGAAGCTGGAATGCTACAGTAAACATTGGTGTAATGTCAGGGCTTAAGGTGATCCAGCTATCAGAGGTTGGTGTGGTTTGTATAATTGAGTTTGGGCAAGAGGGAAGAGAGCAAATTTTCTTTTTGAAACATAATGCAAATATATAATTTTATATAAATAACCATAGGAAATTAGAAATAAAACTATCAGCAAAAAAAAATCATATTATATACGTCTGTCCTGCAGGCTATATCTTTGATTTTTACCACTCCATATATCTAATTTTCTTCCAGAAACAGAGGCATTATTTCTAATAGAAATGTTCTTATAAAAAGTTCTTGTCAGTAAATTTCAAAAATTGAAGACTAAGCCAGAAGCTAATCAACCAAAAGAATGATGAGTGGAAACTCCCAGTGCAGATGTCACCAGCACATTTTAGAGCCCAACTCATTAAAGTTAACAGAAATGCAATTTTTTCAGCATAGGCATCTAATTGCTTCTCAATTAGCGGCCCAGGGAAGGAAAATAATAAAAGAATGCATCTGTGGAATGCTAGTTCAGCTGATTCTGTGTTCCTTCCAATTTACTGAATGGTGAATCCATTAAATTGTGAGCCACCTAATAAATAAAGAATATGTGGTCACATTTGTTCCTGAATGCCTTCGTTATTTGCATTCAATATTCTTTCACTTTAGAACCAGTATATACTTACTTTCTGCATTCTTTCCTTGCACTGATACTATCAAGTATGTCAACTTTCAATAACAAATCTAGTAATAAATATTTCACGAACGAGCCATGTATTGACTCTCTCAATTTGTCATAAATGTGCAGTAACAAAAATAAGCCAAACAAAGAAGATCACAAAATACTAAGATGAAGCTCAATGGAGCAAGCAGAAAGTGGATGGGTTCAAATTGGGATGTTGAATTATATCAGTGGAGCTGCTAATAATTACAAATGGAAGGAATATCATTGAGTGAAGATCTATTATTTGTATTTCACATCTTTCAATTGAAGAGGTGGGAAAATTGGAGAGATTGCACTAAAATTGGTTGAGTACTCAATTGAAAGCTTATCTAGTTAATCAATATATTAACTCATGATTCCTTTAAATATTAAATGATACATCATAATAATTTTCTAAACATAACTTGATTTTATGAATAGGCACAAGATTTTTAATACAATGAAATCTGATTGGAAAAATAATATTTTATGTTAATATGCAAAAACATTAAAATTCAAAATTTGATAATTCTTTGGAGTTCCCTTTGGAAGTATTATTTGAAAACACTTATTTTATATCAATGCAATTATACTAAACACAAAAATGGACAGTGCCAATAGGGATGGCTTTAAATTAGGGAAAGACCATATTCTGTATGTATAAGCATTTGCTGAGTTAGAATCCATTATTCAAAAGAAGAATCCTAACTTGTAAGAACTACTGTGACTCCAATAGAGGCGTTCAATTACTTTCCAAAAAATCTTGTGCCATTTTGTTCTAAGCTATGCTAAGCTTAGCTAAAACTATCATTTACACAATATCTTGGGTTTGAATGAGCTATATACACATCTTCACAAATGATCAATTTTATCTGAAGGTTGCTTCTCTTCTCCACAGCAAAACCATGATTGCAGTGTGGTCCTTTGAGTTGGCAGCAATTACCACTTGGATCCTGGAAACTCCTGCTGAACAAGTCTGAAAACGGATACAAAAGATCAGAATCCTCGAGTAGGTATCTTATGAAAGATTATTTAATTTTAATTAAATTTTGGTCAAACTACATGTTACTTTTCAAAATCTTTCAATTATAAACAATATGCATTATTTACAAGAAGTCTTAAATACTGAAACATTTCCAACCCAAATTTAGTTACTTTTCCCTCCTTCAAAGCTTTGCTGTATTAAAACTCTTAACAATCCAGAATCTGATCATTTGGAAATCCTTAGCTTTATTTGTCATATATACATCGAAACATACATCATTTGCGTCAACAACCAACACAGTTTGAATGTGCTGGGGCAGCTGACAGGCGTCGTATGTTTCCTCTGCCAAGGTAGCACGTGAAAGGAATCTGGAACACCCGGAGGAAATTCACACAGTCACGGTCAGACGGCTAATACAAACTCCTCACACACAGCAGCGGCAGTTGAACCCCGATCACCGGCACTGGAGAGTGTTAGGCTAGCCACTACGCTACTATGTGGTTTGCAAATGGAGCTGGGGACTAGATCCCTTGCATATTTTAGTTTGCTTGACAAGGTTAAACTTACATAGTGAACTTCTCTACAGCTCAGGATCCCACTCCTTTGAACTTGCTGTGTTTACTGAAATGTACTTTCTTACTGTGAGAAATAAAAGCAAGTTGGGGTAACAAAGTAACCTCCAACAGATTGGAAGATCTGCAAACCTGGTACTACTGAAGTCCCAAGGATGTCGGAATTTTTAAGGTATATTTCTTACTTAAATGATCTGAGGTCAATATACATACACTTGTTACTGATATCTACACTGCAGGAAGTACCACAGCCAAGCCCAATTCTGATTCAAATTACCCCTGACATCCAAATATATATTCTAAGTTACAATATGGGCCAGACAAAGTGGCAAGATTGGAAGTCTGCCACCAAGTCATGAGCTTGTCTGTATGTCTGACCTGCATCAGATCAGATCCGTCATTGACGGTAAAAAAAAACAAACAGGAAAGGGAGCAGTGGGTAATGCAACCTCCAAGTCTACTTTGCTGCTCAATAAGATCACAAGCAAGCATTGACATCCCTTCCTTTCTCTTGACTCACTTTTCTATCTTCTGATACCTTGACTGTTCAAATCTCTATTGATCCCTTTCTTCTTGAGTGAACATCACCAGCCTCTGAAGTAGAAAATGTCAAGTCTCTTGTATGAACAAATGACTCTTCGTCTCAGTTGTAATGACACCAGAGCTCTACATTCTCCTGCAGGGAAACACTTTCTCTTTGCATCAGCTCTACCATTTTAAAGAATTTTATCAGTTTCAATTAAATTAACTTGAAGTCTTTCAAATAACATGGAATATTTTGTATGTCCCTGTTAATTAATCTGTTTTCAAGGCATGGACCTCATTTCCCATAAATCAATTTGTAAACATTTGTTGCACCATCTGTAAGGCAAATACTGTAACTAATTCAGTTCTGATGCGAGGGTATTGACCTGAACACTGACACTATTTTTAGCTTCACAGAGCCCTTCTCTCCTTCCAAGTTCATATTTTTGTTTCAGATTTGTAGTACAAGAACATCCTTTCTTAGGGAAGAAACCATCATAATCAGGGACCCCCACCACCCAGGCCATGCTCTCTTCTCTCACTGCTGCCATCAGGAAGAAAGTACAGGAGCCTCAGGACTCACACCACCAGGTTCAGGAACAGTTATTACCCCTCAGCAATCAAGGTCTTGAATCAAACTTTACTCAACCTCAATTGCTCCATCATTGAAATGTTTCCACAACCCACGGACTCACTTTAAAGGACTTTTCATCTCATGTTCTTGATATTTATTGCCTATTTATTACTATTTCTTTCTTTTTGTATTTGCACATTTTATTGTCTTTTTCAAACAGGTTGAATGTCCAAATTGGTGTGGTCTTTCATTGATTCTGTTATAGTTATAATTCTATGAATTTGTTGAGTATACCCACAAGATAATGAACCTCAGGATTGTATATTGTGACATATACTGTATGTACTTTGATAACTTTGAACTTTGAAAATCAAAGTCAGTTCCCACAGTATTCCAGATGTATTGTCACTAATTCTGACAACATTCTCCTATTCTTATACTCCCTTGTTTGCAATTAAATCTGACAAACTATTTGCCTTTCTACAGTAATTGTTTACAACCTTTATGATTTTTGTACAAAAGCACCAAAAACATGTCAAGTAACAAATTATCTATTGATAGATGATCAAAATAATTAAATACTGCAAAAAGTCCTTTCCAATAATCACATATTCTTTACAGAAACATCTGAGTAGGAGTCATTTTATCTGTTTCCTATTCGCATTGTGTTGCCTGTTGCGTGTTTATTGTGTTTATTATGGTAGTCAGTCACGTGGGTGGGGATGTATTTGAAGTGAAGAGCTTTAATTACATGTTCATGTTTTTTAGAGTCATTCTATTTGTGTTTAACTTTGCTTAAGTACATTTAATATCCCTAGTGTGATGTGTGATGAGCAAACCAGGCGGAGATGGGGTCCGGAGTTGACCCCCCTGTGAACTATGCTGCTAACGAGAGAGAGAGAAGAAGAGGGGGGAGGCATCCTGCTGCAGATGCTGATAATGAGAGAGAGAGGGATGATTTAGTATTATGGCTTCTTTGCTAATTGTTTACTTTGCTTCAAGGACACTTTGCCTGCTTGTGTGGATTCCTGCTGAGACAGCACGGTGGTACCAGGTGATGGACAGCTGAAGGATGGCTGGTACCCCGTTAGGGGAGATAAAAAGCAAGTCTGCTGAGACACAAGCAGACACACCACGGGACACTGAAAGAGCATTGTGCACCCATGATAAGGTGGGGGTTTGGAAGATCGATTCGGGGGAATCGACCAGAGGCTCACAGTGTGTGAAGGCAGACCAGTGGGGGCTTGTGTGTATGTCCCCCCCTCGGCTGGGTGACAGGCTCACCATTGAAGAACGGTCTGGCCAGGTACGGAGGGGTCACAGTCGGTAACCACAACAGCACAATAAGACAACGGAAGGTTTGCCTGCAACCGCGCGCGCGCTCTCTCTCTCGCCCCCCACCCCAATGGTACAACAGCAACTACCTCGACTTAAACTAAACTGAACTGAACTGAACTCTGCATCATTGTAAAACTATTCATTTACCCCTAGACTTCGATAGAGCTTGGTTTTGATTCCTATTTCCACACTTCTGTATATATATTTGCTAACCTGTTTTATATATATTTGCATTTTATAGTACTATATTACTTAGTTTACTAATAAACACCATTAGTTAAAGTAATACCAGACTCCAAAGTTTTATTCCATTTCTGCTGGTTTGGTAACCCGTGACACTAGTTTTAGTTTCATTATTTTTACCACTTCAAGACTGTTTGTTGCTAGTTTCTTAATAAAGGATCATATACATTTGTTTGACTTTGAATATTATTATTACTGGATACCACAGAAGATGCGTCAATCAGGATTAAAAACCACCCCACCTATCATGCCTAGTCTCAGTGCGATGTTGGTTTGTATCAAGTAACTGCGACAATTTGTTTGTTTCACAATAATCTTTTTGTGCATGCTGCAGAATGCAAATAAACCAGAAATTAAGTTTGACATTTCATCCCCTATTCCTGATCCCTTTCAAATCATGTGAACTACCTAATTAATTCTATTGGATTGGCTCACCATGGAAACAGTCTTTGAACAGGTATTAAGTTTTCAAGGCTTTATAAAATGACTTATGTACACTGGACGCTTTAAACCATATTGTCAAAGCATTAATTTTCTGAGAAAAAATAAAAAAGTAAAAGTCACAAGACTTCAATTTTTTTCTATTAATTACAAATAATTAGCAATGGTCCAAAAAGAATTATTGAATATAGTAATAATTCCTTTGCTCTGATATTAATTAATCTAGAGCAAGGTATTAGAAAATAAAATTACAAATTGCAAAATAAATATTTTGAGTTTGTATTTATTTTAAAAACTAGTACAATGTTTAGTGAGATATTAAATTCTGTTCAAGCGAACAGACAAATATGATATGCACTCGATACTAATCATAAACATGTGAAATTCTACAGATGCTGGTGTTACGTATCCTGTAACTGGATAACTTACCAGCAAAGATAGGGAGGTCTGTTGTCACTATTTTCAAACGTTTTTATTTATAAAGGGACACAAAAGTGGGATTAATACATACATTCAGATAGTGCACATCGTCAACACTCAATCTAAAGCGCGGGTATAGTAATAATCATCATTAAGAAGTGAGCTCTGCTGGTGTCTAGGGGTTAATAGATTGTCCGTTGGAAATATAAAAGTCACTCTGGAAGTCTGCAGGCCTCAGCCCTTTGAAAATCGCTGGGTTTCACGTGGGGCGACCGAGAGAGAGAGATGGGGGGAAGAGAAAGAACTTGCCGAGTCTTGATGAATCTTCCATGAAATCGGGGGACCGTTGGTTCCCTCTCCCCGATGTTAGTTAAAAGCGGTTTTCTGTGATTCCAGCCACAAATTCCAATCCCGGAATCTAACGCACGTGGCTTCCTTCAGAATGGCTTCCCGCTGCTGCGGGATCACTCTCTCGTGTCTGAGGGGCTGTCCCCCTGAGACTCTCCTTTATACTTCCTCACGGAGTCGCAGGTGTCAATCAGGTTGGGATGATGCAATCTCTCTCTCAACCAGCCCACCCTGCCCGAGGGCTTTTCACATGGTCTCCATGAGACAATAGTTGCTGGCATCTTATTCTGTATCCCTGGCGGGACGTGCAATTTTTCACGTTTCTCTCACTTCCTGGGTCTACTGACCCCCCCTCCCCCCCCCTCAATGGGTGCTCTTGCGATTCTCACAAAGCAGGGGGCTGGGATCATAACACTGGAAATCCAAAACAACACACACAAAATGCTGGAGGAACTTAGCAGGTCAGGCAGTATCCATGGAAAAGAGTAAACAGTCGACGTTTTGTGCCAACACCCTTCTTCAGGACTGAGAAGGAAGTGGGAAAGATGTCCCCCATTCTGCTATAACACTAGTTACTGTAAGTTCGATTTTACAACACAGGTCAAATTTACTGTCATAAGCTCAAGTACAGTGAGGAACAGGTGCAATGAAACAACTGCTTTGACTTCTTATCTCTCCAATGATCCTCAAAATATATACGTATATATATAATCTTTATTTTAATTATGAATTTGTACTCACAGTAAAGTTCTCTAGGGATTGGCACATTTGTCTGACTGCCTGTCTATCTTGAGGCATATTTTTACAGAAATGTTCTAAAAACAATTTATTTTGATAATGCTGGTCTTCATGGACAGAAATATAAAGAGGTTTGAATGAGAATTTAGACATTTTTAGCAGTGTGAATAAACATATTTATTTTCCCAGTGGTTGGAATAACACAAGATACTGGAAACCATGGAGGACAGATAAGATACTTTGCTGAAGTTTCCTTCCTTAATTATTCTTAAACAAATGAGGGTTGAAATGAAAGAAAATCTGCTTGATTTCCTTACACTAATTAAAGCTGGTGGCAAGTATTCTACTTTGAAAATGCTTTGAAGCTTAAAGTTGAAAATCTATTGGCAAGGAATCTGCTTTGAAAAAGCAATGTAGTGAAAATCATTAAAATAATTTAAATGAAATATTGCCTGCATGGAATTCAGAGAGAGAATGAATAGACGTTATTTAAGTTTTGAGCACATAACAGCATTGTCTTTGTTACTAAATAGGTGGATACTTCCCGACCTTCAAAATAATTGTCTGATTTAATTGTGTAGCCCAAGTCATGCAGATTGTTCTTGTAAAACATTCCTAATTCCATTCTCTCCTTAATTATTGACTTAGATATTAAATTAGAGTTTTGTTCTTGCCCAACAATCCATACTTCATCAGTTGCTCTAAATAGCCCATTTTCAACTTGAAAGTGTCAACAGTATTTATCAATGATACTACCACTGAAACTTTAATGTCATTTTTATTACATTTAACTTCAATATTTTCCATACTTTTCTGTTCAACTTGGGTAACTTCCAAATTTCTCTGCCTTCTTCCTTGCTCTCCTCTTTCTGTTGCAGTTGCTGACTTTCATTGCCTTTCTCTCTCAATACAGATGACCTATTAACCAATTCTACATTTTCTAATTTTCAATCAATTAGATCCTCCTCATCCCAATTCATTCATCTACCGACAGTTCCTTCCCTCTTAGTTTCTTCACTCCAGCATTTCAGCCTTTGCAATGATAAAACAATAATTAAAATCAACTTTTGGCTCACAACTGTGTATAATAAAATTTGTTCTATAATGTGACCACTGTGTCCCTCCTTTCTCTGACCCAAAAGCAAAGGAAAAAGTTATTCTCAATTGCTTACTCCTTGCTTTAATTTCCTACTTAGTATAAAATTTCCTGCTCTCGCTTTAGGTGGAAAAATTACAGATGTTTTTAATATGTTAAAGGCAACATACGAGTAAGGTTTCATATGTTACATTTACAAAACATTAAAAGATATCATTGACTACTCAGTGGGGTTCCTTCCTTGGCCAACTTAAGGATGGTGAAATGATAAAGGGAGACAGATCATGTTGTATATACAACAGAGGAAATGAGAGAACCCAAACACTACATGAAATACTGCATCTTTTACACAATTGAGCAATGCTTCTTTACTTTTGTTCTTTATCTTTTTTTTTATGCAGTTCCTTAAGATTTGTTTCCATTCCAAAAATCTACATTCTCCGGTATGGGTGGGGCTGTAGGTTTTTGAGGAATAGATCTGTGCATTGGATAAGAACACATGTTCTTTCCCCCCTTCTTTGTTGGGTTTCTGCATGCATCCTACAAAGGGGTTCTAGGTTCCCATTGTCTTCTGCGCTTTGATCAGGCATGTGCCAGGCACATGAGACAGTATGACTGGTACAAATTTTCAAAGAATGCCCCCAAATCATTTCCTTGGCCCTCCTGGAAACCTCTTGTCATGAGAGGCTAGACTGTTGTCAATTATGCCAATATCCAAAAAAGCCCATGACTGAATCCCGCCACTCCCTCAATTTCCAACCCATGATTTGATCACTAGACCATTTGCCTAGGTGACTACTTTCCTGATCCTGAAGCAGACTACTCCCATGTTATCTTAAACATGTAAAAGACCCTCCCACAGTTAATATCTGAATAATTAACCCACAGATCCCCAGTCCTAACTCCTCCTGTGAGTGATACATATGTCTACAATTCTGTCTTGGAACAACCCCAACTCCTCCACTGCTTCTAGCACTCCAACATCCATCTGACTGACTAAAGACCAATGTAAGATGCTGAAGGAACTCGGCAGGTCAGGCAGCATCTATGGAGAGGAATAAAGAGCAGACATTTCGGGCTGAGATCGAAGGGTCCTTTCCTGACCTGCTGAGTTCCTCCAGCATTTTGTGTGTTACTCTGGATTTCCAGCATCTCTTGCATTTATGATTAAGATCAATTCTCTTTTTTGATGTTGTTTAGCTTATCCTGGGAGGACCTGGCAAAGACATCTCCTAGCACTAAGTTGGCAGCTGTAGTTATATAATGATTCTGAAGCATACTAAAAGGTAGGGATCACTGCTGCCTAGTAAGCTAGGAGATTGATGCTGAACCTTGGTCCTGATCATTAAACATTCTGTTCCTCAATCAGGTGAAGACTGTGCTGGCATTCCAGAGACTTTGGTGAATTTCCTCACTGATCGTTTCACTCACTCATGACTCCTGAAATTCAGAAAGTGATCTGCTTTTCCATCTTAAACCTTTTATTGTCAGGGGTCAGTGTTGCGCACAGAGGTGGGGCAAGGGTCGGTCAGTCTTATGGCTGTTTAGCGTAAGGCCCAAATGTTTGTATGTTTCAGTGAAGAAGTCATTGATAGCCCAGAGCTCAGACTTTGACCAGCTCCATCCACAGGTATGTTTTTCACATCCAGAGTAGCAAATATCTTGAATGAGATGCCAAAGGGGGTAGAGGAGGCAGGTGGAATTACAATGTTCAAAAGGCAAAAGACTGCTGGAGAAGCTCGACAAGTCAGGCAGCATCTTTGGAGGGAGATGGATGGTTGATGTGCTGGGACAGAACACTTAGAAGTTTGAACAAGTATTTGTAAAGGGAAGGCATAGAGGAACATGGCACAATGCAGGCAGGTGGGGTTAATGTAGATGGGCATCACAGCCAGCATGGAAGAGGTGTGACCCCGGGTTGTTGAGAAAGGCAAGAGGCCTCGAACAATAACCTTTTGCAGGAGTGCAGCTTTAACATCATTGTGCAGAAGATATAAAATGGAGAGGAATATCTCAGGGCAACCAAATGTTATAATCTTTCAGTATCAAGACGAAGACTTTGGTGATATCAACAAGGACTATGTCTAGTGATTGATGCTGCTCCTTCCACCTTCTGCCCTTTCAGAGTGAAACTGTTTACCATTGAATGCACTTACATAGAACGCCGTCATAAGAAGTCAACATACATCATCAAAGACCCCCACATTCCAGGCCATGTCTTCCTCACACTACTACTATCAGGCAGGAGCAGAGAAGCCTTTGGTCCCACACCATAAGCTATTACCCTACGACCACAATTTGAGGAAATGTACTTGAACTTCTAGGTTGAACGATAATACGGATACTCTCACCTATGACATATGATTTTGCTGAACTTGCTGCTGCTGCTGCTGGAGCAGAAGTTGCTGCTGCTGCCTGCGTCGGGCAGTCCGCAGTTTCTCAAACCTTGCCTCCATTTCCTCCAGCACCTTTGGAGTGTAACGCACCACCAGCTTCACACTGCTCTGAGCAGCCTTCAGCAATTCCACTGCCTTCTCATGGTGTTCCCCTTCCACACTCTGGAAATTGGAGCAGTACATATGTAGTCACCAAGCAGACTGTTGTGTAACATAGAGACGTTTCATTTATATCCTCCACATTCACCTCCTCAACCAGAGGCAATGGAGCCCGAAAAAAACATTCAGTGCCCTAAGCATAGCTTTGTTTAATTTCACATAGAAAAGGTTTCCTTATTTGAAAGAAAGGGGAATGCAGATGTTTAGGGTGGAACTGAGGTAAGACAGGGGAAAGGGTTGGGGAAAGGATGAGAGGTTGTCCTACCTTTGAATTAATTGCATAACAACACATAGAACATAGCAATGTGCAGCACAGGGACAGAGCCCTTTGCCCCATCATGTCTGCCTCAACAATGATGCTAATCTACTTAATCCCATCTGTCACATGTAGTCCACATCCCTTTATTCACTGCCTATTCATTAGTCTGTCTGGGGGCTTTAAAACATCGCTATTATATTCACTTCTACCATGTCTCCATGCACCAACCACTCTCTATGTAAATATCTTGCCTGCACATTTCCCATTCTCACCTTAAATCTATGCTCTCTAGTACCTTATATTCTCAACCTGGGGAAAAGACAATCTATATTGTCCATTTTTCTCACAATTGTACAAACGTTTGTACATACTATACTTCCATTAACTCACCTCCAATGCTTCAGACAAAGCCATTCGAATCTGTCCAACCTCCAACAACTAGTACACTCCAGTCTTGGAAACATCCTGGTGAACCTCTTCTGTACTCTTTCCAAATCCTCCCCATCCCTCCTCTTGTGCAGTGACTTGAACTAGACACAATACCTCCGATGTGCCCCAACCAAAGTTTTACATAATGGCAAAAGAGCTTCTCAGCTTTCACACTCAGTGTCACAACTGAGTAGGCAAGTAAGCCATATGCCTTTTTATCATTTGTGTTGTCACATTCAGGAGCTTTAGGCTTACACCCCAAGATCCCTCTATATATCAATGCTGTTTACCATGTATTTTCTCTTAGAATAGAGACTTCCCAAATGCAAAACCTCATACTTGTCCAGATTAAATTACATCTACATTTCCGTGCCCAAATTAATAACCAGTCTACAACAACAACAACACACAAAATGCAGAAGGAACTCAGCCTCCATGGAACTTAACAAACAGTTGATGTTTTAGGCCAATGAAGCAAAGGAAATGAATGGGGAATGGGGAATAAATTGGTGGGGTGAGGGGAAGAAGGATAGCTAGAAAGTAACAGATGAAGTCAGGCAGGTGCAAAAGAAAAAGGGCATCAGAGGAAGGAATCTGATAGGAGAAGGCAGTAGACCATAGGAGAAAGGGAAGGAATCAGGGGGTGGTGATAGGCAGGTGAGAAGAGGGAAGAAGCCAGCATGAGGAATAGAAGAAGAAGTGAAAAAGAGTAATTCTTTTTTAACCAGAAGAAGAAATCAATATTCATACCATCATGTTGGAAGCTACCTAGAGAGAATATAACTAAAACATCTTTTGAATACTATGTTACAATAGTCATGGGGTATTTCAATATGCAGGTAGATTGGGAAAATCAAGTAGATGCTGGATTACAGGAGGGGGATTTTCTAGAAAGCTTATGACATAGGCTTTTTTGGGCAGCTTGTGGTTGAGCCCACTAGAGGATCAGCTATTGTGTATCGGCGTTATGCAATGAAACAGAATTGATTAGGAAGCTTAAGGTGAAAGAACCCTTAGGGGAATGTGACATTAATATGATTGAATTCACTTTGACATTTGAGAAGGTGAAGCTAAAGTCAGATGTATCAGTATTACAGAGAAGTAAAGGACATTACAGGGGCATGAGAGAGGAGTTGGCCAGTGTTGATTGGAAAAGAACACTGGCAGGGATGACAGCAGAGCTGCAACCATTGGAATTTCTGGAAGCAATTTGGAAGGCACAGGATATATACATCGCAAAGAGGAAAGATCAAACAACCATGGCTAACAAGAAAAGTCAAAGTCAACATAAAGGCCAAAGAGAGGGCATATAATAAAGCAAAGATTAACGGGAAGTTAGAGGATTGGGAAGCTTTTAAAAACCAACAGAAGGCAACTGATAAGGTTATTAAGAAGGTAAAGATGGAATACAAAAGTAAGCAAGCCTATGGTATTAAAGAGGAGACCAAAAGTTTCTTCAGATACATAAAGTGTAGAAGAGAGGCGAGAGTGGACATTGGACCTTTGGAAAATGATATTGGAGAGATAGTAATGGGGACAACAAAATAGCAGACAAACATATTAAGTATTTTGCATTAGTCTTTACTGTAGAAAACACTAGCAGTATGGTGGAAGTTCTAGCTGTCAGAAGGCATGAAGTATGTAGTTACCATAACTAGGGAGAAGGTTCTTGGGAAACTAAAAGTCATAAGGTAGATAAGTCACTGGACCAGATGGTGTACACCCCAGAGTTCTGAGAGAGGCGGCTGAAGAGATTGTGGAGGCATGAGAATCAAGAACAGAACATAGAACATAGAAATCTACAGTACATCACAGGCCCTTCTGCCCACAATGTTGTGTCAACCACGTAACCTACTCTAGAAACTGCCTAGAATTTCCCTAGCACATAGCCCTCTATTTTTCTAAGCTCCATGTACCTATTCAAGTCTCTTAAAAGACCGTATTGTATTGCCCTCCACCACCATTGCCAGCAATGCATTCCACGCACTCACCACTCTCTGTGTGAAAAACTCTCCCCTGACATCCCCTCTGTAACTACGTCCAAGCACCTTAGAACTATGCCCCCTTGTGTTAGCCATTTCAGCCCTGGGAAAAAGCCTCTGGTTATCCACACACAACCAATGCCTCTCATCTTATACACCTCTATCAGATCATCTCTCATCCTCCATTGCTCCAAGAAAAAAAGGTCAAGTTCACTCAACTTATTCTCATAATCCAGGCAACATCCTTGTACATCTTTCTATAGTATCCACGTCCTTCCTGTAGTGAGGTGACCAGAACTGAACACTCCAAGTGGGGTCTGACCAAGGTCTTACATAGCTGTAAGACCTCATGGCTCTTGAACTTAATCCCATGGTTGATGAATGGTTGATGAACACACCATACACCTTTTTAACAACGCTGTCAACCTGTGCAGCAGATCTGAGTGCCCTGTGGACACAGACCCCAAGATCTGTCTGATCCTCCACACTGCCAAGAGTCTTACCATTAAATCTATATTCTACCATAATATTTGACGTACCAGAATGAACCACTTCACACTTATCTAGGTTAAACTCCATCTGCCACTTCTCAGCCCAGTTCTGCATCCTATCGATGCTTCATGGTAACCTTTGACAAACCTCCAGACTATCCACAACACCTACAACCTTTGTGTCATCAGCAATCTTACTAACCCATCCTTCTACTTCTTCATCCAGGTCATTTGTAAAAATCACAAAGAGGAGTGGTCCGAGAGCGGATCCCTGTGGAACACCACTGGTCACTGACCGCCATGCAGAGTACGAACCATCTACAACCACCCTTTGCTTCCTGTGGGCAAGCCTATTCTGGATCCACAAAGCAAGGTCTCCTTGGATCCCATGCCTCCTTATTTTCTGAATGAGCCTTGCATGGGGAACCTTCCATGTAACTTTGGTTAACTGGGTTAGCTGTTTTATTGGGCCAAAATGTACTGGTCCTGATGTATCCCAATTAACCAGAATCCACAGTATTACAAACAGAGGTCCCAGTACTTATCCATGTGGAACATCGCTGATCATAGACTACCAGTCAGAATAACACCTTTCCACTATTGCATTCCATCTTGTATGACCAAGCCAAATTTGGATCCAATTTATCATTTGACCATGGATCCTATGTGACTGATTCTTCTGGACCAGACTACTATGAGGTACTTTGTGAAATGCTTTGCTAAGTTCTACGTAAGCAATATTGACCAATCTTTCATCATGAATCATCTTTGTCACTTATCAGATCTATGAGATCTGTATTTTGCGGTCAGCAGCAAGCTGGAGAAACCTTCCCATTTTGAACTACCAACCTCTGTTTCAGATTTCCTCTTTCCCAGTCATAGGTGTTGTTAGATATCAACAAAAATGGACCTCTGGTAAACATTAACAATGCTGTTAACTAGCAGGACAGATGACAGGGCTTCTGGAAAGTGAGGTGGCTAGGGAGGAGAGATTGGTCGCCATCTGCAGATAATGGGAGATTACGGTGGTGGGAAGTAGGCTTTCGGAAGTTTGGAGAGATTGGAGAGAGGATGGGGGTGGTCTTATCGGTGAGGTTGGGTGTGGTGCAAGAAGTCAGGGGTGTAAAAAGGAGGACTGGAAAGTTAGCAGGGGAGAGTCATTGTCATAAGGCCAGGTACCTAAAATATAAAATATCTGTGGGAGTGGCTGAACCAGGAAATGTCAAAGGGACCAAACGCTGTTCTGGGCAAGGCCCTTCCTCAGGACTGGAAAGAATTCGGATGTCTATCCCTTTCCTTTCCAGTCCTGATGAGGGGCCTTGGCCCAGAATGTCCCCTATGTACTGCTTTTCACAGATGCTGCCTGAACTGCTGAGTTCCTCCAGCATTTTGTGTGTGAAACATCATTGCGATTTCTCTTTCCACAGATCCTCCCTGTCTTAATGAGTATTCCCAGCATTTGCTGTTTCTATTACAGGGAATTAATAAAAGCTGTTTCTGGATCCTCACATTAAACAACGCAAGTATGCACTTGAAGCGCTGTCGACCTTTGATTGCCTTGCTGTTATTTCTCATCCTAAATATCAGGCTGATAAATATTAATTATTCTGAAATGATTTACTATTTCAATATAATTTCCTCTACAAAACAACTGTCCCATTGACTTACCACTCCATTGACAGACAACAACTGATCTCCACGTTTTAGGCCCCCGTGTCTATCTGCGACTCCCCCAGGAATAATGCGAGAGATGTAAATTGGTGAATTTTGTTCTTTTCCACCCATCACATTAAATCCAAGGCCTTCATCTGTTTTTGGTAGTTCCACCACACGCGGATGGGAATGGCCTTCACTTGCAGCAAAAGCAGCAACTGTGGCCTAAAACAAAAGAGAATTTAAAGTTAAAGAATTGAGAAATAAAAGGAAATACTGCAGTTAGCTATTTACAGTCAATGCCATTGTGGTTAATAACTACAGCTTCATTATTCTTCTCAGTGCAGACGATAATTTTTCATCATAAAATCAGAGGATGTATCGAGAGCATCCTGAGCAGATGCATCACTGCCTGGTTCGGAAATTGCACCATCTCGGATCGCAAGACTCTGCAGCAGATAGTGAGGTCAGCTGAGAAGATCATCGGGATCTCTCTTCCTGCCATTACAGACATTTACACCACACCTGGACCCACAAAGCAAACAGCATTGTGAAGGACCCCACACACCCCACAAACAAACTCTTCTCCCTCCTGCCATCTGGTAAAAGGTACCGAAGCATTCGGGCTCTCACGACCAGACTGTGCAACAGTTTCTTCGCCCAAGCCATCAGACACCTCAATACCCAGAGTCTAGATTGACATCTACATCATTTATTATTATATTAAAATTTGTTCTGTACTGTGCCTATTGTCTTGTTTATTATCTATTTATTTATTAATTAGTTATTGCATTGCCCTGCACTGTTTTTGTGCACTTTACGTAGTCCTGTGCAGGTCTGTAGTCTAGTGTAGTTTTGTGTTGTTTCATGTAGCACCAGGGTCCTGGAGGAACGTTGTTTCGTTTTTACTGTGTATTGTACCAGCAGTTTATGGGCGAAATGACAATAAAAAGTGACTTGACTTGACTTGATAATGTCTCCAAAAAATACATTTTTATAACAGGTACCCAAATAGTAAGAAAAATTATCAGCACTGCACATTTAAGCTTTGAATTAAGACAGGTTCTGAGTTAAGGGAAAAACATAATCTGGCCTAGAAATTTGTATGAGGGCTTTATATACAGATGGTCTGTTATTTATTTTTATAATGGCTAAGGCTTCTAGGCACACACCTCCAGAAATTCAACTGGTTACTGCCTACCATGATTTACACTTGCAATGATGATAATAATTTCGATGTTAGAGGAGCATGACATGATGCTGTTCTGAAATGTACCTGCTGCCATTGAAAAGCCATTTTTAAAGCCTACTCTTAGTTCACCTTTATTCCTCGGAGACTCCCGGCAGCCCAACAACACCTCTTGCCCACCAATCTTATCACTGACCTCCCAGACACTGATCCCCCCCGAACCTCTGACTGACCTTTGAGCTGACCTGTAATTGATTCCCGAATCCAACACTTGGTCTATTTTGACCCACAATCCCCAGTTCTACCCCCCCCCCCACCCCCAACAATGCCCCTCTCCAATCCTGGTTCTCTCTCGTTTGAAACCGCAAATCTAAGCACACTCTCAGACTGACCCAAGACTTTTCTTGACAATCCCATGTGGTGTGGAGTTAACTGTGCAGGTAACATTCAATATCTCCTGTGGCCTTAGGGGTTTTTGAGCCTCAGATGTTGTTGACTGTTGCCGTGACGAAACCATGCCCAGAACAACCACAGATGAACATGTTCCCTAGCACTAATTAATTTCCAGGCTCATGATTTTCCTTAGTATGTGGTTCAGATGTAACTGAAATCAAGATGACTATTATTTCTCTTTGAACGAATCACAGTATAATAGCGTTCAGCTGTGCTGTTTGAAATGTCAGATTTTTCTTTGATCTATAGATTATGCAGGATGCAGTAGGTGTTTGACAATGTTGTTGAAGCTCTAAGCACACTAATATATGAATAAAATCAAAACAAAAATAAATGTTCCTACAGATGGGCTTGTTCTGCTGAGTATTTCCAGCATTTTGTGTTTCCGTCCTTGCTTTAAATTTCTAGTATCTATAGCTTTATAATTTCAAGTTCAAATTCAAATTTAATTACCATTCAACCACACACTTATGTACGACTAAATAAAACAGCATCCCCCTGGGACCAAGGTGCAAAACACAGTACAGTGGATTCCAGTTAACCGGGGAAGCCGTATATTGAGGATTTCCTTCATTTATCTGGGACACTGTGCCACTTAATTGGGACAAGATACTGTTGCCAAACAGTTTCTAAGTAGTTTCAGTCAGTGCACCTGTGTGGAGGTTAAACACTACCTCGTTCTTCGAGTGAACAGTTTTTTAAATAGTGTCAGTTGTGTGTGTTTCTGTTCAAATGCAATGATTTTTTTCACTATTAGCTGGAGCAATATAAGCAGTAAGACAATTTAGAACAGTTTTGCTCACTGTGGTTTTAAACATTCAGGCTCAGAGATGCCAGGAGTGGCTGGTGAGTGAAAATGAAACGATTTCACTACTCCAACAGGCTAGGAACAACAGAGAAATTACAATGAAAATGAAGATTTGGAAATGCAATCATTGAGAGAACTGTGTGAAGACTGCCCATTATTTGCACGAGGTGATACACTGATTTTGTTCATTTGCAGTCAATCAAAAGAACACAGAAGCGTACAGTGGATAATTTCCACCATTGTTAACTATTTGGAACTAATACACAGTTTTATAGTACTAGTAGTACTTGTATCTTGGTAGTGTTCTAATTTGTTCTGCATTTCATTTAAATAAATAATTTGCCACTCTGTTAAATGTAGTTTGTTTTATACCTTTTTTATAGCTTTCCATTAAACTAATTGGGGCAGACGTTTAATTAAGCCAAAATGCACTGGTCCTGATGTGTCCCAGATAAACAGAATCCACTGTAAGTACAGTCACACACACACACACAGTCTCTTCTTTAATATATGAACTCTAGTTACTATTCAATCCAATTGTCATGTTTTAAGTTGCTGGAATGTGAAAGCTTATAATTATATCTCAAGTCACAGAGACAGCAATAATCTTTGTTCTAAGAGTATTAAAGTTTGTTTGTTGTTTAAAAACACTGACTGGTATTTAATCACTGAATAGAATGCATTTTGAAGACCAAATTAATGGGTTAGAAAGGTCTCAGAGCCCTAGCTAGGACTTAAAGGATGACACAGGAAAAGCAGAAGCTTGAAAATGGATGGTAATGGTACTCAAAGTATTCAAGTTAAAATTCAATGAATATTAAGTACTGACAAGGCATTTTTCAGCACTTAAAAACACACAGTGAAACTGTATGCACAGAGAACTCATGAGAGAAAGATCAATACTCTAATGCGGGGGAGAAAAGCTTTCTGAGTGCGACTTGGGGAAACCCCATACATTAGTTGCAAAGCTGAGAAGTGGGGAGAACGCATCACAATCTCCTTTGAAGTATTGGTGGTAACTCAGTTCCACTCTCAAGTCATTAAAGGAGAGAGGAAATCTCAATTGCCTGATGGCCATTACAATATTGTGCAACCAAAAGTGATAAACCAGTGCAAGAATCATAATTGTCAGGATCTCTACGAAGAAGTAAGTGGGATGTCAGGGAAATGGAGATACTGGGAGCATCACAAGATATTGCTTGGCTTGCTTTGCTGCCAAGCTCCACAGCAATGGTTCATATAGGAACTCCTCTTCAACTTACTGAGAACATTGTTAACCTCCAGTGGATCAGGCACGTAAAGCTCAGCATTGCAGTGTCCCTACAGCTCTGCCCAAGAGGAGTTGGGTTTTTAGATAAAAGCTACCCAATGGTGCATGAGACTATATTCCACATGGCAGTATTTCTAACCTCAGTGCCTTTTAAAGGGAATTCATCAAACAAATTTTTAAAATTTATGAACAAAATGGGATTTCATTTAGATATATGAAAAGCAAAATTAACAGCAGGTATATTTTCCCTCCTCTCCTTCTTTGTTATTGAGTTTGGAGGCTTATGTGCTTCAATGGCCCAGACATCTACGTTGGCTGGAGTCAAGGCCTTATGCTTTGGCTGTTGGTAGGGTCACCATGCCAAACAGGTCAAAGGGTAGTGGTTTGAGGGTTCAGCTTAAGGCTAGGAACCCCTACTGGTAAAACAAAATTGTTACAGAAATAGCAATGAAGACCCCTTCTACATCTGTACCATGGTATTCCTGAGTCTCCACCCAGAACATGGATGATTGACAATAGTGAAAACTGAGAGGAAGCTACTGACATGGTGAAGGAAGCCTTGAACACCACCAGAGATGGAGGACCTTCATTACTGCCCTAAATGCCAGTGGCATAACAGGCAGTAGGGTAGAGAGATATTTTCCCTCTAGAATTTGGATTTATTTATTTTAACAATTATTGTTTGTATGTTTAGAGTTTAATGCTTGATCTTACTTTATATTTTCCTGTAATTCATAATGAAACCTTACTCCTTAAATATGCTATGAAATTTACTGTTGGACAATATCTTTAATCACTTCAGTTCTAACCCACAGTACCTGCTATACAGATCTTTATGGTTTACTGTTCCCTTCTCTTAATAATGTCAAACAAACAGATGACAAATCAGGTTTCATTTAATATCTGTCTGGCACTTACTGGAATGTGAGGAGATTGCATTATAGGTTTGTTGGTTTGTTGAGATCACAGATGGACAGCAGAGTAATTGGCATGGTAATGTAGTGGTTAGTGCAATTGCTTTACAATTGCCAGTGAACATTGATCAGGGTTCAATTTCCAGCACTGTCTTTAAGGAGTTTGCATGTTTTCCCCATGACAGTTTGGGCTTTCTTCAGGTGCTCTAGTTTTCTCCCACATTGCAACAACATGCATGTAGGGTAAGTGAGTTGTAAACATGCTATCTGGGTCCCAGAAGTGTGGCTACACTTGCAGCCTGCCCCCAACCCAGCACGTCACAAAACGATAATGCGAATGTCGCATTTCACTGATGATTTTGATGTACATGGGACAAATAAAAATAATCTAATCTTTTCAGAGGTAATGATAGAAGATTTGGAAGAGAAGTTATTGTTGGTGGTTCTTTGGCTATAGTTGGGAAGGTAAAGAAAGACAGAAAGAGTTGTCCAACCAAGTTGGGCACAGTCAAACACACTGGGGGCAACACTTTTGTGCAGTGGTTGGCACAACACTTTACAATACCAGCATCCTGGGTTCAATTCCCACTTCTGTCTGTAAGGAGTTTGTATGTTCTCCCCGTGACCACATGGGTTTCCTCCATATGCCCCAGATTCCTCCCACAGTTCAGAAACATACCAGTTGGTATGTCAATTGGTCATTGCAAATTGTCCCGTGATTAGGCTTGGGTAAATCGGGGAGTGTTGGGCAGTCGGCATTAAGGTGCAGAAGGGCCTATTCAGCGCTGTATCTCCATCAATAAATAGCAAACCAGATGGAAAACTGCGTGCTTGTAGATTGCAGAAGGGCCAACAATGCTGGGAAGCGATGGATTATCATTGTCACAGTTAAGTGGAGTGTTTGTAATTTTCAGAGAAGCACTTTTGGTATTGTGCAGAAGTGGGCACAATTGAAGAGATTTAAACTTAGAGATTTAAGGAAGACAGGAAGTTGGTAAAACTTAGGAAATAAGGGTTAGATGTGGGGCAAAAGTGTGCAAGAACAGAGTCAAAGGCTGTTCGTATAGGAGAGGATGATGTTGGCCCATCCGCAGGGGTGATACTGCTTGGACCCAATGAGAGAGAACAAGTCAGCAGCATATGATCCTGGTACAAAATATGGGTGGTCTTCAGCTTAGAGGGAAGAGGATTTCCAATGCAGAAAGTGGATCCAATGAACAGGAAGAGAGAGCACTGGAGAAAACAGAAGAGATGGGAGACCAAAGCAACAGCAGGGAAAAATCTTGATGGGTTTGGGTGTTTGGGTGAGGGGGAAGAGATGAACAGAAAAGGAGCCAGTTGGGTACAAGAAACAAGAATGTTTCTCTGATAAATGGGCTTACGAATGGAGGGGAGGATGGATATGTTTGGAGAGATCATATTAAAAGGTGGAAGCCACAGGTTAGTCTTACATTGCAGAACTGTCCCAAAATAATGAGCAGCTTGTTAGAAGAGAGCAAAGTCTGACAACATATTTATCATCTCCAACTAGATCTCATAGTAAGAGGCTGAAATTAATTCTACATTTAGCACTTGGACAAATAGAGCTGTGGAAAAGTGGCAAAAACAAAGTAGTAGACAGAACCTATAGGTTCCACAAAACCGACAGAGCATCACTCCATTGCACCTGTGCGCAATTCACACAGTCGTTAAGAGAAGTTAGCTCGGCCATTTCATCATAGCTGATCCATTTTTCCTCTTAGCCCCAATCCCTCTCTTCTTCCCGTATCCCTTCATGCCCTGGCTAATCAAAAAACTATCAACCTCTGCCTTCAATATACCCAATGACCTGGACATGGCGATTGTAGTGATGACTTACGGCAGAAAGAAAAGCTTGAGCATGTAGATATTAAGAAAAAGGATGTGCTGGAGCTTTTGGAAAGAATCAAGTTGGATAAATCAGCAGGACTGGACGAGATGTACCCCAGGCTAAAATGAGAGGCGAGGGAGGAGATTGCTGAGCCTCTGGCGATGATTTTTGCATCATCAACGGGTATAGAAGAGGTTCCTGAGGTTTGGACGGTTGCGGATGTTGTTCCCTTATTCAGCAAAGGGAGTAGAGATAGCCCAGGAAATTATAGACCAGTGAGTCTTACTTCAGTGGTTGGTAAGTTGATGGAGAAGATCCTGAGAAGCAGGATTTATGAACATTTGGAGAGGCATAATATAATTAGGAGTAGTCAGCATGGCTTTGTCAAAGGCAGGTTGTCCTTATGAGCCTGGTTGAATATTTTGAGGATGTGACTAAATACATTGATGATAATAGAGCAATAGATGTAGTGTATATGGATTTCAGCAAGGCACTTGATAAGCTACACCATGCAGGGCTTATTGAGAAAGAAAAGAGGCATGGGATTGAAGGGGTTATTGCTTTGTGGTTACAGAACTGGCTTGCCCACAGAAGGCAAAGAGTGGTTGTAGACGGATCATATTCTGCATGGAGGTTGGTGACCAGTGGTATACCTCAGCGATCTGTTCTGGGACCCCCACTCCTTGTGATTTTTATAAATGACCTGGATGAGGAAGTGGAGGGATGGGTTAGTAAGTTTGCTGATGACACAAAGGTTGGGGATGTTGTGGATAGTGTGGAGGGCTGTCAGAGGTTACAGCAGGACACTGATAGGATGCTAAACTGGGCTGAGAAGTGCCAGATGGAGTTCAACCCAGATGTGTGAAGTGGCTCATTTTGGTAGGTCAAATATGATGGCAGAATATAGTATTAATGGTAAGATTCTTGGCAGTGTGGAGGATCAGAGGGATCTTCGGGTCCGAGTCCATTGGACAATCAAAGCTGCTATGCAGTTTGACTCTGTGGTTAAGAAGGCATACAGTGCATTGGCCTTCATCAATCATGGGATTGAGTTTAGGAGCCAAGAGGTAATGTAGCTATAGAGAACCCTGGTCAGACACCGTTTGGAGTACTGTACTCAGTTCTGATCGCCTCACTACAGGAAGGATGTGGAAACTACAGAAAGGGTGCAGAGGAAATTCACAAGGACGTTGCCTGGATTGGGTAGCATGCCTTATGAGAATAGCTTGACGGAACATGGCCTTATCTCCTTGGAGTGACAGAGAACATGAGGTGACCTGATAGAGGTGTATAAGATGATGAGAAGCATTGATCGTGTGGATAGTCAGAGGCTTTTTCCCTGGGCTGAAATGGTAGCATGAGAGGGTACAGTTTTAAGGTGCTTGGAAGTGGATACAGAGGGGATGTCAGGGGTAAGTTTTTTTTATGCACAGAGTGGTGAGTGCGTGGAATGGGCTGCCGGCAATGGTGGTGGAGGCGGATACAATAGGTTCTTTTAAGAGACTGCAGGGTAGGTACGTGGAGCTTAGAAAAATAAGGGGCAATGGGTAACCTTAGTAATTTCTAAGGTAATAGGCCTTCGTTAGTTTTGATAGACCATGGATTTGCACCTTGGAAAGTTTCCAAAGCGCAGGCCTGGGCAGGGTTGTATGGGAGACCGGCAGTTGCCCAAGCTGCAAGCCTTCCCCACTCCACACCACCGATGTTGCCCAAGGGAAGGGCATTAGGACCCACACAGCTTGACACCGGTGTCATTGCAGAGCAATGTGTTGTTAAGTATCTTGCTCAAGGACACAACGCACTGCCTCAACTGAGGCTCAAACTAGCAACCTTCAGATAACCAGACGAACGCCTTAACTGTAGGGACATGTTCAGCACAGCTTTGTGGGCCAAAGGGCCTGCATTGGTCTGTAGGTTTTCTATGTTTCAATGCTCCCCGGCAATGAATTACACAACCTCGGACAAAACTCAGAAGCAAATCCACTATGTCACCAAGTCCAATAAACTCAGTCTAATAAAGTGTGAAACATGAAAAGCAAAAACATGTAGAGCCCATTAAAAAGACTTCACATGACAACTTTCATTCTCACTGATATTTATTACTATGAATGCATTCGTAAGCAAACTTCATAATCAGTTTACAGAAGGTAAAGCTAGATTTTGTAAAACTAGATCAAGATCTTTACAGAATTGTCTAGAAAGCCCAGAAGTGACCAGACCAAATTTGGTGCATTTATATAAAAGTTGTGAAATGTTTTTTACTGTCCTCCTGTGACAGTTATCATGCATTGATTTTTGTTTTGGTTCAGCACTGTAAATGCTGAATTGCAAATAGTTTAAAACAATTGACAATGAAAGGATTTTCTTAATCTAATCAGAGAGTATCGTTATGAACACGGGCTCCAGTTAATGTTATTACCTGGGTAGTAGCATTGGCTCTACCTTCTGGGCTGCCATTGATGTCTAAATTCTCATATATACTCTCGAACACCTGAAATACACATGTACACAGAATTAAAATACACAGATACAATACATCAACCAGTACTTCCACAACGCATACCTTGGCCGTTGCACGAGCTCTGAATTCTGGACAGCCACTGATGCTTATTGTCTCATGCATGTACTGATAAACCTGAAAAATTATTAGCAAGTTAGGCACAAATAAATTACTCAAGACTTACTTCTGTACAGATCTTAAGAACTTGAAGCTTATCATAAAAGAATTGCTTTTTTTTCAATAGTCATTTATCCTAAATCATAGTTATGGACATTTTGATTTTATATGTAAAAAATGAAGGAATTAATATGCTCTTTACTGAATTGCCTTAAAGTGAGTACAATTTTTAAAATATATTTATTCTCAAAAATTGAGCATTATTGGCCAGGATTATTGGCAAGACAATGGGCTCCTCCTGCCTTGAACAAAGAAGAGAAATTCTGGTTAGAAGGTAGTTGACAGAGAATGTAACACAGTGTGAGACGCAATGAGATATAAAGAGAATCAGAAGATGGAAAAGTGTTTGTGAGATTGGGAGAAAACAGAAGAATAGGAAACCAAGAAAAATGAAAATGGAGTGCAACAATAAAAAGATAAAAGTAAAAAAAAAGGAGGGAAAGAGATAGAAATGCAAATGAGAAAATGCTGGTCATACTACACCATTGCTGATGTATAATATTTGTTTTAAAATTTTTATTTATAAATACAGCATGGAACAGGCCCTTCTGGATGACTGCTTTAATCCCAGGCCCAATCACAGGACAATTTACAATGACCAATTAACCTACCAACCTGTACGTCTTTGGATCGTGGGAGGAAATAGGAGCACCCAGAGGAAACATCCACGCACATGGGAAGAACGTGCAAATGTTCTTACGGAGGACACTGGAATTGAACTCCGAACTCCAGCACCCTGAGTTGTAATAGCTGGCCATTACACTATTGTAGCACTTCAATTATTGATGTGAATACTCTATTCTATATACATGAGCATATTGTCCTTTACATCTGGAAGAAAGATTAGTTCCCTAGTGTACACCAATCTTTACTGGAGTTTATTGGCACTTCAATTGTAATCCTAGTTCTTTAAAATGCTTGGGCACAAAGTTTATGAAGAGTCATCCATTTAAGACAGAAGTTAGGAAGAATTTCATATCGCCAGAGGTTTTGAAACTTTGGGCTTATTTATCGAAGAATTGTGCAGGCAAAGAATGCATATATTTAAAGTGGAGATTGGTAGATAATTCAATAACAAAGGATTGCAAGGAAATGGGAATAGAGTGGGAAAGTGGTGTTGAGGCCAATACTGGATCAGCCCAAATCTTACTCAGTGACAGGACAGACTCCAGGAGCCGACTGGCTTACACTTGCTCCTGCTTCACCTCGCTGTTCCTGTGCCATCAATGTGCGTCGGGCTTAACCACGATCTTACCAGCAGAAGCTGTAACACTGTTGTACAACCTTTATGCTAGTTCCAAAGAAAACAAGAAGCAATCTCTGCAGCAAGGCAGACAGAGGACATTGATTAAAAGGCCCCACTCGAGACACTAATGTTGCCGTTGGCATGTTCCTCACCTTTCCATCCTGCATAATCATGGGACTTCCACAACACATTGTCGACTTGGTTAAAATCATCCACAGAGCAGATTTCTGCCTCTGCTCTGACAACTTGAGGTCAATCAATGAGGATCACTGCAGAGTCCAACAGACTGAAAACGCGTGAAGACCTCCCAACTCTCCCTTCCACCACCACACCCCTTCCCCCTGCCCCACCACGACCACAACCAGCCCTCACTTTTCTTAACCTACATGGCAGCTATCATACAGTTATCCTATTGCTAGACTCGCTTCTCATTCATTCTATTCGCAAAGATACTGCATCTGCAGACTCCGCAGTCTGGTGCCGTAGGAGCTGCAAAAGCTGTGTTTTAAAGGTATAATCCAGATGAAAAACACTGTCATCTTTTCAAAGATAAATTCACTCCACCCTTGTGATTTTTTTTGTAGAAATAAATTTGTAACTGGGCTAAGACCTGCATCAGTTTTGCAGAGCAAGTCTGGGTAATTTCCATTGTGACGTCTTTGTATTGAATTCAGTCAAAAGATTTTTCTCCTTTTTTATTATTGTAATGTGGGGAATTGAAACAAAATAGTAATAGGTTTCTCTTTTCCTTACATGTAATTTAGATGATTCATATACAATGTGAAAGTTTGAATAAAACGTTACTGCCTTGTGTTCCAAAGTAGATGGTACATTATGATATTATAAGAATGGTTCACATTGTGATACTATATTAATGGTTCTCATTGAAGATTTCAGCAAAATAAATTATTTCCAAAGAGGCTCTAAATTTTAATTGACTGAGTAAGTTTAATAGGGTGCAATTATTTCAAAAACAAATAGCATTCTATCTCGAACACTAATCTAATTATTTTGCAGCGCTGTTGGTTTTTGTACAAATTATTGTTTAATTTTTTTTTCTCCTGCAGCTTAATGGTGAACTTTGGATCAACTGAGAGGAGTTCCACTGGATCCAACTAAAAATTTGCATCTTGCAACAGTTACCAGAAAGATACACAAAAAAAAACAAAATTGCAGTTGAAATAATGTCAGGATCACCACAAAACAAGATCAGAGGGTTACTCAGCACAGGAATAAGCCCTTCAGCCCAGCGTGTCTAAATATCTTCACTTTTAGTGCATTTCAATAGACCTGAGGGAAGATGGCCCATTTCGTGAGGGAATTGTTATAAGACGCATTAAGGGATAACAAACTGCTCATAAGCATTTTTTGGTGCTCTGTTGTCTCACTTAATTGAACTGAGTTGGTAAGATAAAGATAACATAAATGGCTGAAACAGTCACAATGCCACAAGTGTTTCTCCTTCTAAATAGAAACATAGAAAACCTACAGCACAATGCAAGTCCTTCAGCTCACACTGCTGTGCTGAGCATGTACTTAATTTAGAAATTACCTAGGGTTACTAATAGCTCTCTATTTTTCTAAGCTAGGTACCTATCCAAGGGCCTATCATATCCGCCTCCAGACTGTCGCCAGCAGCCTATACCACGCACTCACCACTCTGCGTAAAAAAACTTACCCCTGACATCTCCTCTGTACCTACTTCCAAGCACCTTAAAAACTGTGCCCTCTTGTGTTAGCCATTTCAGCCCTGGGAAAAAAGCCTCTGATTATTCACACGATCAATGCCTCTCATCATCTTATGTACCTCTATCAGGTCACCTCTCATCCTCCGTCGCTCCAAGGAGAAAAGGCCAAGTTCACTCAACCTATTAGGCTGTTTGTTGCATTTGTAGAGCACTAGATAAATGGACTGAGTTTTTAAAAAAACATAATATAACTTGCCAATAATCACTGCAGGTTAACTATTTCAAAGGCAAGTGTGCCGTCATTCTTGTTAATCTTGATCAGATAAATTACAGCACAGAATAAGACCATATGGCATATTCTGTCTGTATTGGTCAATGCTTTTCAAACTTGTATGAGTACTTTATACAAAGATCCAAAAGCAGAGCATTGCAGATGTTGGATATCAGACGTAAAGCAGGAAGTGCAAAGAATGCTCAGCAAGTCTGTTCTAATGAAATGTCAATGACAATGTCAATATTTCTCTCTCCTTGAACAAAGAACTGTGAATGGAATCATACGTTCTTCATGTAAAATTAAAACTGAAGCATGGAGTTTTTTTCCTACCAGTTGAGGGGCAACATTAAGCCTTCTAATTAACAACAAGTATATTTACCTTTGTAACAGATGACCTCTTCAGGGTGAGAAAAGAAATAACATTAAAACACAATCTAGAATATCCTACAAACTTAGTTGAACCAATTCAGGAACAGAGTTCCTATTGTTCCATTTCTCCCTCATGTTTGCACTTTCTGGTCTTTTCTTTTTTGCTTTTACTTCCTCCGGCCAATCTTCTGACATCTGGAATCTTCTGATCTTCTGGAATGGTTGTAAACACAAGAGATACTGCAGCTACTGGAAATCTAGAGCAACACAAAAGGTCAGACAGCATCTATGGAGTTGACATTTTAGAGCAAGACCTTTCAACAGGTCTGGAAAGGAAGGGGGAAGAAAACAGAACAAGAAGGTGGGGAGAGGGGAAGAAGAACATGCTGGCAGAGGTTGGTGAAGCCAGGTCACGGGCAATGAGGGTGGGTGGGTGGGGGCAGGGGATTGGAGAACGAATCTGATAGGAGAGGAGCGTGAACTATGGGAGAAAGGGAAGGAAGAGGGGCTCCAGCGGGAGATAAACAAATGAGGAGAAGGAACAACGGAAAAAGAGAGAAGAAAGAGAGAGAAATTCCAGTAAGTTAGGGAACTCGATGTTCATGCCATTAGGTTGGAGGTGGATATCCAACATCTGCAGAATCTCTTGTGTTTATAAATCACTTGCTCTACTTCTATCATAATCCTTTGAAATAATTACATTTGTAAAAACGGAGATGGAGTTACCTCACTTTTATGTTTAGAATTGAGAAGGTGGTTGACAGACAGTTCTACGAGTTGAGAAAGATAAATTTTGATCCCACAAACCTAACAAGTATGCTTGATCATTCATCAATCCCACTAATATATTGCAATCGTGAAATATTGCCTGATATTACTCAGATATTTAGGAATATCAAGCAGTAACTCAGAATCTCATCTTTCACTCACATTCCTCAGATTTCCCTTCCCGTATCCTGTGACCCAGTCCAGCCTGTATATACCTTAGGTGACACACACAAAATGCCGGAGGAACTCAGCAAGCCCGGCAGCATCTACGGAGGGGAATAAACAATTAACCTTTTGTATTGAGACCCTTCCTTCTTCCTACATCATCAATTACAAAAGTGCCTCAGAAACCCTTTCCCAATCTGTTTGTGGACTTTAGTTCACAACACTATTTGCTTGCAGATATTATTTGCATGGTTTATTTATCTCTTCCCCCTCTGTACATTGAGTGTTCAACAGTTTTCTTTTTTTATGAGTTCTTTTGGGTTTCTTAAGATTCGTCTCCCAAAGGTTGTATAGCGTATACATACTTTGATAATAAATGTACCTCCAACATTTTTTGAACTTTAAAACTTTCACTCTTCTAACTTTAGTTGAAATAACGTTTCATGGCCAGTGACACTTATTTTAAAAGTGGTGGTAAAATCACAATTCAATGAAACAATGTTGTGAAATGAAATGAAATATCTTTATTGTCATTGAATAGTACATGCACCAATACAGTGAAAATGAGTTTGCAACCCTCGTACTCAATGCTATAAAACAAATAAAATAAATAAACAATAAATAACATCAAGTAACCAGCCAGTACACACAATGTCCAGCAGTACAGAAGCGCAACTCAGATGCATGACAGCCATAAAACCAGTATTAAAAGTAGCAATATCACAAATTCATGGATGTTGTTAGGTTTAGGTGTGCAATGTCATGCTCCAGCTTCTGCATGGGCTGATAACTTGTAGAGTTACAGTACTGCAGTTGCTGGCATGCAAACGTACAGCTGCATCTCTGAGAACCAGCGCTTAAAAGCACCACTGCTGCAATAAGGGCAGCAGCTCCATGCTAATGTGACCACAGACACTCGCAAATTTCTACCGATGTACCGTGGAGAGCATTCTAACTGGCTGCATCACCGTCTGGTATGGGGGTGGGGGGCAGGGCACTACTGCGCAGGATCGAACAAGCTGCAGAGAGTTCTAATCTCAGTCAGTCAGCTCCATCATATGCACTAGACTCCACAGCACCCAGGACATCTTCAAGGAGCGATGCCTCAAAAAGACTGCATCCGCCATTAAGGACCCATTCACCCAGGTCATGCCGTGTCCTCATTCCTACCATCAGGAAGGATATACAGGAACCTGAAGGCACACACTCAATGATTCCAGAACAGCTTATTCCCGTCTGCCATCTGATTTCCCAATGGACACTGAATCCATGAAAATTACTTTACTTTTTATTTCTATTTTTGCACTTATTTAATTTAACTATTTAATATATATATTTATACTTACTGTAATTCACTCTTTCTATTATTACATGTTAAAATGCACTGCTTCTACAAAGACAACAAATTTTACAACATATGCTGAAGATATTAAACCTGACTCTGATTCTAAAAGTGTCTGTTGCAAAGACAGAAGGCTAGTGAGGCATTTTACCCAGAGGAGAAATGTCATCTGTTCTTAGGGGCCCACTACGGCCATAGCCTGCTGCTCCTGGCTGGAACTGACTCTGGAGTTCTCTGCTAATCATGAAAATCCCATGCCTGTGATGCAATGCATTGAAAAAGAACAATTTCACAAGATTTGTGAAGGCAAGTCCTTAACAATTCTTAACAACAGTGCCAGATTTATGATTCAGCTGTGTTGCTATCAGCTCTCTCTCCACCACGTACCCACCCACACACATTGGCAACTCCACCATCCCCCTACACACACACTCTCTCACTCATCCATCATCTCCCACACAAACAGCCTTCTCCCAGTCAGCCACTCATCTGCTAGTATTCTTCACTCCCTCGTTCTCCACTTCCACACTCACGGTCATCAAAGAAAGTGAGAATGCTCACAATCCTTATGACTCTTAGGGAAAGGTATCTTATGAAAGAGTAGCAATCTAGCGGTTTGAAGAGATATATTTGTCACCAAATTCTCCAGCAGAAGTACCGGGGAGAGCATCGTGGTCTGGTATGCAGGGACCACTGCAGAGGATTGTAAACTCAAACCCGAGTCCTGCTGAAGGCTCTCGGGTTTGAAACGTTGACTGTTTAATCTTTTCCGTTGGTGCTGCCTGGCCTGCTGAGTTCCTCGAGCATCTTATGTGTGTTGATTTTAAACAAAGCCAGCCCCATCGTAGGCACTACTCTCCTCAACACTGAGGACATCTTCAAAAGATTCGTCAAAAAGGCAGCATCCATCACTAAGGACCCCCAACACCCAGGACATGCTGTCTCCTCATTACTGCCATCAAAGAGGAGGTGAAGGAAGCTGAAAACTCACATTACACATTTAGGAACAGTTCCTTCCCCTCTACCATCATACCTCTGAACAGATAGTGAACCCATGAACTCTACCACATTATCTTTTGCTGTATTACTTATTTACCTTTTATATGTACAGTACTGTGCAAAAGTCTTCAGCACATATACTGTATGTATAACTAGGATGTCTAAAACTTTTGCACAGTACTATATTTGTCAATGTGGAGTGGAGAGTGAGTTTGCAAATCTGGTGGGAGGGAAGGATGCTGGGAATGGTGAGGGTGGAGCGCCATGGGAGAGGTGTGGAGCAGGTGGCAGAGAAGGAGAGCCAGGGATGGCAGTGGGGGGGGGGGTGGGGGGGTGGTGTGAGTGCAGACATATCCAACCCTGAGACACTAGGCACAGTCATTTGATTCCAAACATTTGTCTCTCTGATGTTTCCCACTCCCTTCCCTCTCCCCTCCCATTTTCCCAACCATGATTCCCCTCTCCCTGTCCCCTTCCCACTCTCAGTCCACAAAGGAGACCCATATCAGAATTAGGTTTATCATCACTCGCGTATGTCATGAAATGTCATGAAACAGTGCAACACATAAAATTACTACAGTACGGTGCAAAGTTCTTCAGCACCTTAGCCATATTGTGTGCCTAATGTTTTTGCACAGTACTGTATTTTTCTGGCATCATATCAGATTGATTGGACACGTGCACTCGTCACATTCTCGCAATCGATCTGTTCAGCGGGCCGGTTCATCGCCTGTACCATTACTAACATGACTCAGTAAAAATGTTTAATCATACTGCTCCATTCAGTACCTAACATTTCTTATTATAATTTATGGTATATTCTTATGTATTTGCAAAAACCACAAATTTCATGACATACTGTATTGCCAGGGGTAATAAACCTGATTTGGATAGTGAAGCTCTTCAGACTGGAGAGGTTGTGGTTGCCAAAATCTGCTGGAGAGAGGGTATTGCCCCTGACTGTTACGAGATCAGGAGAACCCCAGACCCCAGGGGATGCTGAGCCTGTCAGTCGAATCCTGGGGATGCAGTAATTCCAGCATTCCATGAGTTCACACAATATGAGAAGTATCTGCAGAGAGTGCACCTACAGAGATGAGGGCTGACTGACGAGGACCATCAATGAACAGAACTTTTTGTAATGATGTTTAAAAGGTCATGTAGCCATCAGTGAAATAGCAAAAATAACTCACTGTACACATCAAGTTGCATTTGTCCAGGTGGCCTCCATATCAGAGTGAAAAATTAATGATTTGCAGCATTTCGTAAACCCACCTATTGGTATTTCAATCAGAATGCTGTAGACCACCTGAAATTGTCAGTGGGACAAATATTATTTGTACTTGTATTTTTCAATACATTCTATAAAGTGTGCCCATTTTCAGCACATAGTGCACTATTATTACAGAGCAATCAGAAATAATCTTTGTTCATCATGCCGGATACAGCCATGATAATGTGAATTGCTCCTGAATGTGCCCAGGCCAATTTTCAGATAGCTGTTAATGTGCATGAAACAGCTTTTATGTGCAAATTGGATGAAAAACTGTGCAGAAACGGGTCAATGTTTTGGCGATAAAGAAATTGTAGTCAATAGCAACAAAGTGACATAGCTAGTCGAGCTGCTGTCTAACAGTTCTAATAGTTCTGGTTCAGTGCTGACCTCTGGTGCAGTCTAAATGGGATTTGCAATCCATCTGTGACCACGTGCTTCGGTTTACACCGTCATCCCAAAAAGGTATGTGTCGGTATATTTATGGGCTGATGTAAAATGCTTGTGGTGTGCAGGTGAGTGGGAGAAGTTGGTGGGAATGTGTGAAATGGGATTAGAATAGATGAGTGCTCAACGGGCAGTACAGTCTCGATGGGCTGAAGGGCCTACTTATATGCTTACTATATGATTTTGGTGTCAGCTACTGGCAACACTCTAGAAATACAGCAGCTAGATGACCCAGTCTTTGTTTCCATGTGACTCAGGAACTATAAAAGCAAAGCTTATTCTTCAGCAAAAGAGGTACTTCAATGAACCTCACCACCAATACCTGGGAAGCAGCTAACTCTTTCCATGTCTGGATGACTTGGCTGCAAGGGGGCATAAATACTGTATTCCGTCCAATAGCTCTTGGACTTGTGGATCCAGTTGGCTTTGGACAGGACACTTCTGTTTTTAAGATGTCACCCGTTCTTGTGTAGCCACTGACCCTCAAGCATAAGACCATCAGACGTGGGAGCAGAATTAGGCTACTTTTCCCATCAAGTCTGCTCTGCCATTCCATCATGGCTGACTTATTATCACTCTCAACCCCGTTCTTCTGCCTTCCCCCATAACCTTTGATGCACTTACTAATCAAGAAGCTATCAACCTCCTTTTTAAATATACCAAATGACCTTGCCTCAACAGCCGTCTGTGGCAATGAATTCCACAGATTCACCACCCTGCGGCTAAAGAAATTCCTCTTTTCTAAAGGGACATCCTTCTTTACTGAGACGGTGCCCTCTGGTGCTACGCTCCTCCATTGCTATCACTAATCCATCACAACCATCCTCCCCAGTCTTCTGATATACCATAGCGTGTGGGTAGTCAATTGGAGGCTGAAGTTCGATGTAAGTATCCTCAAAGGATATCTGGATCCACTAAGCCAGAGAAGGGAGCAAACACCCAGCAGACAGCCATCGGGCACAGTACTACACAGTACCGTAGTGGCAATGCTCCAAAGCCAGCATGGAACTTCGCTAAAAGAGAAACAAGCAATTATCAAACAATTAGTTAGTTAGTTATTTCACTTTTATTAAGAGACAGAGCATTATAACAGACCCTTCTGACTCAATGAGCCCATTTGCACACGTGACCAATTGACCCATCTATCTGGAGGAAACTGGAGCACTTAGGGAGAAACCTCTGCAGACATGGGGAGAACGTACAAACTACTTATAGACAGTGGCATCATTGAACCTGGATCGCTAGCACTGAAACTGTGTGACGCTAACCACTATGCAAAAATGAAGTTTCATTTAATTATCATGAAATAGTCGCTTAAGAAGTAGTTTCACTCTTCTAAAAAAAGCACTTCAGTAAGCAAGTGTGGAACCACAGAACAGCATAATCACTCCTGATGTGGCCTCTACATTATTGAGACCCATTGCAAGCTGGTGGCACAGCTTCGTTGAGCACCTCCACTCCATCCAGCAAAAGCTGAACTTCCCAGTGGCCAATCATTTTAATCTGCATTCCCGTTCCAAGATGTCGAACCACAGCCTCTTCTTGTGTCATGTCGTGACCTCCCTCAGGGTGGAAGAGACACACCTTGTATTCTGTCTTGGTAACCGCCAACTTGATGGCATGAATATTGATTTCTCCCTCCCTCTCCCCTCTTACTCTATTTCCCACTCAGGCTTCTTATATCTTCTTACCTGCCTATCAACTCCACGTGTCCTCTCGTCCTTCCATTTCTCCTATAGTCCACTCCTGTCCTATCAGATTCCATCCTCTCTAGTCCTTTACCTTTCATACCTACCTGGTTTCACCTATCACCTTTCAGCTATCTTCCTTCCCTTTCCCCTTCCTTATACAACAGAGGTGTATAAGATGATGAGATGCATTAATCAGGTGGGTAGTCAGAGGCTTTTTCCCAGGGCTGAAATGGCTAACATGAGAGGGCACAGTTTTAAGATGCTTGATGTAGGTACAGAGGAGATGTCAGGGGTAAGTTTTTTTATGCAGAGAGTGGTGAGTGTGGGGCTGCGGGCAACAGTGGAGGCGGATACAATAGGGTCTTTTAAGAGACTCCTGGATAGGTACATGGAGCTTAGAAAATTGGAGGGCTATAGGTTACCCTAGGTAATTTCTAAAGTAAGTACATGTTCAGCACAGCATTGTGGGCCGAAGGGTCTGTATGGTGCAATAGGTTTTCATGTTTTCTATGTTTCTCATTTCAGAGGATCTGTCTCGGGCGCAGCACTAACGTGCAATTACAAAGAAAACATGGCAGCAGTTCCATTTCCTTAGATGTTGCGAGTTGGCACAATATCTAAAACTTTGACAAGCAGCTATAGCTAGGTAGTGTACAGTATATTGACTGGTTGATTCATAGCTTGGTAAGACACCAGTGCCCTCGAATGGAAAATCCTGGAAAACCTAATGAATACAGCCCAGACCAACACGGATAGAGCCTCCCCACCATTAGGCACATCCACACAGAGTACTGTCACAGGAAAACAGCATCCACCATCAGGGACCCCCACCACCCAGGTCACGCTCTCTTCTCACTGCTGCCATCAGGAAGGAAGTACAGGAGCCTCAGGACTCGTACCACCAGGCTCAGGAACAGTTATTACCCCTCAACCATCAGACCGCTGAACCAGAAGGGCTCACTTCACTCACCCATCATTAAGCTGTTCCTACAACCTACAGATTCACTTTCAATGACTCTTCATTGCACTTTCTCAATAGCTGTTGCTTATTTATTACTGTTATTATTATCTCTTTCTTCTTGAATTTGAACAGCCAGTTGCCTTTTGCACGTTGGTTGCTTGTCTGTCCCATTGGGTGTGGCCTTTTATTGACTCTATAGTATTTCTTGGATTTACTGTGCATGCCCACAAGAAAATGAATCTCAGGGTTGTATATGGTGACATATATGTACTTTCATAATAAACTTACTTTGAACTGTGATAAGATGGCAGGTTAATCAAAATACGACTAAATAGATCACTTCATTAAATACCCAAGAAAGCCAGAAATTGAGACTTGTTCCATCCAGTATGACACCATGAACCTATTTAACAAAATTGATCATTTACAGTTTTTAAATCATGTTTTTTATTAAAATAAAAGCATCCTAAATTTCCAAATGAATTAATCGTTTCATAACAGGACTTGCTTCAG
The DNA here is from genome assembly GCF_030144855.1 of Hypanus sabinus. NCBI lineage: Eukaryota > Metazoa > Chordata > Chondrichthyes > Myliobatiformes > Dasyatidae > Hypanus > Hypanus sabinus. The sequence continues at coordinate 160,743,095 of NC_082713.1, forward strand.
TCCAGCAACACTGCTAATGCAAATGAGCATACTCAGAATCCAGAAATGTTTTATCTTTTGCCGAACATTAACAAGCCACAGACAGGTACTTCTGCAATATTTTGAACTATGCTCCCTGCTGATGAAATCCCATTAAAATGTTATCATGTGAATAATTATGAGATGCTATTGACCCGCAAATATTTCAGACTCCATTGTGGGAAGGATTCTCTATTAAAATTCCATAATTTGAATCAGTTAAAAGTACTTTGCTGTTTAATATTCCAATCACAAACAAGAGAAAATCTGCAGGTGCTGTAAATCCAAGCAACAGGCACAAAAAGCTGGAGGAACTCAGCGGGACAGGCAGCACCTATGGAAAAGAGTAGACAGTCATTGTTTCGGGCCGAGACCCTACAGCAGGACTGAAGGAAAAAAAAAGCTGAGGGGTAGATTTAAAAGGTGGGGAGGGGAGAATGGGAAAGACGCATGTGACTAGGTGTACAAACTGTAAAAGATTACAAGTTCACCTTGCGTGACACCTCCCTTCCTGATTGGCTGAATGCCTTCTATGCACGATTTGACACTTTGAATGATGTTACACCAAGGAAAGGGCCCCTCTCTCCACGAGGAACAGGCACCCTGCCTGGCCACAGCTGAGGCGAGGCGGATCCTAGCCAGGGTAAACCCACGCAAAGCTGTGGGGCCAGACAACATACGTGGTCAGATGCTGAGGGATTGTGTGGCCCTGTTGACAGAGATCTTAATGGACTTCTTTAATATCTCTCTGAAACATCCACTCTCCCCTCAGGCTTCAAGGCAGCCACAGTAACTGGCCTAAACAATTACCGCCCAGTAGCACTGACCTGAAAAGTCATGAAGATCTTTGAGCAGCTGGTCATGAATTGTATAAAACCCCACCTTCCAGCTACATTAGATCCTTTTCAGTTCACATACCACTCAAATCAGTGCAATGGTACCGCAGCCATGGCCCTCCACTCCGTCTTGTCCCACCTAGAAAACGATGCCTCATTCACCAGGATGTTATTCACCGACCTCAGCTAGGCACTTAACGTGATCAGAGGCTGGTGGATAAACTGTCCTTTTTACTAGACTACTACAGCACAGTACAGGCCCTTCAGCCCTCGATGTTGTGCCGACCCATTAATTCCTTAAAAAAAAAGTACTAAACCCACACTACCCCGTAACCCTCTATTTTTCTTTCATCCATGTGCCTGTCCAAGAGGCTCTTAAATACCCCTAAGGTTTTAGCCTCCACCACCATCCCTGGCCAGTCATTCCAGGCACCCACAACCCTCTGTGTAAAATACTTACCCCTGATGTCTCCCCTAAACTTCCCTCCCTTAACTTTGCACATATGCCCTCTGGTGTTTGCTATTGGTGCCCTGGGAAACAGGTACTGGCTATCCACCCTATCCATGCCTCTCATAATCTTGTAGACCTCTAGCAAGTCCCCTCTCATCTACGCTCCAAAGAGAAAAATCCCAGCTCTGCTAACCTTGCCTCATAAGACTTGTTTTCCAATCCAGGCAACATCCTGGTAAATCTCCTCTGCACTCTCTTTATAGCTTCCACATCCTTCCTATAATGAGGTGATCAGAACTGAACACAATACTCTAGGTGTGGTCTCACCAGAGATTTGTAGAGTTGCAACATGACCTCTCCACTCTTGAACTCTGTCCCCCCTATAAATGAAACCTAGCATCCCATAGGCCTTCTTAACTATCCTATCAACCTGTGCAGCGACCTTGAGGGATGTATGGATTTGAACCCCAAGGTCCTTCTGTTCATCCACACTCTTAAGTAACCGACCATTAACCCTGTACAGCCTTCTGGTTCAGCCCTTCCAAAATGCATCACCTCACACTTATCTGGATTGAACGCCATCTGCCACTTTTCTGCCCAACTCTGCATCCTGTCTATATCCTCTTGTAACCTTCGACAGCCTGCAGCTCCCTCCACAGCTCCTCCAATCTCAGTGTCATCCTCAAACTTACTCACCCATCCTTCCGCCTCTTCATCCAGGTAATTTATAAAAATCATAAAGATTCTTGCGGCACTCCACTAGTCACCGACCTCCAGGCAGAATACTTTCCTTCCACTACTACCCTCTGCCTTCTTCCTGTAAGTCAATTTTTTATCCAAACAGCCAAGTTTGATCTCATGAGATCTCTGATCTCATGCTTCGTGACTTTCTGGATGAGTCTCTCGTGGGGGACCTTGACAAACCGCATCATCACGGGTTGCTGATGATAGCACCGCGGTCGGCCCCATCAGCAGCAATGGAATTGGGAGAGGTTTGTCGAATGGTGTGAGAACAGAAACCTGACTCTCAGCATGGACAAGACAGGAGATGATTGTCGACTTCAGGAAGGCACAGGTCGGCCACTCCCCATTGCACATCAACGGCTCTGCAGTGGAGGGACTATAAGAGCACAAAGTTCCCTGAAGTGCACATAACAAACCATCTAACCTGGACCCACAACATGTCCTCATTAGTCAAGAGGGCACAGTGGCATCTATGATGTCTGAGAAGATTGAGACATACAAGGCTCCCCGCCCCCATACTAATAACTTTCTGCAAGTGCATCATCAAGAGTGTTCTGTCTGGCCGCAACATTGTATGGCATCAGACTGTAAGACCCTACAGAGGATAGTAAACACTATCAAAAGGATCATTGGGATCTCCTTCCTACCTATTTGTGGCATTTACCAACAGCATTGCAGATGAAGGCCCCAAAGCATTGTTAAAGATCCCTACCACCCATCCCAAAATGTCCTTGACCTACTACTGTCAGAAAGGAGGCACAGCAGCATCAAAGACTAGGACTGCCAGTCTGGGTAACAGCTTCTTCCCTCAGGCAGTAAAACTAATGAACACCCTGGCACCACTGATGTCTCATGACTTGTAGATAAAGTGTTAGTGTAAACTCCAGCTTGTCCTTGAGATTTATCATTCTCTTCTCATAGCTGTTAAGCTGACTTCGATAAAACTGAGCTGTAATACTGGTACAAGCACAAACTGTTACAGAATGAGGAGTTTAGCTACTAGCATTTCAAAAACAAACTTCTGTGCCTGCAGCTAAATATTTAAAGACTGGGCTGAAACTTCAGAGTGTCCAATTGTGAAAGTGGCTAAATTTAAACTGCATTGAAGTGGCTAGTAGGAAAATAGTTTGATTACACAAGACTAAACATTTGGGACATCGACTTTTCTGGGAGAGTAAATTGGGTATCTGTTTTTTAATATTTGCTTCTTTGTTTCAAATTACATGTATACATCATAATCCTTCGGTGGAGCTGAGACACTTCTGGTCGAAAGCACAACACTGGCTATAGATTGAACAAGCTGTAAAATGTACACCTAGCTGTTCAAGTTACATTGGAACAATGATAAAATTGACAACACAGTCGGCCCTCCTTATCCACGGGGGATTGGTTCCGAGACCCCCCCCCCCCCCCCCCCGCAGATACCAAAAATCGCGGATGCTCAAGTCCCTTATTTAACCTGGCTCAGTGCGGTGGTCTTTAGGACCCAGTGGAACCCTGGCCTTTATTTATCATGCTCAGTGCATTAGGACCTGGCGGTGCAGCTCTGAATCTGCAGTGTTTCTGTTCATGAAAGTCATCACAATCACGATTGAAAGTAAGGTGGAAGTAATAAAGCGATCGGAAATAGGTGAAATGCCATCGGTCATTGGAAAAGCGTTAGGCTACAGTCGGTCAACGATTGGAACAATTTTAATGGAGCATGTGAAAGGCCCTGCCCTGACGAAAGCTACAATTATTACTAAGCAATGCAGTGGTTTTATTATTGAAGTACGTATGTTTCTTAAGTGTTATACATGCATAGAAAGGTAAAAAATGTACTATATATTAAGAAAAACATTTGACTAACTGACGCTAAATAATACCGGATGTACCTGTTCAGACTTCAAATCCAACTAAAAGACGGATTCAGGAACGGAACTCCTTCATAACCCGGGGACTGCCTGTACTTTTAAGTCATGTCTAGATTACTTATAATACCCAAAACAATGTAAATGCTATGTAAATAGTTGTTATACTGTATTGTTTGGGGAATAATGACAAGAGAAAATAGTTTGTACATGTTCAAATAACGAGTGCAGGAGAGTGAACTTTCGGGTTTTCCCAATCCGCGGTTGGTTGAATCTGTGGATAAGGAGGGCCAACTGTACTTATCCCTACCACAAATATTATTGAAAAGTTTAACCTCTCCTTCCTTCGAGTGTGTTTTATTTTTGTCCAATTCAGTTCCATTAATGAATGAAATCTTCTGTAGTTCTGAAATAAAAGCCTTCAATTTAGCTTTGGCCATGTTTCCCTCATGATCAATCCTTCCTTCACGAGTACTTGCAGAGAGAACAAGTGTGTTTGTTCATCTAAAGGCAAATATCATGTACGTTTTGAAGAGTGGGTTGGTCAGATCGTAGGACAGATAGCTTAGGATTGGAGAAAGAGGAGGAGGGCACTTTCTTGGCTAATCACACCGGTGTAATAATAATTTCTTAAAGGGCTGGATGAAATTGTTCATGGAATGCTATAAAATTTCCTTGCCTTCTGCAGTAAGTAATTCTCTATTTAACTACCTGAGACCCTGTTCACAACATTCAATTTAAATCAGCCTGCATCTACACTATGGGTGCTAGAAACACTGGTCAGAAATGGACTTTCTGAAGGTTCAACTTAACTTCCCTTGTTTTATGGTACACATCTCACTTTATGAAACTCAGGATCCCATCTGCTTTCACTGGCCACTATCTGAGCCTGCCACATTTAAAGATATGATGTCCACCCAGATCCCTCAATTCCTGCAGAATTGTTAAAATTGTATCACATTTATTATCTCTCTCCCCAGTCCCTCTATACACTTGCCAGCAACATGTCAAAGGTCAACCACACTGTAGACACGTTCTCCTGAAACTTATCATTATCCTCCTTATTGTTTATCTCTCAAGCTTCATGTAACTTTTGATGTTTGAAATTGTCCCCTGACAGTTCTCAATTTAAATTATTTCACTCCTTCAATACATGTTGCAAAGTGCAATAGCTCACAAGTTTCTTGTCTGCAAGAGCAAGGACCATCTTACTTCTGGGAGGACGACACCATGCTTAGGTGCAGTGGCTTCTATGGGGCCAATCAAAGGTGTTAGTCTTTTTTAGACATATTTTCTTTTCCAATCACAAGACCCCATTGGACATTAAGAACTTAAAGTCCTACCAGTCTATACCCACCAGAGAGAGTTGCTTGTTGCTGGAGAAACTGAAGGGGCTGGACTTGACGTGGATCGTGCTGCTGCCTGCACTGGAGAGTTGGAATCGACGCGCCTAGGTTTGCAGTCCAACTGCAAGTTGACCAGCTTGGTCGCTTTTCTCGTGCTGGCAAGACCCCGTTGGACATTGCTAAAGTGGAATGGTGCAAGTCCAATTCACTGATCTGTTAGCAAACGCAGGGGGAGCTGCATGGCCTTGATCAGGGTGAGGGCGAGATGTCAACATGTGGTGTTGCTTGTTTGCGGCCACCCAGAGGGAGGGATCGGAGCTGGTGTGCTCTATCGGAGAGCCGGGGGTGCGGTGGCACGGCCTACATGTTGGAGTCAGTGCTACATTCCAGCGTTCACTCAGCAGAAGACAAGCTGTATTGTACTCAACTGCAGACTTCTGCAACATTCATGGACTCGAACTCGGATTATATATTTTTTTGTACTTTACTGCTGTCTTACATGTGACATATGTGCCTTGTGCTGTGTATACCTGTTGGTGTTACGTTTTGCACTCTGGCCCTGGAGTCCTGCTGTTTCTTCAGCTGCATTCATGGGTATTCATGTATGGTTGAATAACAATTAAACTTGTTATTGTTTAATTGTTTAAACAATTTAAAATGCAAGTTTCAGACCAGGGACATAATTAATGAAGGGGGCTGCATTATTGTGATATCTTTCAAATGAGATGTTGAACTGTTTGCCAAGGCCATTAGCAAGGTTTCAGCGAACTATTTTAAAGGAGATCAGGCAATTATTCTCTGTTGCAGCCATTATTCACCTTTCAATCAACATGATGAAAACACATTACCAGGCCATTATTCCATTGCTGTCTGCAGGAGACGGCTGTGTGTAAATTCAACACTGTAATTCCTACATTAATGATTAAACTTCAAACAGTGTTTCAGTTTCTTTCCGAAGTGTTGGGCATCCTATGGTCCTGAAAAGCACTATTCAAATGCAAATCCCTTCTCATCTTTGGTCTGGGAAGATGTAGTAAGGGCACATTCAGTCTTCCTCCTTTCTAAAATAGCATACGTGTATCTAGACAAGAAACAACAATATAACACAGAGATGCTGACGGAATTTATGGATCTCCCTTTAGCTACTAAGTGCTTGAGTAGGAATCAAACACATTCCTCACTTCACCTAAAATGTGCGCACACCTCTGATCTCATCCCATCGCTGTCTGTGAGGAGTTTGTACATACAGCCATAGGGTCTTAGAAAAGTACAGCACAGAAACAGGCACTTCAGTTCAACAGGCCATGCTGAAACCATTTAAACTGCCTACTCCCATCAACCTGCACCGCAAACAAAGTCCCTCATACCCCACCCATCCAGGTACCTATCCAAACTTCTGTCAAACACTGAAATTGAGGTCATATGCACCATTTGTGCTGGCAGCTCGTTCCACACTCTCACGACCCTCTGAGCGAAGAAGTTTCCTCTCGTGCTCCCCTTAAACATTCCACCTTTCACCCTTAACCCATGACCTCTGGTTGTAGTCTCACCCAATCTCAGTGGAATTTACCCTCTCTATACCCCTCAATATACCCCTCTCTATAGTCCATTTACCCTCTCTATACCCCTCAATTTTCCATACCTCCATCAAATCTCCTCTCAGTCTTCTACATTCCAAGGAATAAAGTCCTAACTTATTCAATCTTATAACTCCAGACCCAAGAACATCCATGTAAATTTTCTCTGCACTCTTTCAACTTTTTTATATCTTTCCTGTAGATAGGCGACCAAAACTGCACACAGTACTCCAACACACACAAAATGCTGGTGGAATGCAGCACGCCAGGCAGCATCTATAAGGAGAAGCACTGTCGACGTTTTGGGCCAAGACCCTTTGTCACAACGGGTCCCGATGAAGGGTCTCATTTGAATTCCCAGTATCTGCAGATTTCCTCGTGTTTGCACAGTACTCCAAATTAGGCCTCACCAATCTCTTATCCAACTTCAATATAACATCCGAACTCCTGTACTCAGTACTTTGATTTACAAAAGCAAATGTGCCAAAAACTTTCTTTACAACCCTATCTACCTGTGACGCCACTACATCCTCCCTGTGACCACGTGAGTTTCCTCCCAGACTCGAAAGACCATAAAACCATATAACAATTACAGCACGGAAACAGGCCATCTCGGCCCTTCTAGTCCATGCCAAACGCTTTCTCTCACCTAGTCCCGCCAACCTGCACTCAGCCCATAATCCTCCATTCCTTTCCTGTGACCGGTACCAGTCTCAGGATGGTACAGACTTGCCGGTTGGTTGGTTGGTTGGTTAATTGGTCATTGTAGATTGTCACATGACAGGGCTGGGGTTAAACTGGGGGTTGCAGGGCAGCACAGTTTGAAGGGCTGGAAGGGTATGGATGGATAGATGGACAAATAGATAAGTAGGCATTCTCAGCTTTGCTCTTTCTCCACCTGGCACCCACCATAGTGCCACTCTCATGCCTCTCCCTCTATGACAGACTAGAGGACAGGCCAACTTCTGCCTTGGGATCATCCACAGGCATACGAGGATACATTCAACTTTAAATTCCAAAACTGTTATACAGATACACTGCGGATATATTCAACGTTAAATGTTATAAACTGACTATCAGCAAGAGGTAATGTTAATGGTTTGCTTCCAGCTGATGCAGTGGTTTACAATTCACTCCATAGCTGCAGTGTAATTGTAATCTCTGCCACAGCAGAACAAGGCTTTGTTCTGTGCCGGTTGCTACAATGACCAAGAGTTGGTGAATGCAACAATGCTACCTACTCTGCTGCCTGCGACCATCACATTAACATTAATGGAAATGCGAGATCTGTGACATCACCGTTATTAAACACATTTAGGTGAGAGCAAATCAGAAGCCCTGGCTCTCAGCAGAGGTCTGGACACAGCTGGGAAATCAGGATGCTGTATTCACAGTGGGGGAGTAAGACAGTTCTCAGGTCAGCAAGAGCTGTGCTCTCCCACGCTATCAAGAAGGCAGAACGGGATTATTCACGGAGAATATTTCTGTAACACCAGAGGCATGAGGTTCATGTGATAGGGCATTCAGACCATAATGGACAACGTGTCCATCCTGTGCGTCAATACCTGGACAGGTGCTGGGAGACTGTGCAGCCCAGTTAACAGAGGTTCTAATAGACATCTTCAACACCTCTCCGGAACAATCCACAGTCCCCTCAGGCTTCAAGGCGGCCACCATCATCACAGTGCCGGAGGGTGACAGTAACCTGCCTCAACGACTACACTCTGGCACTAACCTCAGCAGTGACCAAGTGCTGTGAGTGGCTGGTTATGGATCACAATAAATACCACCTTCCTACTACACTGGACTTGCAAGTTTACTTATTGCTCAACTTGATCCACGGAAGATGCCATAGCCTCTGCACTCAATTCCGTCCCACCCCGCCAGGAAAATGGTGCCTCATATGCCAGACTGTTGCTTATTGACCAATTTGATGTTTAATACAACCATCCCTCAGAAGCCAATCAGTAAACTGTCCTCGCTGAGACCAACACCTCTCTCTGTGACTGAATCCTCGATCTCTTGACAGAAAGGCCACAGTCAGTCCATGTTGGTTGAAATATCTCTAGCTCCATCTCACTGAGCTTCGGCGATCCCCAGGGCTGTGTGCACATCTCGCTGCTGACACAGGACAGTACTGATAGATCCAGTTCAAACCGAATCACCAAGTTCACTGATGACACAACATGCCTGACCTCATCAATGATGATGGCGAGACAGCATACAGACAGAAAGTAGAATGGTGCGAGTACAACGATCTGAGTCTCACTGTGGACAAGACCAAACAGATAATTGTGGATCTTAGGACTTCAGGAAGATGCAGGCTGGCCACTCTCCAGGATCACTCTAGGGGTGCCAAGTTTGTATGAGTGTACATTACAGACGATCTTATCTGGCCCCAAAACTCCAACTCTTTGGTCAAGAAAGGACAGCAGCATCTCCACTTCCTGAAGAGATTAAATGAGTGAGGCTCCCCCCCCCCTCCCATTCTAATCAATTTTTACAGGAGCACCATTGAGTGTCCAGACTTGATGCAGTACAGCCTATAAAGGGAATTGCAAGATATCTGACTGTGAGTCCCTACAAAGCATCATCAGGACTGCTGAGGGTATCATCATGGTCTCTCTTCCACCTGTCAGATATCTATCAGGAATGCTGCACACACAGTGCCCTTACAATTGTCAAAGATCCATCCTGTCCATCCAACAATCTCTTTGTCTCCCTGCCATCAGGCAGGATGTACCGTAGTTTGGGAAACAGCTTTTTCCCCTAGAACATAAGAGTACTGAACTTCCTGCCAGTAGCCAGGGCTCATCATTAATGAAGCACCAGTAGTGTTATACTGTTTACATTTTAACTTTTGTTGTAAATGGACCTTACTATTGTTGATTTATTTGTGGAAATGCGTGCATGTGTGTGTGTGCGTGTGCATGTGTGTGTCATGTACCTTGGTCCAGAGGAACTTTGTTTCATTTGCTGGTATACATGTCTACAGCTGAATGACAATAAGCTGAATTTGGACTTGAACTTGAATTTAAGGACTTGTTTGCTTCTACATCTCCTATTCTCAATTGTTCTATACCCAAATATACTCCTCTTATGTTTAGCCAAATAGAAGGTCAATGCCTAGATAGATGAAGACCAGCAGAAGTCCAAGAGTTAATACTCTGAAATACTGGAAATTTCATCAGTAAGTGTTGAACTTCACATTTTTACATTTACTATAGGTCCTTATCCAGTTCCCAAAGGATTTTTGTCACAGTGGGAAAAATATCACCGCTGTATTGTTGTACCTTTCGCAGAGAGCAATTTTTTGAAGGTGGTATATTTTCAGTGAAGAACTGGCTCTTTGACAGCAACGATGACATTTACATAGTAGAGTAGTTTGTATTAGAGGGAATTTCAAGTGCTCATAGAAACATCAGAGGTCACAAAATAAAGAGAAATCCAATCTTACAGATGACATTGCCAGCATTTTTTTGAGTATTGAAGCACTGCTAGAGATTCTGGAAGTGATTTAAATGCCAGATTGTTATTGAGTTACAGCCCAGCACTCATTACTCTTTCTCAATCTCACTTATGGAGAACAATGATTTATTGAATGGCTTGTTCTGCAGCTGTCAGCAAAATGACGCTTAATAAGAGCAGATGCACTCAGCTGAAATCAGCACCGAAGAGCTGTGCACAATTTTCATCCAACGTGTCCTTTATGTCTTATAATTTATTTTGTGAAATAACAACAGACTGAATTATCTCCTACTATGCCGAGAACACAGCAGAACTGAGGATATGCAGATCTATAAAGGCCAACTGGGTATTCTGAAATCAAAGCTATGTCAAATGAAACTCTACCCAGAGAGCACCTCCATCTCCCTGCAGTGATGGTAATAAAATGCATCATAAAATTTAACTTTCATACATGGCATCACAGCAAGGCAGTTCTCCTGCTCCTTGTAGTATTACTTCTTAGGCATACTATGTCAAATATTGTGCAAAATATCATATCAGGGAGACATCAAATATATTTCAGAATCAGTATTCTTGGAGTTCTGTATTGGGACCACTGCTTCTAACATAGTTTGTCGATGATTTAGATAATGGAATTAATGGCTTGTGGCAAAGTTTGTGGATGATATGAAGTTAGATACAGAGGCATGTAATGCTGAGGAAACAATGCAATTGCAGCAGGACTTAGACAAATTGGAAGAATGGGCAAAAAAGTGGCAGATAGAATACAGTGGAAATGTATGATAATACATTTTGGTAAAAGGAACAATAGTACAGGCTATTAGCTAAATGGGGAGATGTTTCAAACATCAGAGGTGCAGAGTCCTTGCACAATATTCCCAAAACGTTAATTTACAGTTTGAGTCTATGGTAAAGAAGGCAAGTGCAATGTTCACATTTATTTCAAGGGGAATAGAATATAAAAGCAAGGAGATAATGCTGAGCCTTTCTAAGACACTAGTCAGGCCAATCTTGGAGTACCATCATCAGTTTTGGGCCACATATCTCAGAAAGGATGTGTTGTCCAGAGGAGGTTCACGAGGATGATTCTGGGAATGAAGGTGTTAACATTTGAGGAGTGTTTCACAGCTTTGGGCCTGTACTCACTGGAATTTAGAAGAACGTATGGGGATCTCATTGAAACCTACTGAATGTTGAAAGGACTAGAGAGGGTGGTTGTGGAGAGGATGTTTCCTATGGTGGGGGCATCCAGAACTAGAGGGTAGAGCCTCAGAATTGAGGGGCAACCCTTTAGAATAGAGGTAAGGAGGAATTGTTTTAGCCAGGAAGTAGTGAATCAATGGGAAGCTTTGCCACAGACTGTGGTGGAGGCCAAGTCCGTGTATATATTGAACACATTAATTCATTGTTTCCTGATCGGTCGGGGCATTGAAGGATATAGTGAGAAGGCAGGTATATGGGGTTGAGTAGGACCAAAACATTGATAAGAGAAAATACAATAAGCAGTCCAATAACAACACAAAATAAATAGTAATAGATTTTGTAGCTTAGCAAAAGAAGGAAAAGATTAGTTAAACACACAAAATGCTGGAGGAACTCAGCAGGTCTAGCAGCATCCATGGAAATGAATAAACAGTCTTGGGCTAGGACTCTTCTTCAGGACTGAAATGTCAACTGTTATTCATTTCCATGGAGGCTGCCTGACGTGCTGAGTTTCTCCAGCATTTTGTACAGTATGTGTTGCTCTGGATTTCCAGCATCTGCAGACTTCCTCATGTTTTAGATTAACTGAAGTTAAGCTTCAAATGTGTAAACTTTCAGAAGGCCTTCAGTAAATGTCACACAAGCAGTAAGTAAACAAAATTACAGCAACTAGAGTTAGGAATGAAACACAGCAGTTGATTACAGATTAGTTAATGGAAAGCAGATACTAGGAATGTGTGTCCTTTTCACGTAAGGAGGCCATGATTGCTTGGTGCATCAGTTGTTCAAAATCTATGTCAATGAGTTGGACAAGGAGGCCAAGTATAAAGGATCCAAGTTTGCTGTAGATACAAAGTGGCAAGGCAGTGTGGGGTGAGAAGAGAATACAGATTCTTTGGCAAATATCGATGCACCTCACAAATGGGCCAGGAAATAGCAGGTAAAATATCACATGGAAAATCCAAGGTCATCTACCATGTGTAAAGATTATTTGATGATATACATTACAATAGAGACTGACAGATGTATACATATCATTGAAAGATGACATGAAGATAAAACAAACAATTAGGATGACAAATAATAAGTTAGATTTTATAGTAAGATGATTGAATACCACAGTAAAGACTACTTAGCTAAATTATAAAGTACTCTGTTAAAAATGCATGGGGAATCTATTGAAAAGGTCTTATTACAGATACAGGGAATCCAAAGGTTTACCTAGTATGGGGGATTATGGAATTGTTCTAATGCTTTTGATGGTAGCAAGCTTAGAGAAGGCTTTCCAGATGCAGAACTTCTGTCTAGATATAATAATGAAATTGACACTGAGCTAAATCCTCAGCCTTGTCTTTTCTAAGGGGAAAGGTAGAAGAAGGGGATAAATGGTTTTCTCTTGCTTCTATCTCTTATGAAACCTCTTCCACAAACAAAACTGTGGATGTTGGACCAATTAATACCTGTAATTAGTACATTTTTTTTTCTAAGCAATGACGTTGCAGGTTATTGACCAAGATGAACTGAGAGGCCTCCATCTAGCTCAACCGTATCTGAAGGGCTAATCGGTCTACTCAAATCTCTAGGTTGTTAAACGTTTGATCAATTCTGTCTGTACACAGCTGGCAAATCACATTCACTAAATGTAATCCTGCCACGCGCTGAAAACCGTTCTTCTGTTTCTCACAGGGCTAACGTACCTCTCTGACAGCCGTGCAGAATTCACTCTGCAGCACTCTCTGTAACGACTGCAGCTTGTGGATCGGTACTGCTCCACTTTCCTGGAGTTTCTCCAGCAATTCAATCGCCCGAGCCACATCTGAAAGGAGAAACACAAATGTTGTAACAGCGAATTTTTGCACATTCACAGGTGACAAGTACTGAAATTCTTTGATGCTGCGTTCAGATGCTGGGTCAGAACTGCTCACTTCCAGTCAGTGTTCCTCCAGACAGATTCACGCGGTGCGCTTATCCTGAATTTAAATGAACCATGGAAGTCAGAGGCATGCGGGAGATTAGATGCTGACTCATCTGGTCACCCCTCCACTGCTGATCTCCTCACTAAATCCAATAGAAAACACTGGCCCTCAGCCTTGCACCAGTCACACCCTTGAACAAAGGGACTACCCCTGTGAGAAAAGCTCAGAGCTTTAGTATTTTTTAATTCTTATTTTATTGAAATACAGCATGGGGTAGGCCCCTCTGGCTCTTAGAGCCATGCCGCCCAGCAGCAACCCCCGATTTAACCGTGGCCTAAGCCTGGGACAATTTGCAATGACCAATTAACCCGTCAGACGTTTAGACTGCGGGTGGAAACGGAAGCACCTGGAGAAAACCCACGTGGCCGTGGGGAGAATGTACAGACTCCTTCCCGGCAGTGGCAGGAATTGAACCTGAGTCGCCAGTACTGTAAAATGTTGTGCTAATCACCACACTACGGCACTGCCTTTCATCGTATTCCGTCTTAACATTTTAAACTATTTCCTAGGACCACAGATTGCTTGTAATTACTTTTATATTCATTTAAGACTGTTAGTTTTTTTTAAATGTCCGATTGTCAAAGACATTTAAAAAATGGTTCAAAGTCCTTTGAAGGCAGCAAGCTATGAGACGGCTGTCCGGGGTGGGACTTCAGCCGAGCTGTCACTGGCAGACAGTTCCACTTCAGGCAATGACGCAATTACTAAGCAAGTCCTCAGTACCTGCATCAGGTTCGTACCAGAAAGCAGGCAGCAATGTGACTTAGCCCAATTATTTGTCCTGTTACATAAAATACTGTAATCTCCTGTACTCAGTTTTACATACCTCAAATTATCATGAATGATAACGTACCATCTGTTTCATTAGTCTACTCCTTCTGAGCTCTAATCTGACTTCTGACTGGGACATGCAGGGTGAAATCATTTATTATGCTGTGGGCCTTTTGGGAAACTTGAATCGTTTTTTTAAAGCCACTGGGCAGAATATTGACAACGTATTCTTATGAACAAAGCACTGGATTGGGATTGCAAATGAAATACTGAAATAATGGCCTAAAGTATCGATGCAGTTACAACAAAGGCAAGACAGCGGTTATATTTCATTATGAGTTTGAGGAGATTTGGTTATGTCACCAAAGACACTGGCAAATTTCTACAGACGTACTGTGGAGAGCATTCTAACTGGCTGCATCACCGTCTAGTATTGGAATGGAGGGATGGCGGGGGCTACAGCACAGGATTGAAATAAGCTGCAGAGAATTGTAACCTTATTCAGCTCTATCATGAGCACTAGCCTCCGTAGTATCCAGGAGGCCTTCAAGGAGTGATGCCTCAAAAAGGTGACGTCCATCATTAAGGACCTCCACCACCCAGGTCATGTCTTGTTTTCATTGCTACCATCAGGAAGGACATACAGAAGCCTGAAAGCTCACACTCAACGACTCAGAAACAGCTCCTTCCCCTCTGCCATATGACTTCTGAATGGACATTGAATCCATGAATAATACCTCACTAATTTTTAATTTCTAATTTGCACTATTTATTACCTTTTTAGCATATTTATACACTTAATGTAATTCATGTATTTCCTGTAATTATGTATTTCATCGTACTGTTGTTGCAAAGACAGTAAACTTCACGATATATGCTAATGATATTAAAGCTGATTCTGATTTTGATTCATACTCCTCATTACATGAACTACCATCCCCAAACCTCCAGGAACTCAATTCTACGTCAGCAATTTCCACATCTCCTAACCTTTGAACCCCACGCTAACATCAACCCAACCCTTTCCTCTATTCCCTCCAGACTAAAAACAGAGGATGTCCATTCCCCTCCCCTTCCACAGATAACCCAATGGCTCCCTCCCTCCCCGTCCTTTCACTCCTTTTACACAGTGTCTGAAACAAATCTCGTCTCTTTGTAGAAAATGAATGGTAATGTATTGGAAAGTTAACAAGAAATGGAGATACATTCTAGTTCACTTTGGGCACCTTGAACTTTTAGCCACAAGGCTCAATGAGGACCCAATGTGTGTGTGGCATGGTTGTGTAGAGGTTAGCATAATCGTTTCACAGCATCAGTAGTAAGATCAGTGTTCCATTCCAATCAGTCTGTTAGGAATTTGTACATTCTCCCCGTGACTGCATGGAATTCCTAAAGGTGCTCCAGTTTCCTCTCACGTTGCACAACACAATCCTTGCTAATTGACTTGAGGCAAATGAGGCATTTCAATATATGTTTCAAACTACATAAGACAAATAACACTAACCTGAAAAAAATAATTTTTATTAATGTATTCCTTAATCCGGACATCTCTCCCGCCATTTTCAAGGTTGAATCAAAACTAAAAAATCCCACCCAGCTGCTATGTTCTAAATCTGTTGAGGAGAAATTCAATTGTAATGATGACCATCACCATTAAGTCTAGGGGGATGTGCTGGCAAATTTCATATTATACCTAAATTCAAAGGTCCAAAATCAGCATGGCCGTTTCTGTAAAGAACACTAATGGATTGAGCAGGTTGGGCAGCATCCGTTGACTGCTCATTTCAACAGATGCTGCCCGACCTGCTGAGTTCATCCAGCTTGTTTGTACGTATTGATTTGACCACAGCATCAGCAGTATACTTTGTGTTTACTAATGGATTGTGTGCTGAGGACCATCCACTACCTTGTTCCAGACCCAACACAAAATACTTTGACAACCTTGGCCCACGTTTCCCATATATTTTGACATTGGTGCAGCATCATAAAGGAAAAGAGGTCAGGGTGGGGTCAATAGAGTAATAGATTGGTGGAGGGAGGTGTTGGAAGGAAAGAGAATAAATTAGGAGGAATTGGGTACGCGTGCACTGGTCAGAGGATGCAAGCTGAAGGGTAGGGCCAGGATTTATGGCAAGAGATCATAATACAAGGTGGAGTTGAGGTGCAGGGGTGCATTGGAGCCAGTGTCAAGATCAGTGGGGGATTCCCAATGTGGATTTTCCCATGAGAAAGTGTTTTTTAATTTAAAGATAACCTATCTAAGGAAGTTTCCTACACTCAGACACTACATCCCAGGGTCTCCTCAGGGAGGCTTCCACTCAGGAAGATGACTCGGGCCTCAAAAAGGGTGTGAAGGATTGTCTCTACAACTGGTGTCTGTGGGCAATGCGTTCATGAGTACAAAATCACAGCTGGCGCTATGTACATCCACACTCCTCTGCGCTTAAGCACACCAGATGCACAAGAGCCCAGACAAGAGAACAGTTAACCTTGTGGAATTCATGATTAAATCCACAATTTCCCTCTGATGAGTTTGATGATGTACAAAGGATGGAGCTTCTCAATCCAGTTGGTTTTGTCGTTTGTCTCTGCTACATAAAATTAAGATAAACAGCTAGCTGCAGCAAAGTTCAGTGGGAATCTAATGCAGATTGGGAGTGTATACATTTCATTTTATTTTTATCTAACAAAACAGTAGGTTTCCAGTTCCTGTTCAGGTGCACTGAAACAATTTTTAACAAGTCTTTAAATGGTTGGGTGGCGGGGTGGATGGGTGTAAGGTGATCCCGCTAGTCGGCAGGTCACCCTTGTGCAAGGTATAACACTTGCTTAGCCCCCTGATCAGGGTCACAAGAAGCAATGAGCAGGCGGATGGTTGTATGAGCAGCTGGTGCATATCACGAGTCCTGGTTATGCAAGCACTGACTCCAGGCAGCTGAAGGATATTGATAATGGCTGGAGTCACCCATCTTGTAAAGACACGGCCCAAGAGAAGGCAATGGCAAACCACTTCTGTAAAAAAATTTGCCAAGAACAGTCATGGCTATGGATAGACCAAGATTGTCCACGTCATATGACACAGCACATGATGATGATGACCTTTAAATGGGCCCAAATCCGTTAAGCGTTAGTTTATTTCTCTGGCCCTGTAGCCAATAAAACCGAGAATTGGATAGATTAGTAGTGATATTGTTAACACATAAAGCATCACGTCCTCAGAGTAAGAATTCTGACCATTCTCACACATCCATAAACCATAAATCATCATTACATTAATGAATCTTGTTAGTCACTGGAGTTTTGAATTACGAAGGCTGTGAGATACTAATGAATATTTGAAATCATGCTGATTAATGTTTTCAAGCTCATCAAAAAATAACTTTGCCCAGTGTTATTTAAAAATATTCCAGGACAAAATTAATTTAAACAATTCTCCATGGCATATCATCTTTAATTAAGACATTAGTACTGTGCTCTGGATGCTTCAGTGTACCCATTCTTTCCAGACCATTAGCTTAGGTAGCAGGTACTTCAAAGATCGCACTGATAAACAATGGGTTACAGCAAAAATACAAGAGTCAAGAGTCTAAATTCTTTACACGGTTAACACCATATACTGTACAAAGAACTACATGCCATCAAAATAAGGCTCCATTTTTTAGCTAGATCTATAATTACAGTCCAACTACTTTTTACTCTGCTGACCAAATCAGCACTGCTATTCGATATGGTCAACTTTACAGTTCCACAGCTAGTCACATGCTTCAGAAGTTTTAGTCAATCAGGTTTAATATCACTGCATATGTCATGAAATTGGTTGGTTTGTGGCAGCAGTACATTGCAATTCAAAATATAAAAATAGTGAATTACAGTAAGTATATATTTTAAAAAAATATTAAATAAGAAGTGCAAGAAGAAGGGAGAAAGTATTGAGGTAATGTTCATGGGTTCACTGTACATTCATAAATCGGATGATGGCGTGGAAGAAGCTGTTCCTCAGACATTGAGGAGTGTCTTCAGTGTTTATTTTCTGTTTTGTTTTCTTCTGTTTTTGTTTGAGCTGTGGCATCACTTCTAAATGGGTCTTCAATAAATATTGACTCAAATTGTGTCTGCAAATGTAGCCACTGTCTGCAAATGTGGCAAAGAAGAGATACCCCAGGAATCATGATTCACAAGTTTGTGGTTTATATGTAATGTGCTGTTACTAGCTTCACAGAAATAGGATCTCTCAGCAATTTTCAAACTTTTGAGTTGTGGTGTTTTGAATTTGAAGTTTAAAAACTCATGAGGATTTAGAAAGACAAATCTGATTACACAACTGCATAATAGGACTACACTCCCTTACACTGGCAGAAGCAGATCACAACTTTTTTTCTTTAGAAATAGTACACATATAGAAAAGACAACAAAGAGTTCTATTTTATCTGGTAAGAGTTAAATTATTAATTATCAGCAATGCATTCTACCAGGGCACCATTGAGAGTGTCCTGAGCAGCTGTGTCATTGTTTGGTATGGGAATTGCAACGCACCTGACCACGAGAACCTGTAACAGATTGTGTGGGGACTGCTGAGATAATCATCAGTGTGTGTGTGTGTGTCTCTCTCTCTCTCCCCCCCCCCACCCACCCCACAACCCATGACATACACCTGAAGTGCTGTGTTCATAGAGCCCTCAGCATTGTCAAGGACTCCTCTGATCTGCCCCACAATCTCTTTGACCTCCTACTGCCAGGCAGAAGGTAGCACAGTTTCAAGTTTATGTTCAAGTCAACTTTAATTATCGTTCATCCATATATGAATACCCATGAATACAGCCAAATGAAACAGCATTCCTCTGGGATCTGAGAACACAGTACCAACAGTCATACACAGAGCAAGGCACATGTAAGATAGAAGTAAACATACCGGCACACTGAAAAAAAATTCACAGCCTGAGCGACATGCCTTGTAATTTGATGGTACATAGGTGTCGTCGGCAAGAACAAGCAGTTCTGAGCAGTGCAGACGAATGCACCCATGTACACAATCCAGCTTGTCTTCTGCTGAGTGAACACTGGAGTGCAGCGCCGATGGCAGGGGCCAGTCCCCAGCCCAGCATACATGCAGCACCACACCGCCCCTGGCAACTCCGCTCCTGGACTGCTGCAACAAGCAAGCCCATGGCACGAGGCCTAGTCCTCATATTTCAGCCACTTTCTGTGGAGCCGCTGTATTGTGGTTGATGAGGTTATTAATAAAATTGCACATGCTTCAAATAAACTAAGGTCTTTGAGGCTTGTTCTTGCCATTCAAGAGGCAAGAGCCATCATATGGACACAATAAAACAGATGCAGGACTAGGCCAAATGGCCCTACAGGTCTGTGATGCCATTTAATACCATCACAACTGATCTGCCCCACGTCACAACTCTTCTTCTGCGTCAAGTCCTCATAGCTCTGAGTTCCCCGATCCTTCAAAAATATGTTTACCTCCTCTTTAAATATCAGCTCGGAAGTGGAATGTTTCAGAGTTTGCTATCCTCTGCAGGGAGACATTGCTGCACACCTCCGATCAAAATGAATGTCCCTTTTTATTGCTGCTAGATCCTTTCATTCATTATGTTCAAGAGTAGTTATATATGTGCCGCTTGGAATCTGATACATTTCAGTAAGATCACCCTCATTCTTCTAAACTCTGAAAAGTATGGATGTAACATCTATAGCCAATTGAGATATGACAGTCCTCTCAATCCAGGAACTGGCCTAGTGAAGAGGACAGTGAGGAGGCACAAGAAGATACAATGAATATGTATCCCACTGCCAAAATGCATGATTTTTTTTTTCATTCTGTTACAGAATCCACAATACACCCTTCCAAAAATGTGTACTATTGTTGACAGCACTACAGTACATATGTAAAATGGCAACCAAATAATCTGCAGATCAACAAAGATTTTGCTTCCTGAATACTTTTGGGTGTACCTTATGGATTTTCATCTGCTGATCATGAAAATTGCCATGAAATTTTTCTATCATGCACCATTTTCTGAAATCACCTATATTTGTTATTCAAATTCATAATTTGTCAGAATAATCTTGATGCCAAGATTAAGGAAGACATTTTTGTTGGTCCACAAATCAAGCAGGTCATTAATGACAAATATTTCAATGAACTTCTACTGGGACCGGAGAAAATCACATGGAATGCATTCAAGGTTGTTGCTGAAAATTTTCTTGGCAGCTACAGAGCACCAAGATATGTGAAGCTGGTTGATAACATGATTCAAGCATACAAACCCCTGAAGTGCAACATATCACAGAAGATTCATTTTCTACATTCCCATTTAGACTTCTTCCCTGCAAATCACGGCATTGTCAGTGACGAGCATGGTGAAAGGTTTCACCAGGACATTGTGGTCATGGAGAAATGGTATCAGGACAACTGTAATCCGTCAACGCTGGCTGAAAAAAAACACTGGCCAACGCTGGCTATTGTTGGGACACTTAAGCGAGAAGCCTCAGACACTGAGTACAAGTGAAACTCATCAACAAAACATTTTAGCTTAGTCGATCTATTACAAAGCATCAATTAAATGCATTATATTCAATGAAAGTTAATGTCTTGTTTCTCCAAATCCCTTCCTGATTCAAGTAGTTTGAAATTATATTCAAATTCAAGCAGTCTATCATAAACCAAAAAAATTATGGAAGGAACACTTGAAAAAATTCATTCTCCAGTGTTATTATGGTAATTATATACAATCAAGTAATTCAATCATTTTAATTCAATTCAACGGTTCTATTTAATATCAGAGAATGGATGAGAATCAGAGAATCCAACTGCAATTCTCACTCTCTGCAGGTGTCCTTGAAACAGAAAAAACCCCAAAGAATGAATGACAGGAATAAAACTAGGAATCCCAATGTCCCCTTCACCCCTCTCATGCACAAGCTGCATCAACTCTCCCCCTCCCCGACTTATTCTAGCATAAAGCATCAGCACACCCAACACCCATGCAACAGCAAAGCCCGCATGGTCTACAGTCCATCAAAAACTAACTGTTCACTCCAACAGTTTGACATCCCAGCAGTGCTAGAAAGTTTGTGAACACTATAGAATTTTCTCTATTTTTGTATAAATATGACCTAAAATGTGATCAGATCTTCTCATAATTCCTAAAGCTAGATAAAGGGAACCTAATTAAATAAATAACACAAAAAACATTATACTTGTTCATTGAGAAAAATGATCCAATATTACATGCATTTATTGGAAAAAGTATGTGAACCTTTGGGATAATGCCTTCTACAAAAGCTATTTGGAGTCAGGTGTTCGAATCAATGAGATGAGATTGGAGGTGTGGGTTGTAGAAGTGCCCTGCCCTATAAAAAAGACACACAAAGTCAGGTTACTGTCTGTTATTCTCAAGAAAGATCTGTTTATGTGCACTATGCTTCGATCAAAACAACTTTCAGAGGACCTTAGAAGAAAAATTGCCGAGATGCATCAAGCTGGAAAAGGCTACAAGAGCATTTCGAAAGACTTGAGTGTTCATCTGCCCACAATAAGAGAAATTGTCTACAAATGGAGGGAATTCAGTTCTGTTGCTACTCTCTCCAGGAATGGGCATCCTGCAAAGATCATCCCAAGAGCACAACATGCAACACTGAAGGAGGTGAAAAAAAAACGCAAGGTAACAGCAAAAGAAATCTCTAGGACTTGCTAAAGTCTCTGTTCATGTGTCCACTATAAGAAAAACACTGAACAAGAACGGAGGTCATGGAAGGACACCACAGCTGAAATCACTGCTCTCCAAAAAAAACCCACTGCTGCTTGTCTCAAGTTTGCAAACGACCACATGAGTGTTCTACAATGCTTCTGGGACAATGTTTTGTGGACAGATGAGACAAAAGTTTAACTTTTTTGCAGAAATTGCTATGTTTGGAGGAAAATGGGCACTGCACACAAACACTAAAAGTTCATCCCACCTGTGAAGCATGGTGGAAGGAGCATCATGATTTTGGGCCACCTTGCTGCCTCAGAGACTGCAGAGTTTGTAGTCGTCGAGGGTATAATGAATTCAAAATTGTATCAAGTCATTTTACTCCTAAAGCTTAACAGAAGTTGAATAATGCAACAAGACAATGATCCAAAAGACAAGAGTAAATCAACTCTTGTCTAAATGGTTTAGACAATGGCTAGAATGGTTTAAAAGAAGAAAATTTGTGTCGTGGAATGGCTGAGTCAGAAGTCCCGACCTTAATCTTATACAAATTTTGAGGAAGGACCTAAAGCAAGCAGTTCACGCAAAGAAGCCAACCAACAGCTTTGTCAGGAGGAATGGCCCTAAAATTCCTCCAAGCTGATGTGTAAGACTGATCAAAAGTTACTGAAAACACTTGGATGAAGTTATTGAAGTACAAGGGGGTCATGCCACTTACTGAAAGCAAAGGTTCACATACTTTGTCCAACAAATACATGTAACATTGGATCATTTTTCTCAATAAATAAATGAACAAGTAAAATATATTATGTGTTATTTATTTAATTAGGTTCCTGTTATCTAGTTTTAGGACTTACGTGAAGATCTGATCACATTTTAGATCATATTTATGCAGAAGTAGAGAAAATTCTATAGTGTTCACAACCTTTGTAGCACCACAGTATCACTCCTTCCACAGCAAGAGAGGAGTCAACAGTCAATATTTCGATGTTATGCACAGATGAATGAGAATCTGGTCAGCTTGTAACACAATAGGTTATTGGAAAATGGACTAAAACCCTTGTTGTTTTACTGAACAGGTACTTGGAGTACTTTCAATTCAATATCAATAAAACTTTATATGATGCCAGTTTGTCAGTGAGCTTTCTTAGATTCTCAGACACAATATAGGGACTTAAAGCTAGCGTCTCATTTCCCTTGCGATTGAACAGAGCTGATTTAAAGTACCACTATGTGGCAAATCCTTCAATCCTCTAAAACAATCAGCAGGCAGTTTTTAAATGGGAAAAAAATGTGTTTTAGTATGATTATGCCGAGTGCATAGAATTTAATGTGAAACAAAGTGCAGATGCTAGAAATGTGAAACTGAGTAAGGCGTAAAAAGTACACAAGATATTTGCTTTGTATTCTTTGCCATGGCTAGTTTTATATATAAAAAAACAGTGAGCTCATACTGGGGGAGTACAAAACACTCATTTTTAGGCCACAATTAAAATAATACATCTAATTTTGGTCATTACATTGCAAGAAAGACAGGCCAGTGAGCTTAACTTCAGATGTAGGGAAGTTACTGGTGGGAATTCCGAGGGACAAGATCTCCCATCATCGCGATCATCAAGACCTGACCAGGAATAGTAAAACGTGCTTTGTGCATGGGAGGTCATGTCTGACAAATCTTTTGGAGTTTTTAAAGAGGCACCTAAGAGGATAGATGGAGATAGGGCAGTGGATGCTGTTTATATGTTTATAAAGCCTTTGACAATGGCAGGAAGATCTGCAAGGTTAGATTGTGTGGGATTCAAGGAGAACTAGAGAGGTGGATTTGGAAATGGCTCGATCATAGAAAGCAGAGGGTGATGGTTGAAAGTCGATTCTCCATCTGTGATTAGTGTTGTGCACCAGGGTCAGTGTTGGGTCCTGTTGTTCATTATGTATGTGAACGAATAGGGCAAAATTAGCAAGTTTGTCGATGACACTAAATTAGGGAGCTGTTATTTTAGTGAAGCAGGTTACAATGAATTACAGAGTGATCTTGATTAGTTAGGGAGTTAGTCTGAGGCAAATGAATTTTCAACTTAGATATGTGTGAGCTGATCCATTTTGAACAGTCAACCCAGGGTAGGATCTAAATACAGGAGTGTGCTGATTAGCGCCCATTTGGACATGTCCACAGTCCCGATCGGAGAACATGACATAGCAGATGCAACAAATCTCGTGTATCGCACGTCTCTTGAGTACAGTAGCGTTACCTCTCTGGTTAATTTTCTTTTGAAAATATTACGGTAAGGTGCATCATGGCTTCCAAATGCAGCAAAACCACTCCCGGTGATAGCAGCAGCAAGAGGCAAAGGGAAAGTATTTGGTCACCGAGTAACAGGAAGGATATTAATAAAGTTGAAAGAGTGCAGAGAAGGTTTACAAGGATGTTGCCGGGACTTGAGAAACTGAGTTACAGAGAAAGGTTGAATAGGTTAGGACTTTATTCCCTTTCAGCGTAGAAGAATGAGGGGAGATTTGATAGAGGTTTATAAAATTATGCGGGGTATGGATAGAATGAATGCAAGCAGGCTTTTTCAACTGAGGCTAGGGGAGAAAAAAACCCGAGGACATGGGTTAAGGGTGAAGGGGGAAAAGTTTAAAGGGAACATTAGGTGGGGCTTCTTCACACAAAGAGTGGTGGGAGTGTGGAATGAGCTGCCAGATGAAATGGTAAATGCGAGCTCACTTTTAACTTTTAAGAAAAACTTGGACAGGTACATGGACAAGAGGGGTATGAAGGGATATGGGCCAGGTACAGGTCAGTGGGACTAGGCAGAAAAATGGTTTGGCACAGCCAAGAAGGGCCAAAAGGCCTGCTTCTGTGCTGTAATGGTCCTATTATTCTATGGTTCTATTGATTTGGAAGTGAAACAAAAGTTTATTAAACAATATGAAGGTGGAACTTTTGAAGAAAAGAAAAAGCAAATGGGGCAAACAACACTGGACATATTCCTGAAGAAGTGGAACACTACAAGGAAGTTGAGAACAGTGATGTGGATGATCCTGATCCTCTTTGATAAATTGTGTGTGATAGAGGTTAAGAAAGTGTTTACATAAAAGTTTAAAAAGTGAAAAAAATTAAAAAGGTTAAAATGAAATAAAAAATTATAGTGTATGTGTGTATTTATGTATGTATTACAGTGTACAGTATACAGTTTTAGCATAAGTTCTTGGCTATTTGGTCAATACAGGTATACTACAGAACTCCATTTAGGTTTGCTAAGTACGTTTGTACATAATATGGTGTCACACAATATCCAAATCACATAACGTTCGATTTCACAGATTTGTGGACGTTGAGTGATGCATACCTGTAGTGAATGGCAGGACAGTGATGAGTACTGTGGAACAGAAAGAGCCAGGAGTACAAGAGCACAGTTCAGTGAAGACAGCCGTGAAAGTAGAGAGGCTGATAAAGAGGATGTTTAGCATACTGGTCTTCAACAGCCAGGGCACTGAGTTTAGCAGTGGGGATATTATGTTGCAGTTGTCTAATTGGTGAGACCACACTTATAGAGTTATTGGCTCAGTTTTGGTCACCATGTTATAGGAAAAACATTGTCAAGCTGGGCGAAGTGCAGAAGGGATTTCTGAGGATGCTGTCTAGACTATAGGATCTGAGTTATAGGGACAGTTTGGCCACGCTGGATCTGTACTCCTTAGAGCATTGAAAATGAGGGGTGACCTCACAGAAGTTCATAAAATCATGAGGGATACTGTATGTAAAAGGTGGATAGTCATAGTCTTTTTCCCCAGGGTTGCGGAGGTCACAGATACAAGAGGGGAGATATTTAATAGCAGTCTGAAAGTACTACTTTACTCAGACAATGAAGTAACTTACTCTTTTTTTGAAAGTAACTTCATAGCCCAGTACAGACTGACAACTTTCAACATTATCCAAGGATTCTGATGGAATAATACTGCTTGTGAGTACCTGAAGAGAGCTGCCAAAGGAAGTGGTCAAGGCAGGGGTGTGGTGATATGATGTGTAAGAACCTGATGAGAGTTCTGAGCATGTGCACAAATGATAGAAAGATCTGGAAGCATGGCACTGTAAGACACGTGTGGTTGTTGCTGTTAATTAAAAGTTCTATTCTTCCAGAATATGGTTCTTTATTAGAAACCCATGGTATGTATTAACAAGGGGCAGTTGCAATATTGAGGCATTTAGATAGGTATCTGGAGAGTTATGGGCCAAATTTGGTCAAATGGGCATAGCAGGGACAATGCTATGGTTGACAAGGAATAGCTGGGCCAAAGGACCTGTTTCTGTGCTGTATGACTCTTTTCAGTGAAGGATTTGCTAGGAGATTTGCTAGACTGTGGTTACTTGATTTGAACAGAGGATGGTGAGAGAAGATTTAATTAGAAAGTGTAAAGTTCAGGGAAATTAAAACAAAGGGAGATGGTAGAGGATTACAGAGAGAAGTTTTATTTACATCAAAAGCAAGGCTAGATTCTTGAACTGTCTCCCTGAATGAGAAGGAGACATAGAAACTTTTAACAGATTTCTAAAAAAAAAGAGCTTTTAATGTGAGAAACACAATAGCTTTTTTTCCCCTTAGAGTGGACATTATGGAAAATGGTCCACATTGTAAGCTTGGTCATGAAGAAATACAAATTTTCTCCAGTTAACCATCTGCTGATGTGGCAGTTAGTATTTGCACTTTTATAAACGATGCAATGATGATCTCCAATAACGGGAGTCCACCAATATCCCCGCAAGATTTAGTGAAAGCACCCTCTATGAATATACTTTCATTCTCCTCATGGAGATCACAATTGACTAAATACTCAGCTGGCTCAGTCACGTATTAACAATAGCTCAATTCCTAACTCCCAAACTCCCCCCATTACTACACAACAGGAGTTTGATGGAATAATATTGCTTGCCTTGATATTTGCAGCTTGAATGCCATGCATACACCTCAGCCACATCCAGGATAAAGTAATAACAGTGCATTCTCCATCTCAAATAATCATGATTAGCAATATTGTCCTTGGCTGAAATCTGTATTTTTCAGAACATATGGCAACAATTCACAAAGGCTTCTTTGAAAACATTTTCCCCGTGCAAAACAGGAGAACCATGTAGCAGATGGGTGAGAATACTATCAGTGTCAAGTTTCACAACACCAAAACTTGGAATTATTGAATTACACACGGTAGAAGGAACCTATTTATCAAATTTGACAGTAGTTTAGTGCTTAGCACAACATATTGTAGTACCAGTGATGCGGTTTCAATTCCTGCCACTGCCTGTAAGGAGTTTGTACTTTCTGCCCATGACCGTGTGAGTTTCCTTCAGGTGATTTGGTTTCCTCCCACAGCCCAAAGACACACTGGTTGATAGGTTAAATTGTCATTCTATATTGTCCTGTGATTAGCTAGGATTAAATCAGGGGATCGTTGGGTGGTACGGCTCAAAGCGCTGGAAGGGCTTAGTCTGCACTGTATCTTAATAGAAATAAATAAGCCTCACCAACTTTTCAACTTACAAATCTCTTTGAAAGTTGTTTCATCCATTCTTATAACAACTTTTGACATAAACTAAACCCTTTTTCTTCAACTTTAAATCTACATCTTGAGGTTAAAATTTATACACAGCAGCTTTGCCAATAATGCCCGCATACAAAGGTGTTGTTCAGTATCATTCTTTTTATGACCATACTTGTGTTTTGTCAGTCAACAATGACATATCTGCTACCAGTGAGGACCAACTGATCAAAATGTTACTAGTTGAGTGAATTAAAGTGGGATTTTAAATTTCCATTGTTAGCAGTTGAATTTTTCATGCACACGTTTTTTATAAATAGCTCCATTGAAGTTCTTCAGTGTTGTGAATTCATTGCTAAATTTATGCAATGAGTACAAGTAGTTTCCAAGTTATCTATAATTATTGTAATGCCATATTCCAGATAGTAGTGAGTGTCAACAGCTTCCTCATCATTTGCTTCTGCCAGCCAGTCCCATTGGTCTTAACTTTACGCTAAGCACATTTGGCCCAGTATTCAGTGCCCTGAATAATTTGTCTGCTGCTATTGTTGCCATAGTCTTCTTCTGGATTACTGATCTATAAAGATGGTCTACAATATATGTCAAGCCATTTCTTTCTTATCCTTGCACACTCTTGACAAGGTAATTCAGAAAAAAACAAAATTTGCATCGGGAAGGCTTGTCAGCAACACATGAAAAGATTATTCCATTTCTAATTTGTTTGATTATTTGCTCGGCGAGAGCTTGTGACCTGAGGTAGATGATGAACAAGATAAATTCAAGGCAATGCAAATCTCTCTTCTTAAATTTGATGCTAATTCTGTCTTTGACACCTGGCAAAATTAATTGATGAGATTTTCAATCATTTCTCTGCAGAAGTTATAGAACGATCTGAAATACAAGCAGTATTTAGTAGATTACTAGTATTTTCTGCTTTTTATTTCTAGCATCTGGGTTTTTTTAACTTTGAATTACATAATTATCTATTAGTTGAAGGGATAATTATAAGCACTTTTTTATTACTAAGACCATCAGGAGGTGTGGTTGTTGTAGTGGAGCCACTGCCACTCAGAAGTGATTAGGATGAAGGGATAGATAGTTCCTGCAGGTCTGCCCAAATCCGGTCAAGAAAGGTTACATGAGACTTTCCTTAAGGAGATTATACTGTACATGTGGGATTCTGAGAATACCACTGAGTATGGTCCTCAGCTTGTGTATCTGTTATGTACCACATCACAAAACACTCAGAAATTAGAAAAAAATCTTTAAATACATTTGATCTAACTGTTGATTGTGATAGAATAAGATCTAAAATGCAAGCTTGTGATAGCTCATTTGTTGCAAGTATACATAACTAATTGTTGACCTTTCTTTGGCAAAAGTTCAACATAACACTCTCCTTTTCATTTCATAACTTGCTCCTGACCATGCTTTTAAACACAGCTAGAGTTCCTGACATCTTCAGGACACAGAGCCAGTATAGCTCGACTGAATTAAAATCCATATTTTTTTAAAACACAAAACCATTAAATATTTATCAAACAACACACACAAAATGCTGGTGGAACACAGCAGGCCAGGCAGCATCTATAGGAAGAAGTACAGTCGACATTTCGGGGCGAGACCCTTCATCAGGACTAACTGCAAGAAGAGATTGTAAGAGATTTGACAGTGGGAGGGGGAGGGGTAGATAAAAAATGATAAGAGAAGGCAGGAGGGGGAGGGATGAAGCTAAGAGCTGGAAAGTTTGATTGACAAAAGAGCTGAAGAAGGGAAAGGATCATGGGACGGGAGGCCTAGGGAGAAAGAAAGGGGGAGGGGAGCACCAGAGGGAGATGGAGAACAGGCAAGGAGTGATTGTGAGAGGGGCAGAGAGAGAGAGAGAGAAAAAAAAGGGGGGGGATAATAAATAAATAAGAGATGGGGTAGGAAGGAGAGGAGGGGCATTAACAGAAGTTAGAGAAATCAATGTTCATGCCATCAAGCTGGAGGCTACCCAGACGGAATATCAGGTGTTGTTCCTCCAACCTGAATATGGCTTCATTTTGATTTATCAAAACTCATTTTCTTCAGTTTTTCATTTTTCAATACTAATAATATATGAGAATGTGATATGTTTGTTTAGCAAATATTTGCTTTTTGCAGCCAAAGCTATTCTTGAATTTTAAGTAAATTGTATAATTTTAAGGGGATGTAAGAATAGAGAAGCTTGTAAGAGAAATCATGCAAGTGATTGAAGGTGGAAGAGCAAGCTGAAAACAAAATTTGTAACATTATGTATTTCTCAGCTTTGTGTATAAAACACTGAATTAAAAAAGAACAAAACTATTTATCTTTCATTAAACATTTTTAGCCCATGCATGGTTAGTTCTAAGATTTGTTGTAGGATCTTAGAATGGGAGCAGAGAAGGAATCAGGAATATCAAACATTAGTTACCACAAAATACCTTTCCTTGACCGAGTCTTAAGCATAGACACAGTCCCTTCAACCAACTGCTCAACACAGATCAACAAGCACCCAGTCACACACATCTGACACTTACCCTGCTTTGTTCTTAACCCATTATCTCCCCAAATGCTATCATTGCCCTGCACTCATGGAACAATTTACACTGGCCAATTTACACTTCCAATCTTTGGAATGTGAGAGGAAACTCATGCAGTCTCACAGAAAATGTGCAAACTCCGCCCTGACAGCAGTGGAGGGCAGGATGAGCCCAGTTAACTAGAGTTGCGAGAGTGAGGGCACATTCCACAGGCTAAGGATTTCATCCAGATCAGAGAATCTGCCAGTATGAGTAGTGAGCAGAGTTTAGCTACTGGGAAAAGAACTAGTGATCACAGGAGGAAACATTTTCTGTAGGTGTCACATTCTAGAATAACTTACTTGAAAGGCTGATGGAAACAATCAATATTACTTTCAAAAAGGAACTGGAGAAATGTCAAAAAATCTTGCAGAGCTCTGGGAACCAATTCGGGACTGTGACTAATTGGATAATTTTACCCAAGTTCCCTACGCCAGGATGGACCATTGACGACCTCTTGTCCTTGATCATCCAGTGACTAAATAAAATGAGCGCCCGTGGTCCCAGTTGGAAGGGAAGCTACAACAGCAACTCCAGAGAGCAAACAATTCAAAATGCATTTCCTAATGAGGACTTGAATTTTCTTTTGTTTTCCAATTACTTATGTTCTCCAGAGGGCCCGATCTATTTCCTTTAAAACGGCAAGCTATCTTTCTCCAACACAACCAGAATGTGCCTCACGCAATCATCGTCGTTACAAAACAACTTGATTAAAAAATAATCCTGACCTGACTACAGTAATTGAAACTGGATTCACGAGGAAGGGCGAATATGATTTGCCATTCAATTGAGGGAGGCGAACTTTCTAAGGGACCTCGACATCACTGAGATCGAACAAACCGAGCCTTAACCGGTGGTCAGGTCACGGCGTTCTGGCGTTTCTTGAAGACTCACCATCGACCGGCCACATTTCCTGACCGTCAGGGAGAATTATCTTACATCTGCATCCCCGCTTTGCTCTCAGATCTCGCAAAGGGAACGGGGATGGGAAAGGAATCGGCCGCACAAGAAGAGTATATTTCAAAAACATATCGTTGATTCCTAATCCTTCACCGAAAACATTTATCAGTAAAATTCTCTCTCTCTCCCCCCCCACCCCCGTGGTCCACCAACACCAACTGTAAAGTAACAATCCGATCTTTTCTCCTTATTAGCACTTCAAACTACCAGTCGCACCAGAGATAAATTTAATGCGGGTGTGGAAAGCACTAAGGAGAGTTTTGGTGGGAAACAGTTGAGACTTTCGCTTACCTCTTTCCAGCGTAAGCGGCTGCAGTGTTGTCGCCATGTCTGCTGCAGCCTCGGGGAAGGAGGAGCGCATTCAGCAGCGAGGGTTAGAGAGGCTGGAGTGACGCTGCTCGCACATCAGCTTACAAGAAGCAAGCGGCAGCCACACACAGGCAGAAATCACCCCGGGTTCGTGGTGCGAGTCGCTCGGCATCGCGAACCGAAGCAGGTCCTCCCGTTAGGGACGTGACCATAACCAGTCAGCGACATGCATATCTGTCCAAACTTCCCACGCTCCGCAGAATGCCGGCCGTAGTTTGTCACATCTGAGGAGTTTGTGACTGAATTGAGAAACTGGAGCGCAGCCATTACATCAGAAATTAATTCTTGGGTGGTGAAACTCCGGGGGATGATGGAACCTAGATCATTAGAGCCATACAGCTCGGAAACAGGCCGTTCGGCCCAACTCTTTCATGTTGACCCCAGTGAGTTAGTCCCATCTACCGCGTTCGATTCATAGCCCTCTAAATCTTTTCTATCCAAGTCCTTACCCAGGTATCTGTTAAAATTTTGGGGGTGTTTAAAAGAGCAGATAATTATTTCTTGGAAAGCCGGAGGTTGAATTAACTGGTATTGAAGGGCAAGTCGACCATGATCGTAGTGAATGGCGGGTCTGGTTTGACGGGGCAGACGGATTATTTTTACTATTCTTTCAAAAGCTATTTCATCAATAATAGAAAGTTCACTTTTAAATCTAAAAAAATGATCGTACTTGGAGGAAAGTGGGGGCAACTGCCTCCTCAGAATTGTGGTTTATGTTTGGCATGCCTGCCGAACATAATTTCAAGTTCCTTGGTGTCATTATCTCTGAGGACCTAACCTGGACGCAGCACACTGAAGTAGCTATAAAGAAGACATAGCAGAGTCTGCATTTCGGTAGAAGGCTGAGGTAGATTTGGTATGTCACCAAAAACACTCACAAATTTCTACAGATGCATTCCAACTGGCTGCATCACTCTCTGGTCTGGAGAGAGTGGGGAGGGGGCTACTGGACAGGATCGAAGTAAGCTGCAGAGAGTTGTAAACTTAGTCAGCTCTGTCATGAGCACTAGCCTCCATAGTATCCAGGACATCTTCAAGAAGCAGTATCCAAAAAAGACTGCGTCCATCATTAAGGAACCCCCTTCTCATTGACCTCTTCCCATTGCTACCATTAGGAAGGAGGTACAGAAGCCCGAAGGCACACGCTCAACAATTCAGAAACAGCTTCTTCCGCTTGCCGTCCGATTTCTGAAT
Organism: Hypanus sabinus; assembly: GCF_030144855.1. Lineage (NCBI taxonomy): Eukaryota > Metazoa > Chordata > Chondrichthyes > Myliobatiformes > Dasyatidae > Hypanus > Hypanus sabinus. The sequence continues at coordinate 160,775,684 of NC_082713.1, forward strand.
GGACATTGAACCTATGAACACCACCTCACCACTTTTATGCAGCAATTTAATATAAGTAAACTGCAATTCAGTTTTGCTCTATTATTATGTATTGCCTTGTTTTGCTGTGGCAAAGTTGATAAATTTCACAACCCATGCTGGTGATATTAAATCTGTTTGATTCATTCTGAATGACCAGCCTGACTGCTTATTCAGAAGTCTTTTGCAGTTCTGCATGTACTTGCCACAATGGGAAGGTTGTTTTCATCACTATTGAAAGACGAAGAAAGTGGCAGAGCTAACAAATATATTTGTGAAACTGTGCTTTTAAATGTTCTTGGCAGGTGGGTTTCCTAGCAACTTTACCATTTGTGTTTAATTGTGCTCTAGTTTACCAATAGTCTGAAGGTATTTTATGTAACTCTGTGTATTTATAGCCACATTGTTCCAGCTTTCTTTGAACCACTTCAATCCATTTCATGGCATATCCAAGATGATCTCAATCAAATGACTTACAATATAGCTTTGAATAGTGATAGTGAGGCATTGTTCCTTCACTTGAGTTCCTCGGACCCTGTAGATAATGGTACAGGTCCATGGCATTAAAAAGTTATTGGGAACCCCTGCTTTACAGGGAGGGAGCTGGAGGTCAGATTAGGGTTTACGGACAGAGATGTGGGTGAGTTAGAGACCAGATTATGGTTTGGGCATAGAGATGGGGTGAGTTAGAGGTCAGATTATGGTGTAGGGACAGGGATGTGGTGGAGTTAGAGATCAGATTATGGTTTGGGGAAAGGGAAGGGGAGAGCTAGAAGTCAGATTATGGTTTGGAGATGGATGTGGGAGAGTTAGGTTATGGTTTAGAAACAGAAAACCAACAGCACAATACAGGCCCTTCGGCCCACAAAGTTGTGCCGAACATGTCCCTACCTTAGAAATTACTAGGCTTACCCATAGCCGTCTATTTTTCTGAGCTCCATGTACCTATCTAAAAGTCTCTTAAAAGACCCTATCGTATCCACCTCCAACACCGTTGCCAGCAGCCCATTCCACGCACTCACTACTCTCTGAGTAAAAAACTTACCCCTGACATCTCCTCTGTACCTACTCCCCAGCACCTTAAACCTGTGTCCTCTTGTGGCAACCATTTCAGCCCTGGGAAAAAGCCTCTGACTATCCACATGATCAACGCCTCTCATCATCTTATACACCTCTACCAGGTCATCCCTCACCCTCCATTGCTCCAAGGAGAAAAGGCCGAGTTCACTCAATCTATTCTCATAAGGTATGTTCCCCAATCTAGGCAACATCCTTGTAAATCTCCTCTGCACACTTTCTATGGCTTCCACAAGGCAAACAGAACTGAGCACGGTACTCCAAATGGGGTCTGATCAGGGTCCTATATAGCTGCAACATTACGTCTCGGCTCCTAAATTCAATTCCACGATTGATGAAGGCCAATACACCGTACACCTTCTTAACCACAGAGTCAACTTGCACAGCTGCTTTGAGCGTCCTATGGACTTGGACCCCAAGATCCCGATGATCCTCCACACTGCCAAGAGTCTTACCATTAATACTATATTCTGCCATCATATTTGACCTACCAAAATGAACCACTTCACACTTATCTGGGTTATCTGCCACTTCTCAGCCCAATTTTGCATCCTATCAATGTCCTGCTGTAACCTCTGACAGCCCTCCACACTACCCACAACACTTCCAACCTTTGTGTCATCAGCAAACTTGCTAACCCATCCCTCCACTTCCTCTTCCAGGTTATTCATAAAAATCACAAAGAGTAAGGGTCCCAGAAAAGATCTCTGTGGCACACCACTGGTCACCAACCTGCATGCAGAATATGACCAGTCTACAACCACTCCTTGCCTTCTGCGGGCAAGCCATTGCTGGATTCACAAAGCAATGTCCCCTTGGATCCCATGACTCCTTACTTTCTCAATAAGCCTTGCATGGGGTACCTTATCAAATGCCTTCCTGAAATCCATATACACTACATCTACCTTAATCAATGTGTTCAGACACATCCTCAAAAAATCCAATCAGGCTCATAAGGCACAACCTGCCCTTGACAAAGCCATGCTGACTATTCCTAATCATATTATACCTCTCCAAATGTTCATAAATACTGCCTCTTAGGATCTTCTCCATCAACTTACCAACCACTGAAGTAAGACTCACTGGTCTATAATTTCCTAGGCTATCTCTACTCCCTTTCTTGAATAAAGGAACAATATCCGCAACTGTCCAATCCTCCGGAATCTCTCCCGTTCCCATTGATGATACAAAGATCATCGCCAGAGGCTCAGCAATCTCTTCCCTCACCCTCACAGTAGCCTGGGGTACATCTCATCCCGTCCTGGTGACTTATCCAATTTGATGCTTTCCGAAAGCTCCAGCATATCTATCCTCTTTCTTAATATCTACATGCTCAAGCTCTCCAGTCTGTTGCAAGTCATCACTACAATCACCAAGATCCTTTTCCATAGTGAATACTGAAGTAACTTATTCATTAAGTACCTCTGCTATTTCCTCCGGTTCCATACACACTTTCCCACTGTCACACTTGATAGATCCTATTCTTTCACGTCTTATCCTCTTGCTCTTCACATACTTGTAGAATGCCTTGGGGTTTTCCTTAATGCTGCCCACCAAGACCATCTTATAGCCCCTTCTGGGTCTCCTAATTTCCTTCTTAAGCTCCTTCCTGTTAGCCTTATAATCTTCTAGATTTCTAATATTACCTATCTCTCTGAACGTTTTGTAAGCTTTTCTTTTCTTCTTCACTAGATTTCTTACAGCCTTTGTACACCACGGTTCCTGTACCCTACCATAACTTCCCTGTCTCAATGGAACATACCTATGCAAAACGCCACACAAATATCCCCTGAACATTTGCCACATTTCTTCCATACTTTTCCCTGAGAACACCTGTTTCCAATTTGAACTTCCAGTTTCCTGCCTGATAGCCTCATAATTCCCCTTTCTCCAATTAAACGCTTTTCTAACTTGTCTGTTCCTATCTCTCTCCAATGCTGGTGTAAAGGAGATAGAATTATGATCATTATCTCCAAAATGCTCTCCCACTGACAGACCTGACACCTGACCAGGTTCATTTCCCAATACCAGATCAAGTACAGCCTCTCCTCTTGTAGGCTTATCTAATTATTGTGTCAAGAAATCTTCCTGAACACACCTAACAAACTCAACCCCATCTAAACTCCTTGCTGTAGGGAGATGTCAATCAATATTTGGGAAATTAAAATCTCCTATCACAACAAATCTGTTATTATTACACCTTTCCAGGATCTGTTTACCTATCTGCTCGTCGATATCCCTATTACTGTTTAGGGAGAGGGATGTGGAGGAGTTAGAGGTCAGATTATAGTTTAGGGATGGGGATGTGGGGAAGTCTAGGCCTCTACTCCATGTACGAAAGCTGGCGACGTGGTGAGCTCAGACTGAAGGCCTGGACTCCAGATGTCCTTTGCTACAGATTCAAATTGTTGGTGCCACTTAACGCAAATGGCTTATTTCACTCCATGTTTCGATATACATATGATAAATAAATGAGTCCATCGTTTTTCGTTGGCTCCCAGCTATGTCTCATCACTGTGGAATGGTGTGCACAACATTGGTCCTCACAAGGTAAACACAGGCTCTCCCTCCAAAAACTTCTACACACTGTAAAGGCGTGTACACACAGATCAGTATTAGAGGAAATAAAAACAGAAAGTGCTGGGAACTTGCAGCAGCTCAGCCAGAATTGTGTGGGGTCAGAAATATCCGAGTTAAAATGTTCCTGGTCAATGACCTGTTAACAGGATTTTCATTCTGTCTGGTGACCTCAGCATGGTGCAGAGGAAGTACGGGAAGTCCTTCCCAGAAAGGAGAAACCCATTAACAGTATGCAGTTATTATGGAATACCGTTGTAAATCCTTTTATTTTGTGGGGATTGTACAAAGTAACCAGAAGACTTCATGGAAATTGAGCTCTTGCATCCCAAAGGCCCCTTTCAGATTACAGCATCTGCTGAGTGACAGCAGACACTGGATTAAGAATTTATGAGACATAATGTAGTCCTGGCAATACCTCTTTGCTGCTTAATTAAAACAAATGTGCAATATAATGTGTGAACAAGTAGGTCTGTAGTGGGTACCAGCACTGCAATAACAATAAAACAAATCATAATGCAATAAATAAGCCTCAGCTAAGTGTGCATGAAATCTTTTTGCTTTATGATGTGTTTCACCAGTGTGAAGCCTTGAAACACAGCCATATAATCCTGTTAATTTGCTCCTGGCAGCATGTATCTCCCATTAACCTTGGTTGGCTGTTTATCTTATTCCTTGGTGTGGAGGTGTTGTTTTATGTGGCCCAAGCATGTGGTTGTCATTACTGAAAAAAGTCAGGAGAGCAAACAAATACAATTTCCTTGGCTCAACAATTTGGAAATAAGCATCTGTTCCTATTGATGTGAAAATGAAACGTGTTAAAAGTCGACCAGGAAATCAGATGGTGCTGTTGAAAATGAAACAGTTAATCAGATGCCCTCAAGTGAATGAACAGTCTGACGAAATGTCATTGACCTGAAACCAATGTTGTTTCTTTCTCTGTACATGCTGTCCCTTCTGAGTAATTGTTTTGTTTTCATTTCACATTTCCAGAAACTACTGTTTTTGTTTGCTTTCCTCTTTCCAGGGTTAATCGGCCAACGTTTGTTAAGTTGCTGAGTCCAGAACTAGTTCAGAATCAGAATCAGGTTTAATATCACTGGCCTATATCATAAAATTTGTTAACTTTGCGGCAATTAAGGATAAATATTGAAAAAAACTGTTACGGTAAGTATATATGTATGTATATTAAATAGTTAAATGAAGATAAGGAAGTTGTGAGATAGTGTTCATGGGTTGAATGCCCATTCAGAAATCAGATGGCAGAGGGGAAGAAGCTGTTCCTGAATCAATGGGTGCCTTCAGGCTTCTGTATCTTCTCCCTGATGGTAACAATGAGAAGGGGATATGTACTGTGTGGTCCTTGATGATAGAAGCCACTTTTCCAAGTCACAGCTTCTTGAAGATGCCTTGGATACTATAGAGGCTAGTACCTATGATGGAGCTGACTAATTTTAGAACTCTTTGCAGCTTGCTACAGTCCCCTTCTCCTATGCCAGATGGTGATGCAGCCAATCAGAATGCTCTCTGCAGTACATACATCTGTATATGTTTTCAAGTGTTTTAGGTGACAAACCAAATCTCCTCAAACTCCTAATGAGGTATAGCAACTGTCTTGCCTTCTTTATAGCTGCATTGATATGCTGGGACCAGGTTAGATCCTCAGAGATATTGACATCCAGTAACTTAAAATTGCTCACTCTCTCCACTATTAGGAGGAATGGTTTGTGTTCCCTCCTCTTGCCCTTCCTAAAGTCTACAATCAGCTCTTTGGTCTTACTGACGTTGAGTGCAAGATTGCTGCTGCAACACCTCTCAACCAGCTGGTATACCTCGCTTCTGTACGAGCCCTTATCACCATCTGAAATTCTGCTAACAAATTCAACTGCTGTCAATTTGAGTCCTTGAAGAAAAGCTCAGCTCACACTAGAGATGAGCATTAGGACCGTCAATCTGAGGAACTTACTGGCTGATGGCGTAGTGCCATTAGCACTGGTCTTTGGGATGGAAGGTGTCAAGTTCAAATCCAGCTGGCCCCTGTGCATGCTTTCCATCTGTGCTGGGTTGAGCGAGAAACTCAACCTTGTAAAAAAGAAATTGCCTGAAACATCCAATTTTACAGAAGTTACAGAAACATCAACAGCAAATGCTGATGGCCTATGCTCTCTCATGAGTTGAAAGGCAATTTCTCTTCTCTTTTCTCTGAGGAACTTTAATGCTGCGTCTATACTTTTGGTAAGATGATGGTGCCTCCACTTGCAACAGCCTTTCTGGGTCCAAACAAAGGTGTAATTGTTCATCCTATGTGTCCTTTGTGAAGTCGCAGGGCCCTGTGGGATATTAAGAACATTAAGTGCTGCAGGTCTGTCCCATTGGCGAGTTATTCGATGGAGGTGAACTTGTAGCGTACCGTGTTGCAGGCAGCTACAGCCATCCAAAGAAGAAGGCATCCGAGGCGGTGTGTGACCTAACAAACAGAGCAAATGATTGGCCTGAATGCTTTTCTTGTGATTGCGAGACCCTGTTGGATACTGGTAACGTTGAATACCGCAAGTCCAGTTCACTGGTTCGTTGGAAAGACTGAGGCAGCGGAGCTGCGGGAGTCAGGCCGTTGCACTGTGGGGTCACCTGTTGCAGATGCACAGGGAAGGAGTTGCTGGAGCCAGTGTGGGAGAGAGCTGGAGTTGGTGCTGGGATGGTGGATGGCCCTTCCTGTCAGTGCTGCCCTTCAATGTCGCTCAGTGGAAGACAAATTGAATTGCATTTGCCGCTAGTGCATAATAAGAACTGCTCCATCATCAGCCTATAGGCCACAATACTCAGGGACTTGCTGTATATAAACTGTATATGTGTATATAATTATTTTTGTGTCAGTATGTTTTCCTGCTATAGTAACTATATGTGCTATGTGCTGTGTATAACTTGACCCTGTAGGAATACTGTTTCATTTGCATTTATTCATGTGTGGTGTACGGTTGAATAACAATTATACTTGAACTTGTAATGTATTGACAGTATTAGCTTTAAATGCGAAATCAATTCAACACAATTAAGACTTGAAAAGCAAAAAGAAAAGTGGCTGATGATTTCATATTTGATTTCTCCATTAGTGCAAACAAGATTTTATGCTTGCATTTCTCTAATCAATTTTCCTCCCAAGCATATCACTGTAATATCATGATGTAAATTATTATCTAATATCTCTTGCCAAAGCCTCATATCAATGTTGAAGCAGTGCAGAGAAAAAGCACATGCCTCATTTATCAATTGCATGCTCCTGATGCAGAGGAGATTTCATAATTCATGTTTGTAAAATCATAATGCCAGTAGAATATTGATTCAATCACCACATGCTTTTCTGCAGATAATAGGTTATTAAATATACTATTTGATGGTAGTTAGCACTTAATTTGAGTGTAGTGTGAAATATTTAATATATGTCATTTATACCACAGAAGTGCAAAAATTGTTCTTTATGTAGTTTCAACTCAGTGACAATTGCACAATGCTTTCCACTCAGTGTGCTGGGGGAAATTAGAGCAGCTAAAAATGTACAGATCACTGTTTTGACATTTAAATGTACTGCTATGAATTGAAAATTGAGTGTCAAAGTCACATGGTTTCAGAGAAGAAATTAGATTTCATTAGTACTGTTAATAGCAGGTATGGATTAATATCAGTGTGGCACCATTACGAATTCTGACGCAGGGACTTGGACCTGAAAAGTTTAACCGTTTCACTTCCAAAAGATACAGCCTGACCTGCTGTGAGTTTCCAGCATCTTTTTTTTTGCTGTTGTGCCATCTTTAGGACATTTTCAAACAGTTACTGAGCCAAGGAAAGAAAAAGTTAACACAGCCAGACAAAGTAAGTTTGCTCACAGCTACTTATTTATTACAACTCATGATTAATGTTGTGCATAATCTTTGAGAAACGGTAGATTGGTTTTGGCCTAGCTCTGAGAACAAATATTCCTATCTGATTAGCTGTTTTCAGACCACAGAGAAAAGTGGTGCGTGAGAAGGACAAGCAGCTCAATCAAAAAGCAAACAAAAGTCTGATTATCTCATTCTTACAAAACTGGTTAGACTTAATCAAAAAAACATTCTACCCAGACTTTACACATTATTAGTAATGCTCTGATCTATTTGACATGACATGCTTTTGTTCACACAGGTGTTATGTTCATTTTGGAGTAACATCCAGTGGAAAAGATAGCCTAAATCATGCCTTAGGTGAAAACTTGTGTTGGATACAGATTTTAGTATCCACTTTACTTTTTCATGGGCTTATTGTCTTTTTTGCTTGAATACAATACACTGTTTCCATGAGTAATGAAGTAAGTAAGTGAAATGTTACACTGTCAACCTCTTGCCTTTTAGCAAATATCATTGGAGTTAAATACCTACACTGCTTATTCTGATGGGTAGAATGCTTTGCTTGTTAATTTTGGCAAATAATAAGAAAGCAAGAGAAGTAATTAAGTAGAATTATAATTGTAATGAATTATACAGAAGTGGTATACTGTATTTCATCATTTTGACGTTTTTTTTCATTTATTTCATTACATAGTAACACCCATTTGTTTTTATTGGAATTTACATAATCAATAGGTGACTGAAACAATTTTACTGAAAAATTATCTAAAATTCTGGAGTAAACAACTTTTCAGGATACTAGTCTTGATTGCCTAGAGCTAGGCAATGAAGACTTCAGTTCTGAATTCATGTACTTTTGTCCACGTATAGAAAGAAGAAGATGATGTACTAAATGGTCTCAGAGAATGTATAAAGTGACCATTTTTGCAACTAGCTATGGTAACAACAGGAAGTCTCCCTGCTCTAACGAAAGTCATTGCAAGGATTTTCCTTAGTAGTTCCTCCCAGTGTCCAAAAAGCTACTTTCTGAATCACAGTGAGGGTCAATTTGTCTTGAGGCATAGTGGACATGAAGCTTCAAAGCATGGTGTAAATTGCAGAGAGCAGACCAACTACCATACATTCTCTTTCCCAATGCCTTTGGCTTCATTGATCAGGAAAGACGGTGGAACAATCTCCTCAAGTTTAGCAGCCGGCAAAAAAAATTGTCCCCATTTTGCATTTGATCTACAATGACACACAAACCACGATAATAATTAATGGAGACACAAGGCATTCTGCAAATGCTGGAAATTTTGAGACACACACACATACACACACACACACACACACACACACATACACACACACACACACACACACACACACACACACACACACACACACACACACACACACACACACACAGTTCATTTCTCCCTATAGATGCTGCTTGACTTGCTGAATTCCTCCAGCATTTGGATGTATGATATTAAACAACGGGCCTCAGTGAACACTGTTGTCAATAATGCACAAACACTTTTCTCAGTCTTCCTTGACCCAATGATACATTGCACTGCTATCAAGATAGTGTGGGAGTGGGGTTTAATGTGCTATTCCACACCCACACTTCGGGAAGTCTGATCACCTGGCTGTACTTCCACTCCCTGAATACAGGCAGAGACTGAAGATGGCAGCACCAGTAGAGAGGATCAAGAAGGTATGGACAAGGAAAGCACTTGTCTCATCTGCTTTGGATCAGTGGACTGGACTGTATTCAGGGATTCATCTTTGACTTCATTAAAACCTAGCATATGAAAACTAGCTGTACGTTCCCAAACCAAATGGCGTGGATGAACCAGGAGGTTTAAGAATATAACCAGAGCTGTGAAGATCCCAGCTGTACCTGGTGACTCTGTGATCTCTGTCTTGGAGGCCGATGTCAGGCTGTCTTTCAGGAGGCTGAACTTTCGCAAGGTGGCAATCTTTGATGGAGTACCTGGTAAGGCTCTGAAAACTTGTACCAACCTACAGGTAGGAGTATTCAAGGACATTTTCAACCTCTGACCACTACAGTCAGAAGTTCCCACCTGCTTCATAAAGGTAACAATTATACCAGTGCCCAAGAAGTGTAGTGGGAGCTGCCTTAATGACTATCATCCAGTAGCACTCACATCTACAGTGATGAAATACTTTGAGGGGTTGGTCATGGCTAGAATCAACTCCTGCCTCAGAAGGGACCTGGACCCACTGTAATTTGCCTATCGCCATAATAGGTCTATGGTAGATGTAATTTCAATGGCTCTTCACATGAACCTAGATCACCTGGACAATACAGACATCTATGTCAGGAAGCTGTTCCTTAAATATATCTCAGCATTTAACAGCATCATTCCCACAGTCCTGATTGATAAGCTACAGAACCTGCGCCTTTGCACCTCCCTCTGCAATTGAATCCTCGACTTCCTAACTGGAAGACCATAGAATGTGTGGATTGGTAATAGTATCTCCTCCACACTGACAATCAACATTGGTGCACCTCAGGGATGTGCTTAGCCCACTGGTCTACTCTCTGTATACCCATAACTGTGTGGCTAGGTATAGTAGAAATGCTACCTATAAACTTGCTGATGATGCACCATTGTTGGTAGAATGTCAGATGGAGATGAGAGGGTGTACAGGAGAGAGATATACTAGCTAGTTGAGTGGTGTCACAGCAGTAACCTTGCACTCAATGTCAGTAAGACAAAAGAGCTGATTGTGTACTTCAGGAAAGATAAAAAGAGAGAACATGAATCAAATCTCATAGATGGAATAGAAATGGAGAGAGTGAGCAATTTCACGTTCCTGTGTGTCAAGATTTCTGAGAATCTAACCTAGTCCCAACATATTGATGCAGTTATAAAAAAAGCAAGACAGTGGCTATATTTCATTAAGAGTTTGAAGAGACTTAGTTTGTTACCCAAAGCACTCAAAAGCATCTACAGATGTACCGTGGAGAGCATTGTGACAGGCTGCATCACTGTCTGGTATTTGGTGGGGGTGGGGGGATGGTGATGGTGGCTACAGCACAGGATCAAAAGAAGCTACAGAAATTTGAAAAATTAGTCAGCTTCATCTTGGGTACTAGCCTCCATAGTATTCAAGACATCTTCAAGGAGTGGTGCCTCAAAAAGACGGCATCCATTATTAAGTACCCCATCACCCAGGACATGCCCTCTTTTCATCGTTACCATCAGGAAGGAGGTACAGAATCCTGAAGGCACACACTCAATGATTCAGGAACAGCTTCTTCCCCTCTGCCATCCGATTCCTAAATGGGCGTTGAACCCATAAACACTACGTCATTCTTTTGTTAGTATTATTTCTGTTTTGCACTATTTTAAATCTAATACATATATATATATACACACATACACTTAATGTAATTGATTTACTTACTTTATCCTATATTTTCGTTGTACTGCTGCAGCTAAGCTAATAAATTTCACAACGTATGCCGGTGATACTAAACCTGATTCTGATTATTAAGAACCAGTGCTGAGTATATTCCAGGAACAGACCCAAATCTCACTCAAACAAAATGTATCAAATGCAAACAATGCCTATGCTTGTATACGCTTGGAGGCCAAGATCAAAGACATTCCCAAACATTTCACTAAAGCTTTGGAGAGGATGGAACTTGCATTCAAAATCTGCAAAATAATGTTGTCTACGAGCCTGGCCCCACTGTGCACCATTACACTCCTCTGAGAACACGAATCTACCTCAGAACAAACAGGAAAGCAATCAAATAAGGATAATATCAGCACTGATATTGGAAAATTATATTTATAGATCCTTATCAAAATTACATCAAATATTAATTTCTTGGTCATACTTATTGCATCAGTCATGTATTTATTTAACATAATGTTAATCCATTACTTAAAACACCTTCACATTTTCAAGGTGTCCCAAAAAGGCTTGACAGAGAATTAATTGTCATTAAGACTGCACACCATTGTTTTGTTGATAACCATGTTGTCTAATTAATGAGCTTTGAAGTCAATGAAGTCTTTCTGAGATTTTACAAATGTTGTAGGAATCATAGCCAGTTCCGCAAACAGCCACAGCTCTACACATAGCCCTTGAACATTGAAGGAGGATGCTTATGTGAAAATGCTGTTTTTGGGCTACAGTTCAGCATTCAACACCATAATTCCCTCCAGGGTTGACAAGAAGCTCAGAGACCTCGGCCTTCACCCTGCCTTGTGTAGCTGGATCCTGGACTTCCTGTCAGATTGCCAGCAGGTGATAAGAGTCGACTCCCTCCCACCTACCCCTCTAACCCTCAACACAGTGGCCCGTCAGGGCTGTGTCCTAAGCACCCTCCTTTACTCCCTGTATACCCATGACTGTATCGCCATCCACAGCTCCAATCTGCTAATTAAATTTGCTGATGATACTACAAATCTCAAATAATAATGAGGTGGCCCACAGGGAAGAAGTCATCACCCTGACACAGTGGTGTCAAGAAAACAACCTCTCCCTCAATGTTGCAAAAACAAAGGAGCTGGTTGTGGATTCCAGGAGGAATGGAGACAGGCTAACCCATATTGACATCAATGGATCTGGGGTTGAGAGGGTGAACAGCTTTAAATTCCTCAGCATTCACATTACTGAGGATCTCATGTGGTCGGTACATACTGACTGTGTGGTGAGAAAAGCACAGCAGCACCTCTTTCACCTCAGATGTTTGAAGAAGTTTGGTATGGGTCCCCAGGTCCTAAGGACTTTCTACAGGAGCACAGTTGGCAGCATCCTGACTGGCTGCATCACTGCCTGGTACTGGAACTGTACCTCCCTCAATCGCAGGACTCTGCAGAGAGTGGTGCGGACAGCCCAGTGCATCTGTACATGTGAGCTTCCCACTATATAGGACATTTTCAAAGGCAGCTGTGTAAAAAGGACCTAAGGATCATTGGGGACCCGAGTCACCCCAACCACAAACTGTTCCAGCTGCTACCATCTGGGAAACGGTACTGCAGCATAAAAGCCAGGACCAACAGGCTCCGGGACAGCTTCTTCCACCAGGCCATCAGACTGATTAATTCACGCTGAAACAATTGTATTTTTACGTTATATTGACTGTCGTGTTATACATACGATTGATTACAGATTACTATAAATTGCACATTGCACATTTAGTTGGAGACGTAGCATAAAGATTATTTTTTCTCATGTGTATGAAGGATGTAAGAAATGAAGTCAATTCAATTCAATGTAAAATGACTAGCTGACATGAATTTTGTCCATTGACAGGGGGCGGGGAATCACAGCAGCAGAGAAACAGGTGGTGGGGTTGAGAGCAAGTAAATTGGTTGGACATAGGACAAGTAAGACCCTTGGAGCAAAGAGGACCTTGTGCATTTGTACAGGGCCTTGGTAACACCACACCTGGAGTGTTGTGTTCAGTTTTAGTCTCCAAATTTGAGGAAAGACATTCTTGCTTTTGAGGGAGTGCAGCATAGGTTCAGGAGGTTAATTCCCGGGATGGCGGGACTGTCATATGTTGAAAGATTGGAGCGACTGGGCTTGTATACACTGGAATTTAGAAGGATGAGAGGGGATCTGATTGAAACATATAAGATTATTAAGGGATTGAACACGCTAGAGGCAGGAAACATGTTCCCGATGTTGGGGGAGTCCAGAACCAGAGGCCACAGTTTAAGAATAAGGGGTAGGCGATTTAGAACAGAGTTCAGGATAAACTTTTTCACTCAGAGAGTTGTGAATCTATGGAATGCTCTGCCTCAGAAGGCAGTGGAGGCCAATTCTCTGGATGCTTTCAAGAAAGACTTACATTGAGCTCTTAAAGATAGCGGAATCAAGGGATATGGGGAGAAGACAGGAACGGGGGACCGATTGTGGATGATCAGCCATGATCAGATTGAATGGCAGTGCTGGCTCGAAGGGCCAAATGGCCTACTCCTGGTCCTATTGTCTATCATCTATTGTCTATGAGAAAAGTGCAATTATGTTGCTGGTATTATCTGATGGGTGCCTGAATATACACTGGATGTGGAAGGAATAGATATGTAACTACATTATATAAAGATGCCAAAACAATTTTGTTCTCAAAGTGGAGGACTTTAATTTCCCCAGTGTTGATCAGCATCAGATTTAAAATCACCAGCATATGCCGATCACCTCCTCCTTGTGCCTCTCCTTCTTCCTTTTCTCCTAGGGTCCTCCAGCATTTTGTGTGTGTTCCTCAGAGATATTGATTTGATCTGATTTCCAATCTAAATTTAGAGACAAACATTTCCCACCAACAATAAAGCAATAAAAGAGTATAATGGCACTTGTAGTGTTCTCGCTTGGGTGTAACTGAACGCCGAGCTAAACCTTTGTCAATAACGACAGGATCACAGTAAGATTAACCTTTTACTGTTCACTCTTCCAAATTGACGTATGGTGAAAACTGTTGACAAAACAATACAAGATTTGTACAGCATTTGTTTCCTTCTTGATATTACAATTACATCGTAAATACTTGCAAAAGTAAAACTACAGCAACTACATTACATTAAAGTGCAGCATACAGTCAGAATCTACCTACGCCATTGACTGCTTTAAATACACTTCAACGCAAACTATCCGCAACTCTTTAACTAACGAAAACTTAAACATTATCGACCGTCGTTACTTTTAACAGGATCGGCGTTAACATTTTAATTCAACATATCGATTATCTCATAACTCACAGCGTTGCTTTCACAATGTTCCTGGTGCGTAGAGAGAAAACTTTGCTGCTGCTGCGCTAGCACATGTCTCGACCCCCACCTTTCCGTTTTTCCCAAACCAGTATTTTCCCACAGGACACGGCGAAACCGAATGTGACATCATCACATGCCACGATCTCTCACAGACAACTTAAACAATCCTAACTTTAACTAGAATGCTAACAAACAAATTACTAAGTGAAAATATTATAAACTAAATAACTGCCATAAAGGCAACACAGCACTTGTACTTACAAATTAAGAGTTAGATGAAAAGATTAGTTTTATTTGCATAATTTGTGTCAAAGCAAATTAGTGCGAATTCTGCTGGGCAGTCCGCAAAATTTTTCACCCCTGGTGCCAGCGTAGCATGCCCACATCACACTAACTGTAACAGCACATCTTTTGAAATGTGGAAGAAAACCAGAGCACCCAGAGGAAACCTGCACGGTCACTAGGGGGATGTAGAAAGGAATTCTACCCAATTAGACTGCAAAGCACCTCCGTTTTTCCGCTCAGAGGAACCTCTCCTGAACATTAATACTTCCCAATGTACTGGGTCATTATGCTGAGGCGAATTTTGTTTTTGATCTTGTTTTGTACAATGTGATGGAGTTGATTGATGATTGCCTTTGGAGAAGAATGGCAATTAGACAATCAATATTATGTTGAGTTTAAAAATGATGTTCATTCTGAAGCTTGGGCCCTAAACTTTGTCAATGGAGTCTATCAAGGAATGTGTTGGGAGTTGGCTGAGTTTGACTGGCAAAACATTGTGAAAGATTTGGCAGTGGACAGGCAATGGTTAACAAATAATACATAAATTGCAAAATAAAAACATTCCCTTCAGGCGCACAGCTCCAAAAGGAAGAAAGATTTATCTGTGGCTGTCAAAAGAAATTAGGGATAGTCTTAAATCAAAGCAAGGGTTTCAGAAATATTATGAAGCTTTGGAATTAGGAACCTATTAGAACTCAACAAAAGAGACCAAGAAACTGATAAAGAAAAGCAAGATAGAAAATGAGGACTGACTGGCAAGAAACATAAAATTGTACAGTAAGCACTTTGATCGGTGCATAACAATGAAAAGACTAGTGAAGGGAAATTCTGAGGGACAGAGTCAGGATTTATAGTAGGAAGTAAGGGAATGGCAGAGGAATTAAATAATTATTTTATCTGTCTTCAGGATGATCATACACAAAACCTGCCAGATATTTGGGGTAAATCAGAGGTCGAATGTGTGATGGGGTGGAGATACATTCTACCAAAGGAGGTGTAAGGGGCTCCTTCACTTCGCTAGCCTGCAGGTCACCCTTGGGCAAGGTGTAGCACCTCCTTTGCCCCTCATTCAGGGTCACATGAAGCCATGGGAGCAGGTAGTGGATAGTTGTATGAGCAGCTGGTGCATATCACAAGTTTTGGTTATGTGTCCACTGATGCCAGGCAGTCAAACTTTGAAGAGTATTGTTAATGGTTGGGGTCACCTGTCTTGTAAAGACACTGTCCACAAGAAGTCGATGGCAAACCACTTCTGAAAAAGATTTGCCAAGAACAATTATGGTCATGGATAAAACCATGAACCCCTATGTCAACATGACACAGTACATAATGATGATGATGAATGTGAATGGGAAATTGAAAGAATGAACAGTTGGTTTAAAAGATCATACTAGAGAAGTAGATGAGTTTGCAATCTGATACATTTCAAGGACCCATTGATGAGCATCTCACAGTTTTGAAGGAAGTAGATTTAGAAATAGTGATTGATGCTTCAATTGTCATCTTCCAGGATTCTAAAAATTCTGGAGCTGTTCCTGTGGATTGTCGGGCAGCAAATGTGACCCAACCATTTAAGAAAGGAGGAATAGACAAAACAGAAACAGCCAACCTTTTCACCTAACAACAGTGGTAGGGAAAATGTTGGAATCTATAATAAAAGATGTACTAACAGAACAATTTGAACAGAATTGAGCAAGGTGAACAAAGTCATTTGAATTTGGCTCATCTACTGCAGTTCTTTAAGAATAAGCATAGTAGAGTAGAAAGTAGGGAACCATTAGAGATAATGTGCAGTCTCAACCCAAGTTTTTCCATCAGTGTGGTTTTTGTCCTTGAACATCAACACTTCTGAATCTCTTTGATTGTTTAACAACCACTCTGATTTTCTGTAATATTCACCAAAGTGGACCTCATGTTTTTTCCATGTACAAATCCATCCACCAAATTTGTACCCACTCACTCAGCCTTTCCATTTTCCTTCTGAAGCTTCCTGATACCTTTCTCATACTTCCAATACCACCTCTGGTCCTCACAGCCAAATTGTTGATGTAGACCATGAATATTTAGGGCACATGTAGTAACTTATTTATCACTTCTCTATTCTTTCAGACACATCTTCAAAGAACTTAGGAGTTTACTTAAAAACAGTTTACCTTGTGACTCTGCCTAATTCTTTCCAAAGTATTCTGTTAGCACAGTTTTCATTATAGGCTGACAGCTGGAGAATGATCTATTTATTCCAACTCTGCTCTCTGGTAACTAAGATGAGCATTATCTTTTTGCTCTGGTTAAGGTGGACCCACTGGAGGACTTTGAAAACTCAATCATTGGGTTAATTCAAAACAAAACTTTGATAGATATTTGGATATTCAAGAAATTGAGGGATATGGTGATAATTCTAAAAGATCAGCCAGGATGAAAGGAGATGCAACTTGGCGGGGCAGACAGTCTAGTCCTCCTTTCTCTGATACAGTTATGTTGACAATTAGGTGGCAACTTCAGTGGATCTATGATATCAGAAAAACTGAGGTATGAATTAAAGTGAAGTTTTCACATTAACACCATACAGAAGTAAATGCATTAGTTTGTGTAGCTTTTAAAATATTTTACTAAACAGGTAACAGATAGTAGACACACATCAGGTGGTAATTCAGGGGTTACAGAAACAAATTTCTACAGATGTACCATGGAGAGCATTGTAACTGGTTGTATCACTATCTGGTACGGAGGGACCAATGCACAGGATATGAAAAAGCTGCAGTTGATTGTAAACACAGTCAGTTCCATCATGGGCACTGGCTTCCTCACTTTTGAGGACACCTTCAAAAGGTCATGCCTCAAAAAGGCGGCATCTATCATAAGGACCGCCACCATTCAAAACATGCACTCTTCCCGTTACTACCACCAGGGAATAATAAACAAGTCCTCCCTGTACCACCAGGGAGGAGGCACAGGAGGCTATAGAGACATATGCAACATTTTAGGAATAACTTCTTTCCTCCATCAGATTTCTGAACAGACCATTAATCCATGACCACTACACCACTATTTTGCTCTCTTTTTTTGCACTACTTATTTGTAAATATTTCTTATTGTAACTTAGTATATTTTTATTATTGCACTGTACTGTTGCCATAAAAGAACAAATGTCATGAGTTAATTCAGTAATAATAAATCTGACATTGATTCTGATATTTTTAAAGATACCAGAATTATACTTGAAACCACTGAACTAAGAAATGTTCCGGACTAACTATTTCACCTCTGGTATCAGATTTCTGAATGGACATTGAACCCATGAACAATACCTCCAACATTCTTTGCACTATTTATTTAATGTAGCTATTTATTTTATATATATATATATACTTTCACTGTAGTTCATAGTTTTTTATTACTATGCAATGCAATGTACCGCTGCTGCAAAAACAACAGATTTCATAATGTATGCTAGCAATAGTAAACCTGATTTTGATTCTGAAATTGTATCGTTGTGTAACACCTGAAATTTTAAAATTAAATGTGGTGTGGTGTTGTGATAAATGTGATAACATTGAATAGTCTGGAAAACCTGTCAGTCCAGCACTATCAAAGTTCTGAGTGTGTCAAATTTTCCGAGTTGTACTGTATTTTGTTTTGAATCAAGCATTGTATTTGTGTGGAACAGATCAGTTGAGCCAAAACCTTTGTTCCTATTATTCGTATGCTTGTAATGCAACAAGCATTTAGGTTCTGAGCTACTCTGTTTGCTGTCTAATCCCTGGGAGGATTGGAGTGTACCAGATAAGTTTCAGGTTTTCTGAAGCCAATTTGCTTTGAATTAGTCAATCAACTATAAATAAAGTGAGAACCTGGGGTAAAAATTGTTTTGTATCTATAATTCTGTATTTTTACCAATCTCCAGCACATTTAAAGTGGTGAATATTTTCCAAAGAACTCTGTATAATTTTTATCAAACAAAGATACGGAGCAGATAACTAAAAGAGATTGAGACTTTGGTAACTAAACACGTTTATTTATGGTAGACGTTTCAGGTCCATTTCAAGACGTTATGGACAGACTACGGGCAAATAAGCAGAGGTGTGGATCAACATATATCAACATATATCTCGTTTTAACAAAATAAGACTGTAATAGCAATAAAGCATGAACATTTTTAAAAATGTATTTTAGGTGATCATTTTCAGCAAATTAAAACCCTTGTTTTACAAAGCATCAGCACTACATCCTTGCTTTTATATTCTAGTCCTCTCGAAATGAATATTAACATTGCATTTGCCTTCCTTACCACCGACTCTCACTGCAAGTTAACTTTTAGGGAATCTTGCACGAAGTCTCATAAGTCCCTTTGCACCTCAAATTTTCTCCAGCATCTTTCTCCAGCAATTTGATACCTATTCTTGTCTCTCTTTTACTTTTCATATATCTGAAAATACTTCTGGTATCCTTTTTGATATTATTGGCTAGTCTACCTTCATATTTAATCTTTTCTTTCCTTATGGCTTTTTCAGTTGCCTTCTGTTTGTTTTTCAAGCTCCCACCCTCTAATTTACCACTAATTGTTGTTCTATTATACACTTTCACTTTTGCTTTTATGTTGTCTTTGACTTCCCTTTCAACCATGGTTGCATCATCCTGCCTTTAGAATACTTCTTTGGGATGTATCTCTCCTGTGCCTTCTGAATTGCTCCCAGAAACACCAGCCATTGCTGCTCTGCCATCATTCCTGCTGGTGTCCTCTTTCAATCAACTTTCACCAGCTCCTCTTTCATGTCTCTGTAATTCCCTTCTCCTTCACATCTTCTGCTTTTCAAATTGCAGAGTAAATTCTATGATATAATGACCGTTTCTTCCCATGGTTTCTTTTACCTTAAGCTCCCCAGTCAAATCCGGTTCAGCACACAGCGCCCAATCCAGAGAAGCCTTGCCCCAAGTGGGCTCAATTACAAACTGCTCTAAAAAGCCATCTGATGGGCATTCTACAAATTCTCTCCGTTGGGATCCAGCACCAACCTGTTTTTCCCAATCTACCTGCATGTTGAAAGGTTTATTATTTCATGAACTTGTGAAAAGAGTATGTCTTTCATGATGAAATTGAACCAAAGTACTATTGTTACCCTTAGACTGTATGAGTCCAAAACAGGAAAGGGGAGTATTTTCTTGAGGAAATGAGAATATTTCCCAGAATCCTTCTGGATTTGCAATTGCTACTTGAACAATTAAAATACAAACTGTTTGTCTTGCCTTATTTGATTCATTTCTATGATGATCTGGGAAAAAAAGCTTCAGTTTATTCAAAGGTAAAGATAAAATCGTTAGATTTGTAAAATATTTATATATAAACCAATCATGCATTGAAACAAGTAATTACTATTACAATCTGTATGTATCTGAATAAGCCTCTTATGATTCACCACCCTGAATTACTCACATGGTGGTTAGCAGACTACCAAGATGTGAGTTAAGGTTCTTCAGAATAAAAATATTATTTTCGTCTAAGGCTGTGGAAGAGAAAATGAGAGATTCAAAGTAATTACTGCCCTGAAAATTAAAGGCAGCGTGCTTATAGATCAGAGACATGAAGCAACAGATGGCAGAATAATTAATCTCAAAATAATTGAATCCGAAATTCAGTGCTGGTACACAGGTCTTATTCTAAGCTTAGCTTTATACTAACTCTGATTCAGAAACCCTGGCCAGGGCAGCTGAATATGTGGTCCAAATGACTACAGGTAAATTAAAATAAAACAGATAGTTTGTGCTATTGGTATAGTAGGTTACTGTTGATGGAGTCTGAAACTCCATGCCTATACAAATTATATTTATAATATTTTTATGTATTATGTTTATTCCATATACTGTTTTAAAGATAATTTGTAAATTAATTGTCCTTGATTTAACTAAGAATTAAAAATGGACATTATGTTCTATGTTGAAACATATATTATTAGAGTCCTAGAGTACTATAGCACAGAGACAGGCCCTCTTGCCCATCTAGTCTATTCTAGCCTAGTATTTTCTAACCCCATCTACCCACACCTCGACCATGCTTCTCCATACCTCTCTCATCTATATACCTATTCAAACTTCCTGGACTTCTACCACTCCCACTGGCAGTTCATTCTACACTTGTACCGTGCTCTGAGTGAAGAGGACCCCCTCAGAGTCTCCTTAAGTATTTCACCTTTCATCCTAAACGTGACCTTTAGTTCTAGTCTCACCCAATCTGAAGTGAAAAAGCCTGTAGGCATATGACCTATCTATACCCCTCATAATTTTTGGATACCTCTATAAGATCTCCCCTGATTTCCCTATGCTCCAGTGAGTAAAATCCTGACCTATTTAACCTTTCCCTATCAGTCAGGTCCTCAAGTCCCGGCAGCATCCTTTGCATTTTCTCTGCACTCTCTCAAGCCTATTAATATCTTCCCTGCAGGTAGGTGACCAGAACTGCAAACAATGTTCCAAATTCAGCCTCACCAGTGTCCTTCACAACTTCAACATGACAAACTGGCATTTCTTTAATTACGAAGGCGAATATGCTGGGGTTGCGGGGCGGAGATGCATTTGTACCAAAGGAGGGGTGTAAGGGGGGGCCTCTTCCCTCCGCTAGTCTGCAGGTCACCCTTGGGCAAGGTATAGCACCTGCTTAGCCTCTAGATCATGATCATGTGAAGCCATGGAGGCAGGTGGTGAATGGTCGTATGAATAGCTGTCGCATATCACAAATCCTGGTTATGTGATTGCAGACGCCAGGTAGAAAATCTCTGCAGAGTACTGATAATGGCTGGGGTCTCCTGTCTTGTAAAGACGCTGCCCAGAAGGCAAATCACTTCTGCAGAAAAATTTGCCAAGAACTATCATGGTCAAGAGCATTATGGCACGTCATACGACATGGCAAATAATGATGAAGCTGTGCCAGAAATTAACTTTACAACCCTATTTACTTGTGATAATGACAAGAGATTTGAAAATATAGATAGATAGATAGATAGATAGATAGATACTTTATTCATCCCCAAGGGGAAATTCAACATTTTTCCAGTGTCCCATACACTTATTGTAGCAAAACTAATTACATATAGTATTTAACTCAGTATAAATATGATATGCATCTAAAATCACCCTCCCAAAAAGCATTAATAAATAGCTTTTAAAAAGTTCTTAAATAGTTTACTAAAGTGCATTGAGTGGTAACTTAAGCTCAGTCCTAACCCCGGCACTTTAACATGTCTTGCCCCTGGTGGTTGAATTGTAGAGCCGAATGGCGTTGGGGAGTAATGATCTCTTCATCCTGTCTGAGGAGCATTGCATTGACAGCAACCTGCCGCTGAAGCTGCTTCTCTGTCTCTGGATGGTGCTGTGCAGAGGATGTTCTGGGTTTTCCATGATTGACCATAGCCTACTCAGCACCCTCCGCTCTGCCACCGATGTCATACTCTCCAGTTCTGTGCCCACGACAGAGCCCGCCTTCCTTACCAGCTTATTAAGACGTGAGGCGTCCCTCTTCTTAATGCTGCCTCCCCAGCACGCCACCTCAAAGAAAGTAATTCTCTTCCTTGCTAGGCAGTCCATTGAGACTGAGGATGACTTCCTTCCATTCATGATTTATAAGTTCTGAGGAGGTTGATGAGGCCAATTCAGAAACCACTGGCTCTTTCATGAATCAGGATGTTATTGATCTGAGATGGGTAGGTAGATAGTTTGTGAGGTAGTGCATTTTTATCTTCACTCACCCAGCACTTTTATGAGCTTCTGATACTTTGACTCAAAGTTCTCAAGCTCATTTGAATGCTCCTTTTCTTTGAGCTGTCATGGGCAAGAGGTTCCCAGGGGTCAGTGGTGATGCTGTACTTCTTCAAGGAGGATTTGAAAACATCCTTGAAACTTTTTTCACTCTCTGGTTAGCAATATCCTCCCAGGACAGAACTCAGAATAGAAAGCCTGTTTCAGGATTCTGGTATCAAACACGTGACTGATGTGGCCTGCTCCTCAAAGCTGACTAAGAGTAACCAGATGCTTTCAGTGTCAGAGATATTGGGCTGGGGAGAAAATGATGATGATGGTTCATTTATTTTTTGCATTGAATTTGGAACACTCTGTGAGGAGAGTGTTGTTTTTTCTAGTGTCTACTCTAGATAGACCAGATCTCTGAAGCATATAGAAGGGCATGGATCACTAGGTCCTGTGGGCAATCAGATTTTGTTCTTCATTAGAAAGAGCAAATAAAAATAAGGCAGCAGCCACTGTCTGAGTGGGCCAGTGTTGGAGTGGCTTTGGTTCATCAGGCTTCGGTGAGCGCAGTCCTAGTAAGTTTATTCTTCTTATTCTTAATTCCTCATCTGTTAGGCCATCATTAGAGCACTGAGAATGGCTCCAAGAGCTGTGCTTTGTTCTGTGTGTGAGATGTGGGAAATCTGGGAGACCTCCAGCCTCCCAGATAACCACATATGCACCAAGTGCACCGAGTTTCATCTCCTCAGAATACATGTTAGGAAAATGGAGCTGCGGTTTGACGATGCCCGGCTCGTATGGGAAACAGGATAGATTGGAGCTACAGGGAGGTAATCAGCCCTAGGTTGCAGGCCGCAGGCATTGGTCCTTGCACAATCAATTCACTGTTCAAGTTTTTCACCATTATCTACTATTATGGTGTTACAAGAAAAACCAGCATGAATAGAGCATTGGCTGATCGGCAAAAGACAAAGCGTGGGAATAAAGAGAGGCTTTTCTAATTGGATGCTGGTGACTTGTGGTGTGCAGCAGGGGTCAGTGTTGGGCCTGCTTATTTTTACATTATATATCAATGATTTGGATGATGGAATTGATGGTTTCACGGTCAAGCTTGCAGGTACTGTGGGAGGTGAGGGAGGGGATTGCTGAGCCTCTGGTGATGATCTTTGCATCATCAGTGGGGACAGGAGAGGTTCCGGAGGATTGGAGGGTTGCAGATGTTGTTCCTTTATTCAAGAAAGAGAGTAGAGATAGCCCAGGAAATTATAGGCCAGTGAGTCTTACTTCAGTGGTTAGTAAGTTGATGGAGAAGATCCTGAGAGGCAGGATTTATGAACATTTGGAGAGGTATAATATGATTAGGAGTAGTCAGCATGGCTTTGTCAAGGGCAGGTTGTGCTTTACGAGCCTGGTTGAATTTTTTGAGGATGTGACTAAACACATTAATGAAGGAAGAGCAGTAGATGTAGTGTATATAGATTTCAGCAAGGCATTTGATAAGGTTCCCCATGCAAGGCTTACTGAGAAATTAAGGAGGCATGGGATCCAAGGGGACATTGCTTTGTGGATCCAGAACTGGCTTGCCAACAGAAGGCAAAGAGTGGTTGTAGACGGGTTATATTCTGCATGGAGGTCGGTCACCAGTGGTGTGTCTCAGGGATCTGTTCTGGGACCCTTACTCTTCTTGATTTTTATAAATGACCTGGATGAGGAAGTGGAGGGTTGGGTTAGTAAGTTTGGAGGTTAGTAACAAAGGTTGGAGGTGCTGTGGATAGTGTGGAGGGCTGTCAGCAGTTACAGTGGGACATTGATAGGATGCAAAACTGGGCTGAGCAGTGGCAGATGGAGTTCAACCCCAATATGTGTGAAGTGGTTCATTTTGGTAGGTCAAATATGATGGCAGAATATAGTATTAATGGTAAGACTCTTGGCAGTGTGGAGGATCATCGAGATCTTGGAGTCCGAGTCGATAGGACGCTCAAAGCAGCTGTGTAGGTTGACTCGTGGTTAAGAAGGTGTACGGTGTATTGGCCTTCATCAATCGTGGAATTGAATTTAGGAGCCGAGACGTAATGTTACAGCTATATAGGACCCTGGTCAGACCCCACTTGGAGTACTGTGCTCAATTCTGGTCGCCTCACTATAGAAAGGATGTGGAAGCCATAGAAAGGGTGCAGAGGAGATTTACAAGGATGTTGCCTGGATTGGGGAGCATGCTTTATGAGAGTAGGTTGAGTGATCTCGGCCTTTTCTCCTTGGAGCGACGGAGGATGAGAGGTGACCTGATAGAGTTGTATAAGGTGATGAGAGGCATTGATCGTGTGGACAGTCAGAGGCGTTTTCCCAGTGCTGAAGTGGTTGCCACAAGAGGACACAAGTTTAAGGTGCTGGGGAGTAGCAACAGAGGAGATGTCACGGGTAAGTTGTTTACTCAAAGAGTGGTGAGTGCGTGGAATGGGCTGCCAGCCATGGTGGTGAAGGCGGATACAATTGGGTCTTTTAAGAGGCTTTTGGATAGGTACATGGAGCTTAGAAAAATAGAGGGCTAAGGGTAAGCCTAGTAATTTCTAAGGTAGGGACATGCTCCGCACACCTTTGTGGGCCAAAGGGCCTGTATTGTGCTGTAGGTTTTCTATGTTTTCTATATTTTTCTATGTTCTATGTTTTCTATGTACAAAGGTAGGTGGAGGGGCAGGTGGTGTTGGGGAAGCAGGAAGGTTGCAGAAGGACTTACCAGAACGCATGATCTTCTATCTTCTCACATTAAACTCATTTGCCAAATATTCACCCACTATGCCAATGATTTGGATGATGGAATTGTCGGCACTGTTGCAAAGTTTGCAGATGATCTGAAGGTAGGTGGAGGGACAGGTAGTTTTGCAGAAGTAATGTGGCTACGGAAGGACTTAGACAGATTAGGAGAATGGGCAAAGAGGTGGCAGATGGAATACAATGTCAGGAAGTGTATGGTCATGAACTTTGGTAGAAGGAATAAAAACTTAGACTATTTTCTAAATAGAGAGAAAATTCAAAAATCTTCAGTGCAAAAGGACTTGGGAGTCCTCATACAGGATTCCTTACACGTTAATTTGCAGGTTGAGTTGGTGGTAATGAAGGCAGATGCAATGTTAGCACTCATTTTGAGACCACTAGAACATAAAAAGCAAGGGTGTAATGTTGAGTCTTTATAAAGCACTGGTGAGGCCTTCCTTGGAGTATTGTGAGCAGTTTTGGGACCCTTATCTAAGAAATGTTGTGTTGAGATTGGAGAGGGTTCAAAGGAAGTTCACAAAAATGATTCTAGGAATGAAAGGCTTATCATATGAGAAATATTTGATGGCTCTAGGCCAGTACTCACTGGAATTCAGAAGAATGAGTGGAGATTTCATTGAAGCTTATCGAATGTTGAATGGCCTTGATAGAGTGGATGTAGAGTTGATGTTTCCTACGGTGGAGGAGTCTACGACCTGAGTACCCAACCTCAGAATAGAAGGTTGCCCATTTAGAATGGAAATGAGGAGCAACTTCTTTAGCCAGGGAGAAGTGAATTTGTGGAATTCATTGCTGTGGAGGCCAAATCATTGGTCATATTTAAGGCAGAGGCTGATAGATTCTTGATTAGTCAGGGCATGAAGAGATAAGGGGAGAAGGCAAGGGATCAGGGCTGAGAGAGAAGCCATGATGGAATGATGAGCATACTCAATGGGCTAAATAAACTTGTTCCTATATCTTATAGTCTTATGGTCTTCATTAGTCCTTTCATTCAATTGACCCCAGCCTGTTCTGCTGCATTGAAATGGTGATGAATTTCAACATCAATACGTTTTTTTGCTGAGCTATTACTCCGGAAATATAGGAAGAGTTTTAAAGTGTAATGCGCTGTGTGTGGTAGCTTGGTAAATGATTAACATTACTTTGCCTCCACAGAAGCTGCTTGATCTGCTGAGTTCCTGCAGCAGTTTGCTTTCTTTTTTGCTCCAGGTTCCAGGATATTCTTTCTCTTGTGCCTGGCTGTTCCATATTTTTGTTTTCCTTGGTGGATTTCCTGATATCTAGCCTTCATATGTGTGTAAATGCAAGTTGTATCCGGAGACACCTGCCAATGTTTAACCTTAGCTTCAGAGTGCAGGTCGAACAGGTTCCCATCATTTCTTAATATTAACCACATTCCTACACAAATTTTGTTAGTTGTAAGGTCAAACTGTCACAACCATGGATTCAGCAGTGCAGTAGTTTTTTGTGAATTTGCATGTGTCATGTATTTATTATTTAATCGTGGTAGTATTTAACTCTATTTTTGTCATCATAATGCTTGTCGAGACTTGGACAGAGCATAGCAACGCTTTGCTGCTGTTTGCATTCGGCCTTCCCTGAGATATTGAATTTTCAAATCAACTGACTCTGAAGACTACCTATATTCGTTTAATGTTTAGATATTCTTTTCAGCCGCAGTGTTTTCCTTTTGAGAGTTTTAGTTAACGGCCCTGTTTGGCCTAGTGTTTATTGCTTTATTTTCCCTTTAACACTGTTCATATTAAAGGCTGTGAACTATCGACCTGCTTCAGTGTCTCTCACTCCGCACTTGGGCCATGTCCGAACACGGTGACATAACCACCACAGGAACGAGATTGTTGTTGGGGTGTGGGGATGTCATCTCTAAGGAGGTGTAAAGTAATTCCTTCTTGGAATACGCTATAATAAAATGGTAAACTGAAAGGCAAAATGCTGTTAGCTTGGAGCGGAATTGCTTTGAGAAAATACCAGAGAACCAGTCCATAGCAATGCTTAAGAAAGTTAAGGGAGTATAAGTTTACAGCCATGATAGTGGATAATGGTGGAAAACTTGAAAGATTGCGCAAGTACCAAATATATGGGAATTTCATGGGAAAATTCCAGTTTGTGGCCCAAGGTGGGAGGAGTCAATTTTAGAAAACCTAGCACATTCATTTTTCCTACATTTGCACACTTAGTCCAGCATACAGTCATGGAGCATATGGTCCCTTCTTTGTAGAAGTCTTGGACCTCCAGAAGTGGTCCACTGCATGGGGTGATTGATAAGTCCGTGTCCTAAGGTAGAAGGAGATGAGTTATTAAATTCAAACTTTCTGCATCATCACTCAAAGAGTTGACCTGCCTGTGCATGTAACGAGAGCTGTATAACTCATCATCTCCTATCTTAGGCCATCACCACTGCTATGGACCACCTGGAGGTCCAAGATCCGTATGCTCCACGACTGCTGGACTAATTGTGTACATGTAGGAGGGGACTACGTTGAAAAATAAATGTGCTAGGTTTTCTAAAATTGACTCCTTCTACCTGAGGCCAGGAACATATCAATCACCCCTCATAGTGTAAAGGGTTTGATGGATATAAAACCAGGGAAATGCCTTTTGTGCGGGGGGAGAGGAGAAGGAGAGAAGTGCAGGTAGAATCCTCTCTAATGTTAGTGCTGAGTTGGATAGTGAGAAGATAGGGACGAGAATCTCAAAAAGGCGAGAGTATGGAGGGAGGGAGAGATGCATGCAAGTTTGGCTTTCTGGAGATTAGCTCATTTAGTAGATGAGAAATATTAGTTTGTCTTCTGTACAACTACTGAACCATTTATTTTCCATATGCTATTACATGTTTTCTATAACACTAATAACATGATTTCTTATGGTTTGACATGTGTATATCTCCTTTGTTTGTGAACATATATGCTAATAGCTATTTCAGAATTAGAAAAGAACACAAATGAACTTTAAAATCATTTTTATTGCAATATCACAATTTCATTTGACATGGGAGCTCACTGAAATTGGTTCATGCTATTGTAGGACAAACATGAAAATGAAGCCAAACTTCCAAGAGCACTTGATAGTGTCAGTGTCAAAGAGAGTGACCCAAGTACACGGTTCCTTTGAAGTATTGTCACAGATAGAAGGATGGTGAAGAAGGATTTGGCAACTAGCTTTCATCAATCAGGACAGTAAGTACAGAAACTGGGCTACAGACAGAGTTTGAGTAGGTTGTTACTTAATTCATTACAGCATAAGATAATGAGGGGTAATGGAGACCCCTCCATTACACCCCTTCATG
This sequence comes from Hypanus sabinus, assembly GCF_030144855.1. Lineage (NCBI taxonomy): Eukaryota > Metazoa > Chordata > Chondrichthyes > Myliobatiformes > Dasyatidae > Hypanus > Hypanus sabinus. The sequence continues at coordinate 160,804,072 of NC_082713.1, forward strand.
TGAATGGACACAGTTTTTTCTCCTCAGGTGGAGGAGTTGAGAACTAGAGAGCAGAGGTTTAAGGGGAAAGATTTAAAAGAGGCAACTTCTTCCATCAGAGGGTAGCACATAAAAGGAATGAACTGCCAGAGAAGTGGTTGAGGCAAGTACAACGACCTACATATAATAGACACTTGGACGGGTATGTGAATGAGAGCAGTTTTAGAGGAATGTGTGCCAATCGTAAGCAAGTGGGACTCGTTTAGGTGGGCATTTTGGTCGGAATGGACGAGCAGGGCTGAATGGCCGGTGTTGTTTCCGTGCTGTGCTGCTCTGCTCCCAAGTACAGATCAACAGCTTTCGGTGAATTCCCATTTGATTTCCCACTTTCAGCAGCTCCAACTCAAGCGGGAGTAAAAAGAAAAACACTGTGTGAAGCGGCGAAATGAAACTTTTAAACGTGTGCAACACGAGTGAATCTGCAGATGCTGGAAATAAATAAAAAAAACACAAAATGCCGGCAGAACTCAGCAGGCCAGACAGCACCTATGGGAGCAGGTATTGACGTTTCGGGCTGAAACCCTTCATCAGGAGGGTTAAATGCGCGCGTTCACTTTCCATCGTGTCTTTTCACGGTTTCCCCTGCCGCTGGGCGGCGTCAATCCTGGCAGAATCCTCAGCGTGACGCCTAGCACTTTCGCAAGGTTGGACTCACTTTGAGTTGCCCAGCCGCGAGTGAAGTTCTGGGGGGGAATATGCAACTGAGTTCTCTGAAAGCGAATATGCTGTCCTTGATCAGACTTTCTGAGCCGATTCGACAGGTTGTGCGCTTCGGAAGGGACGCTTGCGAGCTTGCCTGTAGCGGCAGGGTGGTGCGGAGGGCTCGGAGGCAGTGGTCCGGCGCCAGGTTTGGGACTGCGTGGGTCCGCTCGGCACACCTCACTGGGACTCCCGGCTTGCTGCAGGACAGCTTTCGCCGCTCTCTCACTTGTTCAGCCGCAGACAGAACGTACGAGGATGCGTTCCGCAGATCCGTGGAGGAACCAGAAGAGTTTTGGAGCGAATGTGCCCAAGACATTGCCTGGTTCAAACCGTGGCAAAAGACTCTGGATTTTTCAAATCCGCCTTTTGTGCGCTGGTAAGTAACTTCTATAAAGTGTAAATGCCCCCCCCCCTCCCATGGGGGCATCCGGGAGATTGGCGGTAGGCGTTTCATCTTTCCCTGAGTGGTATGCGATCCCCAAACGACCGAGTTGAAAGTGGGCTTGAACCGAGGAAGTTGCCAAAGGCAAATGGGTACTGTTAGTTACCATTAACAGTACACGCGTGAGAGGACAGTCGGCAATTCACTGTTGGTGGCAACTGATTAATTCTGAAATAGAGATACTGTATTACTGAGAGATTAAGGTGACAAATTTTCGGATGGTAAAATGGTGATAACTTTAAAAACGCTATATGAATGGAAATCAAGATTGTATACACTCATGAAATTAAGGTGGTGTTTGAAATTTAAACAAAAATAACTTGAATATCAACAAAAACAAATAGAGCAGTTTTTAAATAGTTGTTTAGCAGTAAGTACCTCCAAGTTAGAGCTGCTGCCTCCCACCACCAGGGATCTGCGTTCAATCCTGACGTCGGGGGTTGACCGTGTGCAGTTTCCACAATCTCCCGCGATTGTATGAATTCCCCCGCGCACCCTCGTTTCATTCCGCCTGGAGAGATGCGACGGGTTACTTGGCGAATTGTGAATTAGCCCAGAGAGCAGTTAAATGGAAAAAGGCATCAACCCAGACTTGATGAGCACGCGAGAAAGGATGAATTGCGTGTCAACTGGGAAATAAAGAGAATGGGATTACCGCGCTGGGAGTTAGCATAGGCACTTTGCGCCAGATATGTTGCAGTGAGTAAGAGGCCATTCAAAATTGGTAAATCACATTTCACATTCTGCTTCCGTAATTTTCATAATGTTATACTACTTCAACCTCATACCTGCAGAACTGTGTCTTCGTCTAGGTTTGATTATCGAGGATCACTTCTGGCTGGCCGCCTTTATTACAGTTGAGGTGTTGGTGTCCTGACATGCACCTAGTACTTCTCATCCTCCCCAAGTTCGCTTTCCACTCCGGTTTCACCAAAGCCTTGATTCAAAATAAAATCTGTATTATTGTGGTGAACTACGGGTGCCTGTCTGGACACACCCCCCTGCTGACGGCTCCTCCCACAGACCCCTGTATTGAGGTGTGAGCCCGGCCTCTCAGTCTCCAGGATGTAGGATGGTGGTCACTCACTGCCGATATCTCGCCTTATGTCTCAGAGTGAGTTTTTGATGGTGCATCAATTATGTTCTAACATTTAGGCAGAAATTGCACCCCCAGTGTCTTTAATCGCCATCCATGTAAGAAACCTGTGAGATATCTGCCCTCGATTGTATGTAAATTACTTTGCCACCACTGGCAAAAAAAACGTGTCTTTAGCGAATGACGTAGCCTCTCAAATTCCTTCTCCAGTCTTTGTCTCTCTTCCTGTCTTCAAGTTGCAGCCCTTAAATTATTGCTCTGATCAAGCTTTTGATACTCAGGGCTGATATTTATTTTGTGCCAAGCCGTCATGTTTTGTTTGATAACGCTCGTCAAGCTGCTTGGGACGTTTTATTACGTTTTTGTGCAATTAAGAGTCGTAAAAGACCCGGTCTCAGTAAATTACCGTTGACAACAAACCACTTTCTCTGTCCATTACATCCTCAAGGATTGCCACAGCTAACTGGAGTCCCACAGCCGGCAACACCCAGCTTTGTATCCTTTAATGTACAAAGTTCAACATCAAATTTATTATCAGAGTACATGTATGCCACCACCTGTAACTGATGCTTTTTCCTGCAGGCATATTCACCAAATCTATAGAATAGTAACTATAAACGGGATCAATGAAAAGGAAGTAGAGCATAGAAGACAACAAACAGTGCAAAGGCAAATATAAATAAATGGCAATAAATAAGGAGAGCAGGAAATAATAAGACGAAGAGTCTTTAAAATGAGATAATTGGTTGTGGGAACATCTCAAAGGATGGACAAGTGGGGGTAGTTAACCACTTTTGTTCAAGAGCCGGATGGTTGAGGGGTACCAACTGTTCTTGAACCTGGTGGTGTGAGTCCTTGAGGCACCTGTACCTTTTACCTGATGGCAGCAGCCAGAAAAGAGAGTGGCCTGGGTGGTGAGGATCTCTGATAGATGCTGTTTTCCAACAACAGCATTTCATGTACATATGCTCAATGGTTGGTGTCTGCCATTCATTAGTGATGGTGCTAGATTTGTTGTCATTGCAACTGCAGATTCCTGGTTAAACATAATACTTCATCAGTGAATCAGTAGCACTTGCATAAATAATTTGGAGCCAACACGTGGAATCAAAAAGTTTAGATGGACTGAGTCAATTTACAAAATGGTTCAGATGGCACAAAAAGGTTTCTTAAATCAATATTCAAGATAGCTTTATTTCAAATAAAATATGTTTATAGAATCATCATAAAGGTCAAACTAAATTTATTACCGAAGTACATATATGTCACCATATACAACCTTGCGACTCATTTTCTAGAAGCCACTCTCAATAAAACTATTACAGGATAATAACCATATTAGAATCAATGCACCAACTTGGGCATTCGACCAGTGTGCAAAAGACAACAAACTGTGCAAATGCTGAAATAAAGAATTAATAAATAAATAAGCAATAAATATCAAGAATACGAGATGAAGAGTCTTTGAAAATGAGTCTATAGGTTGTGGGATCATTTCAATGATGGGGCAAGTGAAGTTAAGCGGAGTTATCCACTTTGGTTCAAGATCCTGGTAGAGGGGTAATAACTGTTCCTCAGGCGGGTCCTCAGGCTCCTGTACCTCCTTCCTGATGACAGCAGTGAGAAGAGAGCATGTCCTGGTGACGAATTCTGCTATTCTGTGATAACACTTCTTGTAGGTGTGCTCAATGGTGCTTGCAGCAAAGTTACAACATTTAACCTGGTTAAATGTTTAGCTGTCTGGTTTAGCTGTCCAAAAGAGTTATCTGCTATGATCAACATGCACATAAGCAGCTGATGATTCAGGTCAAGACACTTCTTCAGGACTGGAAGGGAAGAAGGAACTCACGAGAGACCTTTTCTCCTAGTCCTGATGAAGGGTTTGGGCTCAAATCATCAGCTGTTTATTCCTCTCCAAAGATGTTCCTGACCAGTTGAGTTCTTCCAGCATTTTCTGTGTGCTGCTTGGGATTTTCAGCATCTGCAGAATCTCTTGCGTCTGCTTATCCACTAAGGTGATACTTTTCCTCATATTTTAAACTATTTTTACAGATGGTTAAACAGCTTTTGAAAGCTACCATTTATTCTTAGGATGCCTAGCTTTTAACTTTTTGTTGTAAAAGAAAATAAACTTTGCATGCAAGACAACTATTAATTTTCCATCTTTTATTTCCATTGAAAAGATGTTGGCGAGCTGCCTTTTTGGATCTCTGCAGTCCTGTCTACAAAACACTCAAAATGCTATTCACTTGAAAGCTTCTGCTTTTAGCTCAATGACAATCTATTTTAAAGTTAGACTAGTGTGTTACTTGGAAGGGAAGAAGTAGATATGTGAAACTACTAGTATCATGTCCTGATTATTCTAATTTGATTTTATTTAGTTTCTGTTAGGTTTTGATGTTGATGAAGTCAGTATTTATTGTATGTTCTTAATTGCCCCAGATCTGAATGATGTGTGAGACTACTTCGGTGGGTAGCTAAAAGTCAGCCACATTAGTGTGTCTGGAGTCACAAAGGCCTACATTCTGAAGATGCTAGAAATTTTGAGAGCACACACAACATGCTGGAGGAACTCAGCAGCTGAAGCTGCATTGTGGAGGAGAAACTTTGCATGCAAAACAACTATTTTCCATCCTTTATTCCCATTGAAAAGATGTTGGCAAGCTGCCTTTTTGGATCTCTGCAATCCCCGTTTACAATATACTCGTAAAATGCTGTTCAGTTGGAACAGTTAATGTCTTGGGCTAAGACCCTCTATAATCCTCTTAATTTCCAGTCCCGATGAAGGGTCTTGACCCGAGAGTTCAAATGTTTATCTCCCTTCATAGAGGCTGCCTGATATGCTGAGTTCATCCAGCATTTTGTGTGTCTGTGTGTGTGTGTTTGTGTTGCCCAAATCTTTTAATAGTTTTGTAGCCACAGTTACTGATAGCAGCCCTCCCCCCCCCAATGAATTATTTAATTACTTGGATTTAAGTTACTCATAATGGGAATTGAACTCTTGCCTCTGGATAAATAGTCCAAGATGTAGGTTACTCGTCTAATAGGATAAGTTCTCTTCTGTCGTACCATTCATTCTGCATGACTCATCTTCAATTTTCCATAAAAGGCCTCTTATCTGAAGTGAGCTGCTTCTTTCTTACCCTCCGGCAGATAATCTGTCAACTTTCCTCCCTGAACTGCAGTGATTCTAAGTAACCCTGTCCTTTAGTCAAAGCTAATTTGCATCTTATATTTTTGTGGGTTGGCAATAATGGAGGACTTGAACGTTGTTGACGTTATCTATCGATCGGTTTTCATGGCGGGGGCGGTGTATGTGTGTGTGTGTGTAATATGAGTGCTGGTAGAAATGGTGGAGATCTCCTTTTGTTTCACACATGCAATTACAGAGAGGGAACCTGGTACCGGAGAATAATAAGTCCTGGTAGAAACAGTGGAGATGTTATATCTCCCATCCAGTATAATAAAATAATTACTGAATTTACTCAGAGTATACATAACTTCAAAGGGTTTGTTGCTGATGAGTCATCTATGGACCCAGCTGTAAACATTTATGCACAGTTCAACTGATTTAATGAGGAAACTCAAAAAATGCTTGCCTTTCTGTTATATATTTCAGGTTTGTTGGTGGTGTACTTAATGTGTGCTATAATGCACTAGATCATCATGTTGAAAGTGGGCAGGGAGACCAAGTTGCCATCATTCACGACAGCCCAGTCACAGGGACTATACAAAGCATTACTTACAGAGAAGCTTTGGAACAGGTAATGCAGACTTCTCATTAAGTTGTGTTTTGGTGTCACTATTGTTGCCTTCTGGTGTTTGCCTTACAGACATTCAAGACAATTCCCTTGCTCTTTGACCCTCATCTTATCTACGCACTGGGCTTTGACTCTCCTTTACAAACCCTCCTGTTCTGATCTTTAGATGGTTCTCCCATATAGTCATTATCTGTACCCAGTCCTGAATCTCTTTGTGTGGGGTAAAGCAAGCTAAAAGTTGTAGACCAGCATAACTCCATTATTTTTTTTTAAATTTTTAAATATTTATTTATTAAATTTTAGAAATTACAAAGAATAAATGTAAGTAAAATAGTAAAAAAGATAATATTAACCCTCCCCCCCTCCCCTTAACCCTTCCATTATTTTTAAAAGTTAGTTGAGCTCAAGTAATACAGTGCACATCACATCATTTGGGCCGACCGGTGGTGTAGTGGCATCAGCAATGGACTTTGAGGTAGATGGTCCTGAGTTCGAATCCGGCCGGGTCCCAACATGGGCAGCAGCTGTATCTGTGCAGAAGAAAAGCCTGGCATGAAAACCCTATCCATATACTGACAACAAGCACACAGCACTCAACGATGACAACATAATGCTAAGACAATGTCAGTATTATAAATGTTATCTGAGGTCTTTTGTTGGTTGAAGTCGACCATGGATATTGTGTCCTATCTACAAAGATAGCTTGCAGAGCAAACTGTTGCCAATGCAGTGGACTCTCCCCTCTAGATATCCGATGAACCCAAAGGATTGAAGGACGGATACTTTTTGGCACCAGCAGGAGTTGCCAGTCAGCATTGAACTCAATGTAGAGTTGCCTTAGGGACTCCAGCTCTGGATTTTTTCCTTGGGATTTGCTCCTGAAGCCTTCCCCGTGTGTGGGTACAGCCCCAAGGCAGCGGAGGTTTGAGATCAGAGTTTTCCTTCTTAATGAGCTGCCAACCACGGCTGATGAGCCCCATCTGCCCAAAGCAGCTGGTTTTAAGGTGCTAGTAACCTGCCTTTGCCCCGTCTCCTGTCAATAGAAACTGTTCTGCTGGGCTTAATAGCTAAGCTACATGTGAAGGCCAGGAGCTGGACTTAGTTGTTAGAGGCTATTTGAGGTGCACGCCACTGAGAGCATTTTATAGGTTGTGGGCGCTTATCCCCATTACTACCACCCACCCCACCCCCAGCTATAACAACCTCAAGCAACCATAAATAAATAGCATAAGATATTACAAGAAACAATAACAGACACTTGATGTAACACTACATTATAAGTGTTACAGTAACGATATATAGTTGCGGTTTCTGTACTTCAGTGGTTCCACTTAATATCGGAGAATGTATACGGTACACAACCTGAAGTTCAGAATCAGAATCAGGTTTATTATCACCAGCATGTGACGTGAAATTTGTTAATTTAGCAGCAGCAGTTCAATGCAATACATAATCTAGCAGAGAGAGAGAAAAAAACATAATAATAAATAAGTAAATCAATTACGTATATTGAAGAGGTTATTAAAAAACGTGCAAAAACAGAAATACTATACTTTAAAAAGTGAGGTAGTGTCCAAAGCTTCATAGTCCATTTAGGAATCGGATGGCAGAGGGGAAGAAGCTTTTCCTGAATCACTGAGTCTGTGCCTTCAGACTTCTGTATCTCCTACCTGATGGTAACAGTGAGAAAAGGGCATGCCCTGGGTGCTGGAGGTCTTTAATAATGGACGCTGCCTTTCTGAGACACCGCTCCCTAAAGCTGTCCTGGGTACTTTGTAGGCTAGTTCCCAAGATGGAGCTGACTAGATTTACAACCTGCTGCATCTTCTTTTGGTGCTGTGCAGTAGCCCCTACATACCAGACAGTGATGCAGCCTGTCAGAATGCTCTCCATGGTACAACTATAGAAGTTTTTGAGTGTATTTGTTGACATGCCAAATTGCTTCAAACTCCTAATAAAGTATAGTCACTGTCTTGCCTTCTTTATGACTACATCAATATGTTGGGACCAGGTTATATCCTCAGAGAACTTGACATCTAGGAACTTGAAGCTGCTCACTCTCTCCACTTCTGATCCCCCTATGATGATTGGTATGTGTTCCTTTGTCTTACCCTTCCTGAAGTCCACAATCAGCTCTTCCATCTCACTGACGTTGGTGCAGGTTGTTGCTGCGGCACCAGTCCACTAGTTGGCATATCTCACTCCTGTACACCCTCTCGTTACCATCTGAGATTCTACCAACAATGGTTGTATCATCAGCAAATTTATAGATTGTATTTGAGCTGTGCCTAGCCACACAATCATGGGTATATAGAGAGTAGAGCAGTGGGTTAAGCACACACCCCCGAGGTGCACCAGTGTTGATCGTCAACGAAGAGCATATGTTATCACCAAAACACACAGATTGTGGTTTTCTGGTTAGGAAGTCGAGGATCCACTTACAGAGGGAGGTACAGAGGCCCAGGTTCTGTAACTTCTCAATCAGGATTGTGATATTATAATAGCTATATAGCTAATAGATATTAATGAGCTATAGTTGATGAACAGCATTCTGACGTAGGTGTTTGTGTTGTCTAGGTGGTCTAAAGCCATGTGAAGAGCCATTGAGATGGCATCTGCTGTTGACCTATTGTGGTTAGAGGCAAAATGCAATGGGTCCAGGTCCTTGCTGAGGCAGGAGTTCAGTCTAGTCATAACCAACCTCTCAAAGCATTTCATCACCGTTGATGTGAGTGCTACCGGGTGATAGTCATTAAGGCAGCTCACATGATTCTTCTTAGGCACTGGTATAATTGTTGTCTTTTTAAAGCAAGTGGGAACTACTGTCCATAGCAGTGAGAGGTTGAAAATGCCCTTAAATACTCACGCTAGTTCTTACTCTTTGCACGAAAACAGAAGAGAGCTCCAAAGAATGAATGACAGTAAAACGTTAGTACCCTAATGACCCCCCTCCCCTCCCACACACAAGCAGTAGCAAAGCATCAATCCCCCTCATTCCCTCTCCCCACTAATTTCAGAAGTATCACTCACCAAGCAAGCAACAGCAAAGCCCCCAAAAAAAGAGAGACCATAACCTGCAATCCAACAAAACCTAACTGTTCACCCAACAATTTGACAGGACACAGGCTCTCTCCATCCCTAACAAGGGCAGAGAGGGGTCTCCTTTTCCATAGGGAGAGGGGAGACCAACAAAACAAATCAGCTGGTTGATTATTACTTATGGTCAGCCATATTGCTTTTATTCTGAGTTTCTCCCGACTCGAGAATTGGCAGCAAACTCTGAGGGGGAGATAACTGTTAGCCACATCTGCTGTTGTAATGTGCCATTCTTTCTCCTGCGATGCCTCAGTCGACGACACCAGCATAGAATTAGTTTGTCCATGGGGCTGCAGGGTTTTACCCTGAGGCCAGGTGTCTTCCAGGTTGCAGCCTAGGGACATCGAAGATGGCGGGGCAGTGAGCTCCGGGAGCAGGAGACATTGCTGTAAAAAAACGCAGTTTGAGCGCGGCTCTAGATCACAGACTCTGACAGAAGCCCACCTACCTTGAAAACAAAAAAAGAGACATTAAAGGAAAGAAATGAAATTGTTTCACAGGTGAGCTCAAAGAAACTGCTCTCTGGCAACATCTTAGCTCTGCCCAGTCTCTCGAACAATATGACGCAAGGTTTTAACTCTTAACTAAATCTAATTTAAATTCCTACGTAAACAGCTCTGAACACAGCTCGTCCTGGTGTTGGCCTCCAGCTATACAGGTTAAAACCAGTCTAGAATTTCTTTGAAAGCTGGCATTTACTGCTATTATAATGGTCTCCTTTGCATCAATATCTCCAGATCACGCGGTTTCCCTGCAATGTTGCTTACCATTTCAGAGCACATTTATCATATCCCTGCAGAAGTGATGCCTGGCTGATATGTCACAAAGTCACTTGCTTCTATATAGTCTAAATCTTTTATCATTTCTCCTCATCCCAGTTGATCAATATGTAAATTCCCATTATTTTAAGTGGTCGCATAACCACTTTAAAGTGGTCGTATCAAAGATACTCATCATCATTATGGGTCGTATGACGTAGGTGATCATGGTCTTATGGCCATGATTGTTCTTGGAAATTTTTCTGGAAAGGTAGTTTACTATTGCCTTCTTCTGGAAAGTGTCTTTACAAGATGGGTGACACGAAGCTGTTATCAATACTCTTCAGAGATTGTCTGCCTGGCATCATTGCTCACATAACCAGAACTTGTGATATGCCTTCCGTGACCACCTCTTTCTTGTCTTAATCTCTGGAGCCTTGCTCTTTAACCTTTGCCTGTAAGCAGGTAGGAGAAGGACAGCCAAGTAAGCCATTTTTTTTTGCTGTTAACACCTTTCACTGTATGTTTTGATGTACATGTGCTAAATAAATGAATCTGAAGATCTGAAACTATACAATCATGTTAGATCTGGTGGTATTGATCCATTGGTTTTTCAGAAGTTGAGAATGAGGGACTTCTGGGTTGAGCATGTAGTGTGTAGGTGCGTGATTGTGGCTCCCGATTTTTTTGAAAACCTACCTGTTTATCTTTGCCATATGCTCGAGATAACTGAACATTTAACATTGTGAATCACCCGGGATATTGCTGGACACTGAAATAGCAAATAAAATGCACCTTTGAAGTAAAACTGGGGAAAAAGATAGCGAAGCATCAAGTGAGAAAGCTGATGTTACGGTTGCACGGTGCTGGGCCTGCACTACCTGATGCCCTCGAGAGGCTTCGTTTAGTACTTCTTACTGACATCACGCAAGCAGTGCATTCTGCCCTAAAAAGAGAACTTGAAGATGCTTTGTCACCAGTGAATGCTACAATGGAACAAATTATGTCTCACTACGAGTCGCACGGCTATTGCATTTGTGAGTTTGAAGATGGCCTAAGTGATTATAGTGACCGACTGGCGAGCGGCAAAGCCGCCATTGCAGCGTTGCAGAGCCAAAACGCATTTCTGAAGGGAAAGCTAGATGACCTCGAAAATTGGTCGCAGAGATCCAATTTGATAGCGGTCGGCATTCCTGAAAATTTGGAAGGTTCGGACCCTGTTAAATTTATGACCGAGTTTTTTTGATGAATTGCTGGGGACAAATTTCTTCCCAAGGCCTCTTGTGCTTTTGCGTGCCCACTGAGTCGGGCATAAACCATCTGGCGTCCCTGAAACCAAGCAGGTGAGACCATGAACGTTCCTGGTCCTCTTTCACTTCTTTCAAGATAAGCAACGCATCATCAGTAGACGGAAGCAGGAACTGTATTTCTGTGGGCATTGGGTGTTTTTTCATGAAGATCGTATTGCGGAGCTGGGGAGGAAATGAACTGCGTTCAAGGAGGTGAAATCCCTGCTTTATGGGAAAGGGGTCAAGTTTGGCCTCTTGTATCCTGCCCGGCTCCGGGTTAGCCATAAAGGTAAAAAGCATTATTTCTATGCACCAGAGGTGGCCAAAGAATTTTACCATTCATGCTGGGGAGAAGAACGAGGAGAGGAATGACTTTTTTCTTGGGTCATTCATGCAGCATTGAAGGGGCCTCCCGCTGAGGTAAACTGTTAATTTTCGCAATTCACTTCTTTGTTCATTTTTTCCAGTTTAATTAGTGGAACACGATCGGGTTGAACTGCTATGTTGTGGAATCTGATTAACAAAAACTTTCAACTGGCAAAATGTAAATATTTGGGATTTGCATCTCAGGCATTTAGTTTCCTAGTTTTTTTTGTGTTTTTAATGCTTTGCTTGACCTGTGTTATCTTTAGCCTATACATTAAAGTGAGTGTACAAATTTTAAGGAGGGGAGCCACCCTAGATTAGATTGAAGTTTTGGTTGTATGGAGAACGCTTTGGAAGTTTTTTGTTTGGTAATGCCTGCGATTGTCCTCAGTTGGGGAGGTAGATCTAGGTTTTGGTGGGGGGGTGTAATTGTTTTTTCTTGTTTGTGTAAAGGGGGTGGGGGGAGTGTTTTGGGGGATCTCCATGGCAGTTTATTCTTTTGTGTGTTAAGGGTTGGCCAGACTTTCTTTTCATTGTGCGTTATTGTGTGCAGCTTGTGCCCTCGCACCGTTTTGGACTGTGGGCCCTGTGTGTCTTTTGATCTGGTTAACATGAGTGCTGCTGATGGAGGCCACCCTGTGAGGTTTATTTCTCGGAATGTAAAGGGGCTCAATGGTCCTGTTAAAAGAGCTAAAGTTTTCTCTCATCTGAAACAATTAAAAGCAGATAGACTATTTCTACAAGAGACACATTTAAGAGTGGAAGTCCATAATAGACTCCGTAAAGCATGGATTAGTCAGGTTTTTCATTCCAGGTTTAATAGTAGGTTGGGGGGGGGGTGGCGGGTGGCAATATTAGTCACCAAAAGAATGCAGTTTACACCATCTGATGTAATCAGTGACCCTAATGGTCTCTGGATCTCTCTCTCAGATATCTGTCATTTTGGTAAATGTTTATGCCTCTAATTGGGACGACATCCACTTTGCAAATAATGTTTTGTCATTAATACTTAACCTGAATACACACCAGCTAATCTTTTCAGGAGATTTGAACTGTGCTATTGACCCGCTGCTTGATAGGTCTAGCTCTAGGGGAACATTTGGTATGGCAAAGGCCTTCTCGATGTTTATGCAACAAAATGGTTATATGGATCCTTGGAGATTTTTGAATCCATCGGTTAGGCAATTCTCTTTCTTTTCTCACGTTCACCGCTCCTATTCCAGGCTAGACTATTTCTTTACAGATAGCTCCTTGATACCAATGATTAGACAAATTGAGTACACTGCTATGGTTATATCTGATCACTCGCCCATGAAACTAGACCTATGTTTTCCTTTAAACATTAGGGAATGGCCTCTGTGGAGACTTTTGCTTTCCAGTGAGAAATTTTGTAGTTATACATCGGCTAACATTGACACGTTCTTCGAGACTAATGAAACCGAGTCGGTATTGTACTCTTTACTTTGGGGAAACTTTAAAAGCTTTCTTGAGGGGTCAAATAATATCTTACACTTAACATGTCAATAAAGAGCGTAGGAAGGAAATGCAAGTGTTATCGCGATCTATTTTGGACCTGGATAGGCAATATTCTGAGGCACCCACTGTGGAATTGTATAAAAGCCAGGCTGATTTGCAAGCGAAGTTTAATCTTCTATCTACAAACCTATCAGAACAATTAATTCTTAAGACACATGGCCTCTATTATGAATATGATGACAAGTCAAGCCGGCTTATGGCTTATCAGTTAAAGCGTCAAGCTGCATCACGACTTATTCCCCAGATAAGAGACATGCGCCAAAACTTGACAAGCAATCCAAAAGAGATTAATAACATCTTTGCAACCTTTTATTCCTCTCTGTATACCTCAGAATTTCCCTCAGATATAACAAATATGGAATGTTTTTAGATAATTTGGAACTCCTCTTGAACCAGAGGAGGTGGAGAATTCAGATCGGGCTCTTGGGCAGGAAGAGATTAATAATGCCATTATGGCTATGCAGAGTGGTAAGTCCCCAGGTCCTGATGGTTATCCAATAAAATTTTATAAGAAATTTAAGGATAAGCTCATATCGGTCCTTCTACAAGTGTTTCAGGAATCTTTGGAGAACGGTTCCTTACCCCCCACTCTTTCACAGGCATCTATTTCACTTCTTCTTAAAAAGGACAAGGACCTGACCCAATGAGATTCATATCGCCCCATCTCACTTTTGAATGTGGATGTGAAAATTTTGGCTAAAGTGCTTGCGTGCCATTTCGAACACCCACTTCCCAAGATTATCTCAGATGATCAAACAGATTTTATTAGAAAATTGCCGCTATTTTTTTTAATACCCGTCGACTGGCCGATGCGGTTTATTTACCCAGTGATTCTCCGAGTCCAGAGGTTGTTATCTTCTTCGATGCGGAGAAGGCATTCGAGAGAGTGGAATGGGTATACTTGTTTAGTGTTTTGGAGAAATTTGGATTTGGCAGAGTATTTGTAGCCTGGATTAAGCTATTATATCACTCGCCTTTAGCGTGTATACTGGCAAATTATTCTCGATCTGACTATTTCCCATTAACACATGGCACTCGCCAAGGCTGCCCATTGTCCCCTTTTCTTTTTGCAATTGCAATTGAGGCTCTTTCTATTGCACTTAAATCAACTACATTGTTTCAAAGTGTTAGGAGAGGGGACATGGAACACCGTGTATCCCTATATGCTGATGACCTCCTACTTTATGTTAGCGACCCTGTAGGGAGCAGTCCTGCTATTGTGTCATTATTAGGTCAATATGGAGCCTCCTCTGGCTAGAAACGAAACCTTCAAAAAAACAAATGCTTTCCCATTAATAACTTGGCCCGACAGATCTGACAGGAATCTTTGCCTTTTCCTTTATCTCAAGATGGTTTTGTATACCTAGGAATATACGTTACTCGCTCTTTCACATCTCTGTTTTACGCTAACTACAGGCCTCAGGTTAGCCAAATGAAGGCTGATTTTGAGAGATGGCACAGTTTACCCTTTACTATAGCTGAGAGAATTTAATCAGTGAAAATGATTATACTTCCCAGATTTCTTTATTTGTTCAAGTGCTTGCCAGTTTTCTTACCCAAGTTATTTTTCAAGTCAGTTGACCAAGCTATAACCTCCTTTATTTGGGAAAATAGGGTCCCAAGGGTTAATAAGCACATTCTCTGAAGAGGTTGTGATGTAGGTGGAATGGGCTTTCCTAGCTTTTTTCATTATTACTGGGCATCGGACATTCAAAAGGTATTATTTTGGCTCCACTGGTCAGATATAAACTGGTGTCTGCTTGAGACATGGTCTTGCCACTCCTTGTCTCTCTCAGCTTTAGAGTATTCTAACTTGCCATTGAAATCCTTTCAATTCACATCTAACCCGGTCGTGCTCTCCACCCATGAAATTGTTAATCAATTTCACTGCCACTATAAGTTCACAACAACTTCAATTTTGGGTCCCATTCATAGAAACCATCTATTTCTTCCCTCTACACTCGTTGCAGTTTTTAGACAATGGAGTTTGAATGGTCTTCTGCACATTGAAGATTTGTACACTGGTAATATATTTGATAGTTTTGATAACCTGTGTAGTAAATGTGGCCTTCTGCATAATCATTTTTTAAAAATACCTGCAGATTCACCACTTTGTCAAGGAAAAGTTTCCTCTTTTCCAGATCTACCACCTGCTATGTTGTGGGAAAAACTCACTCTTAGCTTTAATGATAAAGAGCTGATCTCTGTACTCTACTCTCAGCTGATGTCTTTGGGAGTTCAAGATCTAAACAAAACTAAGACTGGGTGGGAGGATGACCTTGGTATGGATCTGGCTGAGGAATATTGGGCAAAAGCATTGAATAGGGTTCATTCCTCATCATCGTGTGCTAGACTGGGGCTCATACAATTTAACGTTTTACACAGGGTACATTTACGTAAAGCCAAACTTGCTGACATATATCCTGGGACAGACACTGGCTGTGATCGGTGTTCCTTCTCTCTGGCTGGTTTAGTGCATGAATTTTGCCCTTAGCTTGATGGCTATTGGGCACTGGTATTTAAAATCATCAGTGAGGTTTTGGGGGTGACACTGAGACCTTGCCCGCTTATAGCTGTATTTGGTGTGGCAGATGATGCTTTGGGTTTAAATGCAAACCAGTCGGATATCGTTGCATTTACATCGCTTTTGACCCGTAGGAGAATCTTGCTGGTCTGGAAATCTGCCACTCCCCCATCTGCTGCTGCTTGGTTAGAGGACGTAATGTTTAAAGATTAAATTCACTCTGGGTCTGTGAAAAAGTTCTATTCGAAATGGGGGCCTTTCTTGTCATACTTTGGGAGTCTTAAGGAATTACCTACTAGTTGAGGGCACTTGATTGTACTTGGGAAGTTGCCTCCCTTTTAACACGCATGTGGTTTACCTCACAGGGTGGCTGATGAATTGTAATATGAGTGTATGCTGGATCATCTGACATGTTGTGGATGTGTGTGGGCCTTCGTCTTGAAGTAGTGTGGGTATGGCTGTGAAATGTCCATACTTGTATTTGTGAAATGTTGTATTGTAAATACATTAGCTGCCATGGTATGTTCAGAGAGGGTGGGTGAGGGGAAGTTCGTTTAGGGGTAAGATACAAAAGCAAAATGGAAGAAAATGTAATCCATTATGTGTTCTGTATTGTGTCATTCCTTCGATAAAAACTTAAAACAATAAAAATTTTTAAAAATTTAAAAAAAGTAGTCAAGAATGAGGTGTTTCCATGTGGTTGATTATTGAGTGTTACAAGAGCAAGGAGTGAATAAAGAAAAAAAGAAAACAAAGAAGTTTTGGTCATCTTGTACAAAAACTAGAAAGTTAATAAGATATTCCAGTGATGACAATTAATGTATATGATATCCAGTTTTGAGTGGCATGACATCTGCTACAGAAAAAACTAAGAAGCTTCTAGAAAAATACAGAATGAACTACACTACAGTTATTGGAAAATTCACTGAACAATTACACATTGGGTATCTCCTGTATCTAATAAAGTGGCTACTGAGTATGTTTATGGTCTTCTACTGCTGTAGCCCTGTCGCTTCAAGTTTTGACATGTTCTGTTTTCAGAGATGCTTTTCTGCATTCCAATGTTGTAACGCATGGTTAATTGAGTGATTGTCGTCTTACTGTCAGCTTGAACTAGAGCGTCATTCTCTTCTGACCTCTCTCATTAACAATGCATTTTAGCTCACAGATCTGCTGTTTTTTTGGCACCATACTCTGTGAATTCGGAAGAAAGCTGTACATGAAAATCCCAGGCGATCTGCAGTGCCATCCCATGTACATCTCCAACAGCTTCTGACACTTTTCTGTTTTGCTGTGGACATATTAAAAAGGCAATTCCTCAAGAAGGCAATATCCACCATCAAAGACCCTCACCAACCAGAATCTGCCATCTACTCACTATCATCAGGGAGGAGGTATAGGAACTTGAAGACGCACACTCATTCATTTTAGGACCATTGAAAAGGAGAGGTCGCACCTACGTGGGTAAAGTGTGTTACTTTCAAATGCCTGTGTTTAGTTCTAACTGTCTGGTAACAGATTTGTTCCACTGGTTATACATGGTGTCAATAGTCACAATTATACTGTTCATGACAGGAGAAGGGGAAAACTCAATAGATTTTTTGTTGTCACTGCAGTTCCTGCTTTATCAAAGAAGAGAAGGAATCTCAGTGGAAATAGTACCTTTTCACCAATGGGATCATTCCTACAAGCCTGTTATTTTTAATGCTATCTACAGTACTCCAACAGTAAAGTTCAGGGCCATGGTTATATTGATTCAAATTAGAAGATAGAACAGTACAGGCCCTTTGGCCCATGATGTTATGCGGAGCTTTTAACCTACTCTAAGATCAATCAAGTCCTTCTCTCCTACATATTTTCCATTTTTCTACAAGAAACACACACAGAATGCTGGAGGAACTCAGCAGGTCAGGCACATCTATGGAAACAGGTTGAATCCCTGCTTAAGGACTGGAAAGGAAGGGGGTAGATGACAGAATAAAATGGTGGGAGGAGGAGAGCTAGAAGGTGATTGGTGAAGCCAGGTGGGTAGAAACAGTAAAGAGCTACCCAGAGCTAAAACGTTATCTTGCGACTCATGAAGACCAACAAACCTTCATAACAAACTCTATCATCTTGTGTGGCAATTTTTAAGAGGTCTATGCACGTGGACACCAAGATCCCTTGGTTCCTCTGCACTGCCATTAACCCTGTATCCTGCCTTCAAATTTGTCCTTCCAAAATGAATCACTTCACGCTTTCCTGGGTTGAACTCAATCTGCCACTTCTCAGGCCAGTTCTGCATCCCTTCTATGCCTGTTGCAACCAACAATAATCCTCTAGACTATATGCTTCATCTGGAAACTTATAGTTTCCATATTTCCACACTTGCTCGTTCAAGTCATTTATGAACATCACCAAGAGCACAGCTGGTTGTCAGTCTCCAGCATAACACTCTCTATCTTCCACTGTTTTGAAGTAGCGAGTGAGAGAGTGACATCTTGCAGGGCAGGAGCCATTTGAAAGCTGCAGGTCTCATTGGGAGTGAGTCATTGTTTGAGTCAAGAAAAAGCAAGGAGGTGTAAGTGGAGCGTCCTTTGTGTTAGTGGAACAGTGTTAGAGTGGACTGGCTTTGGCAGAACAGTCTTGGGCAAGCACAGACGCAGGCTTTAAGTAAGTTTCCAGTAAGTCTTTTTCTGTTAGTACATAGCAAGGGTGCTGAGAATATGTCCAGAATTAGTGGTATGTTTCTTGTGTGAGATGTGGGATCTTCGGCAGATCTGCAGTCTCCATGATAACTACACCTGCCTGAAGTGTACCAAGCTGCAGCTCCTTAGAGACCACGTTACACTGTTTGGGACACAGTTTGGTGTTGGGGTGGGGGCTTCAGTGAGTGGGTTTCCGGCAGTGAGTCTGGATCTGTGACCCAGAAGGGAAGGGGTAAGAAGAGGTGTGCTGTAGTGACAGGGGAGTTGTTGTTGAGGGGAGCAGAAAGGAAGTTCTGTGGATGAGAACGAGATTTGTTGCCTCCCGGGTGACAGGATCAAGTCCACAGGACTTTTAAATGGGATGGTGAGCAGCCAGAGGTCATGGTTCACCTTGGTGCCAGTGACATGGGTGGGATGGGCGGTGAGGTCCTGCAAAGTGTATTCAAGGAGCTTGGTACCAAGTCAAAGGACAGGACCTCTAGGGTTGCTACCCTTGTGCTTGTGAAGCCAGAAATAGGAAGATCACACAGTTGAACACTTGGCTAAGGAGATGGTGCAGGAGTGAGGACTTCAGTGTTTTGGATCTTTGGGGCTTTTCCAGGGAAGGTAGGGTCTGTACAAAAGCAATGGTTTGCACCTGAGCTAGAGGGGAATTAACTAGAGTGTCAGAACAGATAGTTGAGTGGTTGTGAAGAAAGATGTTAAGCTTACTTACAAAGTCAGGAATCGAAAGGTTGAGCATGGTGGGACTAATGTTCTGGGCTACGTATATTCCATCGCGAGGAGTATTATAGGAAAGGCAGATGAGCTTAGGGCATGGATCAGCACATGAAATTATGGCATTGTAGGTATTAGCGAGACTTGTTTGCAGAAGGGGCAGGACTGGCAGCACAATGTTCCAGGGTTCTGTTGCTTTCAGTATGATGAAGTGGTATTGCTATTCCGTGAAAATGTCATGGCAGTGTTCAGTCAGGATAGACTGGGAGAACTTGTCCAGTGAGGCTTTATGAATAGAACTGAGGAATAAGAAAGATACGACCATCTTAATGAGCTGAAAATTGTCAGATGGAATTTAATGCAGACACGTGTATGGTTTACACTATGGGAGGACAAACCAAGGTAGGTCTGACAGAGTGAATGGTAGGCCACTGAGGAGTGGAGGAGTGTGGTAGAGCAGAGGGATCGGGGAATACAGATTCGTAATTCCTTGCAAGTGGCACCAAAGGCAGGTAGGCTCATAAAGAAAGCTTTTGGCACATTGGCTTTCATAAATCAATGCTTTGAGTACAGGAGATGGAAAGTTATGTTGAAGTTGTGTAAGATATTGATGAGGCCTAATTTAGAATATTGTGTGTAGTTTTGGCCACCTACCTACAAAAGATGTAAATGAGATTGAAAGTGTGCAGAGAGGATTTACAAGGATTTTGTTGGGTCTTGAGGACCTGAGTTACAGGGAAAAGTTAGGAATTTATTTTTTAAAAATTTTTTTTATTGAAGGTCATCATCAAACAAACACTTCCATAAGATGTATTTCAGACATTGTACATATATATCATATAATCATATATATCACAAATCTCCGCAAAGTATTTATCTGAGGTATACACTTATAGAAAAGAGTGGAAAGAAAAAAACAAGCAAAAGGAAGGAACTATGTATAAGTAGGGAGTGATTTTTTTTTTACAACAGATTCATTGATTTATGAGATTAAAATCAGGCCTATGAGGCATTATGTAGTTAAACCATTTTTCCCAGTATGAATCAAATTGTTCTAGCATATGATTATCAGATGCTGTTATCTTCTCCATTTTGTAATTTCCATCCATGTATTTAAAGTTGAGCTCTCCTGTGATAACCATTCCTAGTAAGAATCTTTTTACCAGCCACCAATATTCATTAAATACTTACCTCTTTTCAACCATTCTTGAGGTATATATCCAAAATATATGATCTTACTCTCTAAGGGTATTTCACATTTAAAGATGTCTTGTAGGGCATTGTGTATCCCACTCCAATAGTTTTTGATAACGGGCAGTCCCAAAAAATATAATGATTTGCATTTTGATTTTCACAATTTCTCCAGCAAACAGGGAGGTTACTATCATAATGGGATTTCTGAGAGGGTGTAATAAAATATCTTATCAAGTTTTTCCATCCAAACTCCCTCCAATTCTGTGAACTGGTACACTTCCATTGATACCTCCATATTGTTGTCTATTCTTCCTCAAATATAATTATTCCTCCTTCCTTCTCCCATTTTGTTTTAATGTATGAAGTCAAATGTGTTTTAAGAGTTGACAACCCCTTATACATGCTTGAAATTATTCTACTACCATTATCTGAATTATATGCTTTTCCAAATAAGGACTGGACAGCTAAAGGAATAACAGTTCTTTGCAACACAATGAAAGAAGGAACACTGTTCGGTTTTGAAATGCTTAAAGAGAAACACTTATTAGAAAAACACTTATTAGAAAAACAAGATTTTTATCAGTATTTACAGATGCGACAATATGTTAATAAGATGCTTAAAAATGTAACCAAGGCAAGTACATGCTTGATAGAGCTATTTAGGACTTTATTTTCAAGAACATTGAAGGCTGAGGGGAGATTTGATAGAGGTATATAAAATTATAAAGGTGTAGAAATGGTAAATACAAGCAGGCTTTTTCCATTGAGATTGGGTGAGACTACAACTCTAGGTCATAATTTATAAGTGAATTTTTGTTCACCTCTTTACTCAGAGGATTGTGAAAATGTGGAATGAGCTGCCAGCGCAATTGGATGTGGGGTCGATTTCAACATTTAAAAGAAATTTGGATAGACACATGGATGGTAGGGGTATGGAGGGCTATGGTATTGGTGCAGGTCGATGGAACTAAGCAGATTAATGGTTCAGCACAGACTAGGTGGGCCGAAGGGCCTGTTTCTGTGCTGTAGTGTTTTGTGAGTATGACTCCACTACTATCCCCTGCCTGCTATGGACAAGCCATTTCTGTGTTGATACAGTGAGGTTTCCCCGATCCTATCCTTCCTGACTTTCTGAATGAGCCTACTGTAGTGAACCTTGTCAAATCCCTACTAATATCAATATGCACCACAATCCACATATACCCCAGTTCTTTGGCTTAATTCTCTCATTTCCTCTATGATTTCCTGTAATCTTGCTGGATATTTAATAACCTGTTTTGACCTAAAGCATATGTATAGATTATTTGTGCTGTATTGATTATATGTTTGCAATTTACATTGCTTCTAATATCATTGTATGTTTCAATGTACATACAACAAATGAAGCTAATCTTTAAATTTTTATTCTTTGATTTAAATCTTTATGCTTTAACTTGTTATTAAGAGTGTATTTATTTTTCATAAATGTAATATGTTCATGATAGTTTAATTGAAATGGAAGTTTTGACAGGTAACGAGCTTGGGGGGAACTGCAGATCTCATTAGCGGTCCTAGCTACTCTACCAACACTTGTGTCAGGTGTGGGCCTGTTGTGCCCTGAGCCAAGCCAGTGAGCTGCGAACTGGTCCCCAGGTGGAAGATTATGAGATTACGTCTTGGACTGAGCTGGATTAAAACAGTGTGGTTCAGAATGCAGCACTTGTGCACATTTCCCTTATCTATGCTGGCTGTGGCTGCTTTTCCTCCCTGCTTGAATGTCCATCCTTCTTCACTAACATCTACCTGAGCCACACACACACCCTGCCCTCACTTATCCTCACAGCACTGCTGCAGTGTCGTTAAATTGTCCAAGTACTTGTCGCCAATTTTATTGGTAGTGTCAAAATTAGATTATTTATTGGTGCCACTAATAAAAGCCAATGAACTTACCCAAGCAGATTCAAACGTTAAAACCTGAGTCATAGACCTGCCTTATCATTCCAAGAATTGATTGACTTAACGTTATTGCACATTAAGACTGTTTTCTCCCTGAGATAAGGAGACCAAAATGGAATTTGGTGTGCTTCTCAAAGCCCTGTACAACTGTAGCTGGACTATTTCAAGCTGACTGGCATTTCTAGGAACTTGTATTAGTTCTTGTTCAAAATATGTACAAATGCAATAATTAAAAGATAGTTTTTCTTTTTAAAAATGTTCATTTTTTTGTACTAAAAAGAATCACCTACTATTTGAGAATATAATCCATTTGCCACCATGCATTTAGTGAGCAGCTACTTTGCACTATTTCTGCCAATGGAAACAGTTCAATGTATTCACTTTTTCTAGGCTCTTAATCATTGTGAGCATTTCTAATTGCAGCTGTGACATTATATGTAAATTCAGAGTCACTCAACTAACCCTGGGATGATTCAACTAAATCATTTCTACATCCTATCTGGGATCTTCATTTTCTTGATGTCCAGAAGTCAACTGAATTGGGGGTAATATATCAGTTGTGGCCAATAGTGATTCTGTAAAACCACCCTGTTCTATTCCATGCCTTCTCTTGTGTCAAGATGAGGCCACCCTGAGGGTGGAGGAACAACACTGTATATCTCGTCTGTGTACCCTCCAACCTGATAGCATGAATATCGCTTTCTCCTTCACCCTGCCCTCTTCTCTTCCCCTGTTCCCTACTCTAGTTTCTTACCTCTTCTCACCTGCCTCTTACTTCCCCTTGGGTCCTCTCCTCCTGCCCATTCGGCTATGGCCTGCTCTCCTCTCCTATCAGATTCCCCCTTCTCCAGCCCTTGACTTTTCCCACCCACCTGGCTTCACACATCACCTTACAGCCAGCCTCTTTCCCCTCCACCCACCTTCTAATTCTGGCCTCTCAGCCCTGATGAAGGGTCTCGGCCCAAAACGTCAACTGTTTTCTCTTTTCCATAGATGCTGCCTGACCTGCTGAGTCCCTCCAGAATTTTGAGTGTGTTGCTTTGGATTTCCAGCATCTGCAAATGTTTTCAACCTGATAGGTACATGGAACTTAGAAGAATAGAGGGCTATGCGCTAGGGAAATTCTAGGCAATCTCTAGAGTAGGTTACATGGTCCGCACACCATTGTGGGCTCAAGGGCCTGTAATGTGCTGTAAATTTCTGTGTTCTATGTTTTGACTGGTATCTGCGAATTTTGTCTACATAGATTATATGGCAAAGTTTTGCTGTTCCTGCAGGCAGTATATCTTTCACGTAGTTGTCTCTTTGTTAATTCTTTTCACCAGAATTTCTGATTCTATGTATTCCTGCACTGGTTTTTATCTTCCATGTGTCTACTTACTCCACTATCTGTTTTAAATCATTAGAAATTGATCAGTATCTTCCTAATGCTTTATTGCACTTTCAAGCTTTGTGTTGCAATAACTGTTTCTCATTTAACACTATTATAATTTATTATAACCCAATAGTGATTTGTATCTACCAGAAAGATTTTGTGGGAACAAACTCAGTTTTCCTATGCAAACCACTCTTTCCCAAGTGAGGATCAGCTTGTACATTTCATACTTGTTAATTTTTAACTAAAAATACAATTGCACAAGTGAACTTTAATGTCTTATTGAAATATGGGTTAATTAATAATTACAGTCTTGTGAGCCTTATATCATTCTTGGAAAGCTAAATAGTTACCAAATCAGATAATCCTTTGATAATAAAACTATCTGATTTATGTCTCAAGGTTTTCTGTCTTTTTTTTGTGATCTGAGTATTGATAGGGTATGGTTTATTGCTGAAACTGTCCTTGAGAAAGTGGGATTGAATCACTCTGTTAAATCACTGAGGTATTGTGTAGGGAGTTCTGGCATTTGAACCCAGAAAGGTACGGTGCTGTTTCAATTTCAGAACGGTATGCATCTTGGTGGAAAACCTGCAGGTGGTGGTTTTCTCAAATGTTGGCTTGCTAAAAGCAATCACAGGTTTGGGAGTTGGTGTGGGATAGTATCCTAGGCAGCACATTTTGTAGATGGTGAAGCAACTGTCGGTTTAAAAATTCAGATTTATTCATTATGTGTGCATCAAAACGTACAGTGAAGTGCGTTGTTGGCATAAACAACCAACACACCTGACGACATGCTGGGAGTAGTCCGTAAGTGTTGTCGCACATTCTGGCGCCAGCATACCAGACCCATAATGGTCAGCAGAATAACAGAAGCAGCAGCAGCAACAACAGCAAAACAGACCCCTTTCCACCCGAACGGCCACCCACATAATCAATGCACACACAGAACAGTCTCCAACCGCAGGACCGCTCACCTCTGGGTTTCCAGTCCTTGGCCCGGGACTCTGAAGCTCGTAGACAGTTGTGTGCCAGTGTTGAAGAGGATGAACTGAGGGGGGTGCCAATGAAGTAAGTGGCTTTGACCTGGATCACGAAGAACTTTTTGAGAGTATTTCATGTTGCACGTAGAGAGGACTCAAAATCAGACTCCAAATCAGGCTGAGTATCAATGAACTGTGTCGTGAAATTTGTTATTTTTGCAGCAGGAGTACAGTATAATGCATAAAAAATTACTACAAGTTACAGTAAGAAATATAAAAAAGTTGTGGAAGAAGAGAGCAAAAACAGTGAGGTTGTGTTCATGGGTTCATGGTCCATTCAGAAGTATGATGATGGAGGAGAAGAAACTGTTCCTAAAACATTGAGTGTGTGTTTTCAAGCTCCTGTGCTTCCCCTGATAGTAGTAATGGAAAGAAGGCATGTGTTGGAAGGTAAGGGTCCATATGATGAATGCTGTGTTCTTGAGGCATCACTTATTGAAGATGCCCTCAAATGTGGGGAGGGTAATGCTTAGATGGAGCTAGGTGAGTTTACAGTAGCAGCTTTTCCCGATCCTGTGCAGTCTTCCTTCCATACCAGACGTTGATGCAGCTAGTCAGAATACTTTCCATGTATTAAATGTGGAAAGCTGTGGAAATGTGCTAGTGTCTTTGGTGACATACTAAATATCATAAAGTTCTGAATGAAATATACCTGCTGGCATGCTTTCTTCATAATTGCATCAGTATCTCGGTCCCAGGATGGATCTCCAGAGATGATGTCACCAAGAAATTTGAAGCTTTCCATCACACCCTTGTTAAATGTGGAAATGGTTTGGAATGTGAGGTGGTAAGTTTTATACTATCAAATATCTAATCTCTTGCAGCTGTGGTATTTTTGAGGTTGATCTATTTGTGTGTCTAGTAAATGGTGAACCTCGGGAAGTTGCTGGTAATATCACTGAAAGAGCTGGTTAGATTGTCTTTATGGAGAAACTTATTGACTGGTACTTCAGTGGTGTGAATTTGACTTGGTGATGCCTGAACGTTCCTGAGGCCATGCTTTAGATGGGGTTGGCTTAGTCCATTTGCTAAGAGAATGGATAGCTGGGCCTAGGTCGATGTTCTGAGTATTAGAGTTGGGATGCTATGTTGAAATTGGTGTGGCTGAATTTGGAGTATTGTGGGCAGTTTTGGTCATTTCCCTGCAGAAAAGTTATCAATAAGATTGAAGGACTCCAGAGAAAATTTACAAGAACGTTGCCAGGATTTGAGGACCTGAGTTATAGGGAAATGTTGAATCGTCTAGGACTTTATTCCCTGAAGTGCGAAAGAATGACGAGAGGTTTAATTGAGGTGTACAAAATTATGGGGTATAGCTAGGGCAAATGCATGCAGTCTCTTTCCTCTTGGGATGGGTGAGACTGGAATTAAAGATCGTAGGTTTAGGGTGAAAGGAAAATATTTAAACGGAGCTTGAAGGAAAACTTCTTTACTGGGAGGTTAGTGTGAGTGTAGAATGAGCTGCCAGCTGTGGCGGTAGATATGAGTTCAAGTGCAACATTTAAGAGAAGTTGGGATAGATATAGTACATAGATGAGAGGGACGTGGAGGGCTGTGGAAATGGATGCAGGTAGATGGGACGAGGCAGGAGATCATGTTGGCGTGGACTAAATAGGATCAAAACTTGCAGCAGGATCCAGGCCAGCTGGAAAAATAGGCTGAAAGATTGCAGGTGGAATTTAACGCAGACAAGTTTGAGGTGTTGCACATTGGGAGGATTTGCACGGTAGAGTACTGAGGTGTGTGGTAGCACAGAGGGATCTGGGAGTACAGTTCTGTACTTCCTTGAAGGTGGCGTCACAGGTAGCTAGGATTGTAAAGAAAATTTTTGGCACATTGTTCAAAGTAAAATTTATTATCAGAGTACATACAAGTAACCAGGTACAACCATGAGGTTGTTTTGCTGCAGGCATAATTAGCAAATCTATAGAAGTAACTGTAAACTATAAACATCAGGAACTATGAACTGTAAACATACTATGCAAATACAGATATAAATAAATAGCAATAAATAACGAGCATGAAATAATATTATTTCATCCATCAATATAATAAAATATCAGAGTCCTTAAAGTGAGTATTGCTATGCTCTTTTGTACAAGAGCCTGATGGTTGAGGGGTAGTAACTGTTCTTAAACCCGGTGGTGTGAATCGTGAGGCTCTTGTACCTTCCACCTGATGGCAGCAGTGAGAAAAGAGCATGGCCTGGGTGGTGAGGATAATGGATGCTGCTTTTCTACAGCAATGTTTCATGTAGATGCGCTCAATGGTTGGGAGGGTTTCACCTGTGATGTACTGGGCCCTATCCACTACCCTTCTATAGGATTTCCCTCTCAAAGGCATTGGTGTTCCCATACCAGGCTGGAATGCAGCCGGCCAGAACACATCTAAAGAAGTTTGCCAAGGTTTTCGATGACATGCCAAAGCTCTGCAGACTCCTGAGGAAGTGGAAGCACTGTTGTGCTTTTTTTTTTTTGCAATATTATTCATATGATGGGTTCAGGGCATGCCCTCTGAGATGGTGACACCCTGGAATTTAAAGTGACTGCCCCTCTGCACCCCTGATCCTCCAATGGCTCATGGACCTCTGGTTTCCCTCTCCTGGCCTACAATCAGTTCCTTGGTCTTAATGACATTGAGTGAGAGGATGTTATGAGCCAAGTTTTCAGTCAGCCTCCTGTACGCTGACTCATCTCCACCTTTGATACAGCCCACAACTGTGGTGTCATCAGCAAACGTGTATATGGTGTTGGAGCTGTGCTTAGCCACACAGTGTAAAGTGAGTAAGGCAGGGGGCTAAGTACACATTCCTGCTGAGCTCCTGTACTGGTGGAGATTGAGGAGTTAGCCAATGCAAACTGACTGGGGCCTGCAAGTAAGGCAATGCAGGATGCAATTGCAGAAGGCACAGGTCTTGGTGTTTACTGATTAGTTTTGAGGGGACGATGGTATTAAATGCTGAGCTGTAAGCGATGAAGAGCATCCTGATGTACGTATGTATCTTTGCTGTCCAGATGTTTCAGGGTTGTGTGAAGAGCCAACAAGATAGCATCTTCTGTTGCTTTCGTAGGTGAATTAGAGCGGATCTAAGTCACCATTCTGACAGGAACTGATATGTTTCAACACCAGCCTCTCAAAACCTTCATTGACCTTCATAAATCAAAGTATTGAGTACAGGAGTTGGGATGTTAGGTTGAAGTTATTTAAGACATTAGTGAGGCCTAATTTGGAGTATTGTGTGCAGTTCTGGTCACCTACCTATGGGAAAGATAGCAGTAAGATTGAAAAAGTGCAGAGCAAACTTAAGAGAATGCTGTTGGGACTTGAGGACCTGAATTATAGGGAAAGTTTGAATAGGTTCGGACTTTATCCCCTAGAGCATAGGAAAATGAGGGGAGATTTAATAAAGGTAGTATGTATAGACAGTGTAAATGTAAACAGGCTTTATCCATTGAGGTTGGGTGAGACTAGAACTAGAGGTCATTGGTTAAGGGTGAAAGGTTTAAACAGAACATAAACTTCTTCACTCAGACTGTGTGTTCAATTTCAAAACTTAAGAGTAATTGACGGCAGGGTATGGTGGATTATGGTCTTGGTGCAGGTCAATGGGACGAGGCAGGTTAATAGTTCGGCATGGATTAGATGGGCCACGGTGCCCGTTTCTGTGCTGTAGTACGCTATGACTTTATGACTCTGCAACTATGGTGATAGCTTGAATGGGGGATATTTTACCTCTAAAGACCTGAACTATCTTCCTTTGTGTTACGATTACTCCAGTGTGGCCAGCATTTTATTTGGATGCAGTGTGGAATAGGCCCTTCTGGCTCTTTGATCCACACTGCCCAGCGATTTCCCCCAATTGAATCCTAGCCTAAATACAAGGCACTTTTCCTTACAACTGGTTTGACTTTGGGCTGTGGCAGGCAGCAGCAGGAATTGAACCTGGGTCACCTGAACGGTAAAGTGTTGTGCTATCCATGCCGCCCTCCCTTGGAGCTCATTGACTTCTGTTTTTACCAGAGCTCTTGTACAACATCAAAAAAATGAGGCCAATCAAAGTGCTGCATTCTGACAGGAAGAATGAAGAGAGGGATTTCTAATCGGGGGTATGGAAAGGGATATATCTGACCATATCAGAATTTGAGAAATAGTTAGAAAGTCATCATGAGGAAATCTGCAGATGCTGGAAATTCAAGCAACACACTCAAAATGCTGGTGGAACGCAGCAGGCCAGGCAACATCTATAGGGAGAAGCACTGTCGACGTTTCGGGCCGAGACCCTTTGTCAGGACTAGTCGCCAGGCTCAAAACGTCGACAGTGCTTCTCCCTGTAGATGCTGCCTGGCCTGCTGCGTTCCACCAGCATTTTGAGTGTGTTGTTAGAAAGTCATAATGTGTTGCCAACTTAATAGAGTTAGTCATGGATTGTGTGAGAGTGAGAGTAGGATGGTCCTTGTCAGCAAAAATGATGGCATTTTAGAGCACTTCTTTACGCCATGGGCCCAGACCGTTGACTGATTGGTCTGTGGACCCAGGTTGGGTGCACAGAGTGGCACAGTACAGTTGTCAATGTACTGGATAAAGAGTGGAAAGGAGGAGGATGGGAAGGACTGATACAAAAGCTGTCATTTCCAAATCTTCTCACATTCTCATCTCATCCCATTTTCCACAAGCACAGAGCCCCTCGACCCTGGAACCGTTCAGTAAATCCCTTCTGTCATTTCTCTAACTTACCTGAAGTGCGGCAGCCAGAACTGGACACAGTACACCAGTGGTGGCCAGCCGGTATTTATAAAGATTCCTCGTGACATCCTACTCTCGTATCCTGTGCCTTGGTTGCCTCTGGATCCTATGCACTCTTCCTCTTTCGCTGACTGTATGTATCTTACAGCCAGAGCTCTGTGCATGCAACGTGTTTAGAATTATGCCAGCTGGCATAATTAGACGGCATTTTCTTATTTCTTCTACCAAAATGTAGTGAGTCCCATTCCACACCTCTATATCCTGGATCACACTTATTCACTATGAACTCTGCTTATTTTATTTAATCATTTACAGGACGTGGGCATCGCCAGCATTTATCGCCCATCCTTAGCTGCCCTTGAGAAGGTGTCGATGCTTGTCAGCTTTATGTTAATGTTATGCTCTGCACAAGTCCAAATCATTTGTATATAAGTAAAAACAAACACAGGTCTTGATGCCAGCTTGCACTGTACTCCTTCCTCTGGTCAAGGAAGCAGCCGTTTACTACCGTTCTCTGTTTCCTGATGTTAAGATATTTTCCCCCCCATCTGTTATCACCATTTTATTCCATCTTGTGGCAGCTTACCAGGAAAAGGAAATCCACACAAGTCACATCAACCACACCTCCGTCAGAAATTCTTTTATTTTGCAAGTTAATCTGTCAAGTTACTTGGATATTGCTTGCCTGAAGAAAGGTTTGCATCCCTCAGTGAGAATAATTTACACTGAGGTGATACAACAAACTCTGGGGCAACATATTGTTCTAACAAAACTCTCAGAATTCAATCTGCCTTTTGAACTAGTATCAGAAACTTATATTTCCAAATACACAGGGAAATACAAGATCTTACGGTAATCTTGCTTTTGTTTCTGAATATGCACAACTGGATCTTAAAACTATAAGTTGGTCAATTTAACTTTTATATCTTTAGTCCACTACACATGTATATTGAGCGTCACTGGAGATGAGGCAATAATTTATCTTTCTATATTTTCAAGGGATTTTGTAGAATTTCAAAGTATACAGTTGGCCCTCCTTATCTGTGGGGCATTAGTTCCAGGACCTCCCGCGGATACCAAAAAACACAGATGCTCAAGTCCCTTATATAAAATGGCGTAGCAATTGCATATAACCTATGCACATCCTCCCGTAATCATCTCTAGATTACTTATAATATCTAATACAATGTAAATGCTATGTAAATAGTATTATACTGGAATAATGGCAAGAAAAAGGTCTGTAGATGTTCAGTACATACACAACCATCGTAGCTCTCCTGGGAACGCTGATGCCACCTTGGCATCAACCGATCCTGATTCTCCTGTGATCTTTAAGTTCTTGAGGCTGCAGCACTTTACATAGCTAGACAGCCATCCCTTACTAGCCTTAAACTCCTTCCTCTCGCTCACAACACAAGTAGCGAACGAGCGAGACGTGAGATGAACAATGCTCAAACAATGAGTAATACTTAAAATCATCTCTAGATTACAGTACTTATAATACCTAAAGCAATGGAAATGCTATGTGAATAGTTGTTACACTGTCTTGTTTAGGGAGTAAGGACACTTTGGAAGAGGCTCAATAATACTCAAGTCAGGATCTGTGCAGGGTGAAGGCCGAGGACCACTTCGGCAAGTGACACGCCACTTTTCAAAAGATCTAAGATTTCTACTTTTTCGGCGAGAGATAGCACTTTACTCTCCCTCTTAGCCTTTGAGGAATTGCTTTGACCACTTAATTGCTTTTTAGGAGCCATTTTTTCACAGAAACAAAGTAGCGACCGAACGAGACGCGAGGCGAACAATGCTCAAACATCGAGTGCTGGAGACAGAATTTCCGGGTTTTCCTGATCCGCGGTTGGTTGAATCCGTGGAGGGCCGACTGTATTTATTATCTAAGATTGTACAAATTAGATTTGTCTTAAGTCTTGAGATTTGTTTGCTTACGGGCAGCCACAAAGCATTAAACCCAAAAGAAATTTAAAAAAAATAAAGACTAACACCTGATGAGCAGAGAAAGTGGGAGGGAGGGTGGGGGGGGGGGAACACAAATCATGCAAACACTAGAGGTGGACAACAACATACTGAACCCTGGAGAAGGCCATGAGCAAGCCCAAGCCTCGGTATCAGTCCATTACATTAGTGAGCATGCAGCACAGCAGCTGGAACGGTCTTCATAGGCTCTGCGCCATGGAGAGAGGAGTGAACATCGCGGGAGAATGAGTGAAATTGGCTCTTTCTTCTGATCCTAATGCCCTGTCTTTCCAGTACATTGTTTAAATTGTCCAAGCCGCATATTGTACCTTGCACTAGACCAGGCACCGCTGCAGTGAAAGGCCTAGAAACACACCAACCCGCAACTCACTCTGCACTCAGATTTCATCACCCAGCCCCAAGCCACTCTCGATCTCTCCAAATCAGCCTGACACCCAGAGCTTTCCAACCTCGCACCCGGGCCAGTTGGACGGGTATCAAACTCGCTCTGCCTCGACCTCTCCTCTCCGAATGTTTCACTCCATCCGTGTCGTCTCTGCGACATATCAGCAGGGCTCATCCCTCAAACTTACCTCACCTTCGCTCGCCTCTTCATTGTTCGTAGTGATAATTTACTAGAGTTACTTCAGAAAAGGTGTTATTAGTAATGTCCTCAGTTGAATTTCTTGCTTTTTGAACTACCAGTTGCATGCTTTCAGTGGCGCCCTCTTAAACCAGCAGGTTTGCTCCCTTTTTCCCTCTCTTTCCCTTTAAAAGTAAATGTTCAATTTACTCTCATGTACACAAGTAAATGTATGCACAGGTGCACTGTAAAATTTACTTGCAGCAACATCACAGGCATATGGCAGCATTCACAAGAAAATCATAAATTACATACAATTCAACCACACTTAGAACAAAAACCTAAACCAAAAACACAAGGGATACTGGAAGTCCTACGTAATACACTCAAAATGCTGGAGGAACTCAGCAGGTCAGGCAGCTTCTATGGAAATGAAAGCAGTCGCTGTTTAGGGATGAGACTCTTCATCAGGAGCGAATGAAGAATCTCGGCCTGAAACGTCTGCTGTTTTCATTTCCTTGGATGCCACTTGACCTGCTGAGCAACGTGCAAAAAAAAAAAATGCTGGAGAAACTCAGCAGGCCAGGCGGCATCTTTGGAAAAGAGTACAGTTGACGTTTTGGGTGGAGACCCTCAGCAGAACTACCTGGCCAGCTGAGTTCCTCCAGCTTTTTTTATGTGTTACAAAAATAAAATTAGTTTTATCCAACTGTTTATACTGTTACTAAACTGTAGTGATTAGTGTTGTGCCAGTTGGTGCAAGAATCATATAGTTGAAAGGAGGTATCTATTCTTGAACCTGCTAGTGTGGGTTAAGGCTTCTTAACCTCCTGTGAGAAGATGGCATGGCCCACATTGTGAGGATCTTTGATGAGGAATATTGTCATCCTGAAGCTGTTCCTGTACATTACTGATGGCGGGCAGAGATGTGCCTGCGATGTACTAGGCCAAATCCACTATTCCCTGGAGTTTCTTACGTTCCTGTGTATTTGAATTGCTGTATCACATCAGGATACTTTCACCAGTACATCAGTAGAAGTTTGTTAAAGTATTCGGTGACAAGCTAGACCTCCTCAACCTCCTAAGAAAGTGAAGGTACTGGTGTGCTTCCTTTGTGATTGCGTCAATGTCCTGGGCCCTGGACAGTCACCCAATGTATTAAAGAAGAAGGAGAAGAGTAGCCCTGAACTCGGCAGTGGAGTTATCGGGGCACCGTCATGACAGTGTTTCCGTAGCAACCTGTTCTTGTTTTCACGAGGCCGAGTTGCTAGCTCAACGCTCAACCCAGCTTGGATTCGAACTCGGGAACCTTCGCTCCGGAGTCCAGCACTGATATTATTGAGCCACCAAGCGAGACAGAATGTGTTAATGTCCAGGAACTTAAAGCTACCTACCTGTTGTGTATTTAATATTTCAGTAATATTTGAGTAATTGTGTGTGTGTGTGTGTGTGTGGATATAGATATAGTTTGATTAAGCATTCTTGTTTGCTTAACTAATTCATACAGGTTATATGTATAAATACGTGAATTGCATACGTTATTACGTGATACGTGCACGCCTCACTTAAACACGAAATTAGACCCGCATTCCCAGGCTCCCATGTCTTCATTTGAATTAGTTTCAAATATAGGCTGCCGACTCTCTCCACCGCCAGCCCCCCAGCGTAGAGTGGTGTATGTTCACACTTGTTCCCCTTCCTGAACTCAACCATCAGCACTTTAGTTTTACTGACCCTGCACAGGAGATTGTCGTTGCAGCATCACTCAACCAGCTGTCCTGTTTTGCTCAAGTAAGCTGATGCATCATCACGTGTGATTTGTCCAACAGTAGTGGGCCTGTGTCCCTTCATCTCATCAACCCGGGATATTATTTTGCAAATTCCTGCACAACCTGTCAGCATTTTTGCCGTGTTATTCTCATGCAGTCTTGATTGCCTCTATCCCCTGTAAAGAGAATCAAATTTGCTAGGTTATTATGGGGTGGACGTTGTGTGCATATGTCCTTAACTTCCTTGTGATGAGGACAAGGACTGCGCCTTTCCTTGTGCTTATCTCTATCTCTTTCCTTCTTGGTATCCTCTGAGGACTCATTGGATCACTTGCCAAATAATTAACAGTCTAGTACTTTTCTTTAGTTGACCTTCCTGCCCAGCACACTGACTGTACTGTCTAATCTAGGCAGCATCCTTATAAATCGCCTGTGCACCCTCTCTAAAGCTTCCACATCCTTCGTATAGGAAACCCACAGTGCAATACTCTTAAGTGTCATCTAAGCAGAGTTTTATGGAGCTACAATATTACCTCACGGCTCTTGAATTCAATTCCTCTGCCTAATAGGAAGACACCACCTTAACCACCTGAGGAATTTGTGTGGAAATTTTGAGGAATCTATGGGCATGAACCGCAAGGTCCTTCTGTTCCTGCACGGTGCTAAGGTTGATAGTTTTTTCTAGGACTATCCATTGCAGGTGGGAGCTCTGGATCACTCTGCACATAGAAAAAGAGAATACAACAGATACAAATAATGAAACTAATTGAGCTGCTGGCTCCAAATACATTGATCACGGAGTTACTGCCAGGTGCAAAAAAAAGGTCATAGGCTTGTTCTTAAAGCAATCAACTTATGCAGGAATGCTCTCTTTTCACTGCTGACGTCAGGAAGAAGGTACAGGAGCCTCTGAACTCATACACCAGGTTCAGGAGCAGGTACTGCTCCTCAGCCATCAGGCCCCTGTACCATTGGGGATAAGTTCACTTGCCCCATCACTGATCTGTTCTCACAACATATGGACTCACTTCCCAAGAACTCTTCAACTCTTGTTCTCAATATTTGTTATTTATTTATTATTATTATTATTATTTATTTTCCTTGCTTTTTGTATTTGCAGTTTGTTGTCTTTTGCACATCAGTTGTTTGTTTGTCCTGTTGGGTATGGTCTTTAATGGATTTTGTTTATCGTGTTTCCTGGATTTTATGAATATTTCCGCAAGTAAAT
Organism: Hypanus sabinus; assembly: GCF_030144855.1. Classification (NCBI taxonomy): domain Eukaryota; kingdom Metazoa; phylum Chordata; class Chondrichthyes; order Myliobatiformes; family Dasyatidae; genus Hypanus; species Hypanus sabinus. Next base: position 160,838,929 of record NC_082713.1, read on the forward strand.
GAATCTCAGGGTTGTATACAGTGACATGTATGTACTCTGATAACAAATATACTTTGAAAGTTGATAGGTTTATGGATGGACATTTGAGTAAAGGAAATATGGCTACTAATAACAGATCTGTTTAGTATGTGACCTTTGGAGATGTCTGATATTGATTGGTAGAATCAAAAACATATTTTTCAAGATGGGGTCTCTCATTGGGTTATTAAAAGACTGAATAAAGCCCCAGCCTACCCAACCTCTCTCCATAAGCTAGGCTACTTGAGTCTCGACAACATTCTCATAGATCTCCTCTGTTCTCTTTCCAGCTTAATGCTGTTCATTAATTTATTACTGAGATACAGCACGGAATAGGCTTCACTGCCTGGCAAACTCCAATTTAACCATAGCCTAATTATGGGACAGTTTACAATGACCTGTTAACCTACCAACAAGTACATTTTTGGAGGAAACCCACACAGTCATGGGGAGAACATATAAACTCCTTACAGGCTGTGGTGGGAATTGAACCCAGGTCGCCGGTACTGTAAAACATTGTGCGAACCACTATGCTATCATGCTGCCCCATTTTTCCTCTGGCAACGTGACCAAAACTAAATACAGTATAGATAGGCTCAGGGTACAGCAGACGTAATTATCCCTGAAGTAGTTTGTAAATTATCCTGCAGGAAATGGTTTATCCTTTTCACATTCTACACTGTAGAAAAGGTTGTTTTGGTATAATGTGTGCACTTTCTAACATGGGGATTTGGTGGAAAAGCTGCTGATGCTGACACCCAAGGTCTGATTGACCTTTAGCTATTGGGCTATTGTGTATTTTCCATCCTTATTAAACATGATGAATATCGTACACACATTGTTTCAAATTCCTTATTGTAGAAGTAATTACCAAAAGGCTGGAAGTTTGCCTTTACTAAATGAACTTCAGGGGAAATGAAATCTTGGTCATGTTCAGAGAAGTAATTACATGCAGTAATTACAGTAAAAGAAGGAAAAGACTTTTAATTATTCAACAAAATAATACCCACTTTTAGAGCTATGTCAGTTTGTGAACGATGGAATAAAGAAATGAGTGTATTGGGTGAAGTTGTGAAATTGTAATTTTACATTTCAATCCTGATCCAGCTCCCCTCCCAAGCTCAGGGTGAGAGATAAATTGTGCTTGTGTGAGATATCACTGTTGGTTTTGATTTTCTAACTTTTCCCAGCTGTTGATGAAGGTTTCACACTGCCCGCAAGGGCTTAGAGAAGCTGCACTAAGAATAATCGGCAGCAACTTCTCACTTTTTCCTTGCCTGTGCAATCTTTGGCATGCTACACCAGCCATTTTGACAAAAATCTGCTTTGAATCTCAGCTTCCAATTTAAACAGCAGCAGCCATTTTGTAGCAATGTAGCTTGGAGTGAGTATGACTGTGTGGCTTCAGTATTGAGTAAAATCGGTAATCATATTTGATTTGGATATACTAATTTACCATCTGTACTTGCATTTGTGAACATATTCAAGGTGAAAGACAGAAAACCTGTGCGATAAAGTGTGGGTCAATATTGCTCTAAATTTATAGATCATTAACCTTTGGGAATGGGTCAGAGCAAAGTCAAATGGCTGATTTGAGATCAGGAAAACAAGGTTCTGCGATTCTTTTAACGGCTGAATATCACTAATTTGCAGTTTTATATTCCTGATTAATCAGGAATAGGCTGACCGCTTGTTGGATGAGACTGCCAATCTGTGATGAGAGTAGATGGGGTGTTGATGGTGTTGTGAGTGATAGTGCTTGGAGAAGGGGAGTCATACCAGTGACAAAGTGGTGGGAAGAGAATTCTAATTGCGGAAGTAGGAGATGGTGGTTAGGTGATGACTAGAGAGTGGTTAAATGATTAAGCAGAAGGGCCTGACCATAGGGAAGATACAGATAACAGGGTAAATAATCTGTCCCCCAAGAGGGCCACAACCTTGCCATTGGGTTTGGAGGCTTGTGTGCCTCGATAATCTGGAGACCAGCCTCAATGTTGGTGGGGTCAGGGCTTTGCACTTTGGCTCTTGGTAGGGTCACCCATGCCAAACATGTCAAAAGGGTGGAGGTCAGACGAAGAGGGGTCCTCGGGTTCTCCAGGTTCAGGGCTTCAGCTCAGGGCTAACATCCCTGACTGGTAAAACAAAATTGATATGGAAACAGCAATGAAGAATCCTTCTACATCTGAGTGTGACGGTATTCCTGAGTCTCCACCTGGGACTTGCATGACTGACAGGAGTGAAAACCAAGGGGAAGCTACTGACATGATGAAGGAAGCCCTGAATACCCCCCAGAGATGGAGGACCTTCACTGCTGCTCTAAATGCCAGTGGCATAACAGGCAGTGCAAGAATGCGACCAAAATCATCTGTGGGAACATACTTTAAGTTTGTGATTGGAATAATCTTTTGCCAGAAGCAGTAGGTATGTGAATGGCAGGTGAGATGTAGTGGCTATCTGTGAATCTTGTTGGATCAAAAATGTTGGAGGGGCAGTACTAAATAGGAACGTACAATGCCTATAAAAAGTGTTCACCTCCCTTAGAAGTTTTCATGTTTTATTGTTTTACAACATTGAATCACAATGGATTTAATTTGGTCTTTTTGACACTGATTAACAGAGAAAAGGTCTTTTATGTCAAAGTGGAAACAATCTCCACAAAGTGATCTAAAATAATTACAAATATAAAACACAAAATAATTGATTGCATCAGTATTTACACTCTTTAATGTGACACACCAAATCATCACTGGTGCAGCCAATTGGTTTTAGAAGTCACATAATGAGTTAAGCGGAAGTCTGGTTTTGGACATCTGTGTGTAGCCAAGGTGTTTCAGTTGAATATAGTAAAAGTATACCAGTATCTGGAAGGTTCAGCTGCTGGTGAGTCAGAATCCTGGCAAAAGCTACACCATGAAGACAAAAGAACACTCCAAGCAATTCTGCAAAAGGGTTATTGAAAAGTACAAGATGGTAGGTAGATGAAAGAAAATTTCCAAGTCACTGAATATCCCTTGGAGTACTGTTAAGAGATGGAAAGAGTATGGCACAGCTGTAAATCTGCTTAGAGCAGTCTGTCCTCAAAAACTGAGTGACTGCGCAAGAAGGGGACTGGTCAGGGAGGCCACCAAGAGACTTGTGACAACTCTGGAGAAGTTACAAGCTTCAGTGGCTGAGATGGGAGAGGCTGCGCATACAATAACTGTTGGCCTGGTACTTCTCCAGTTGCAGCTTAATGGGAGAGTGGCAAAGAGAAGCCACTGTTGGGGGGAAAAACTCACATAAAATCTTAGCTAGAGTTTGCCAGAAGACATGTGGGAGACTCTGAAATCAGCTGGAAGAAGGTTCTATGGTCTGATGAAACCAAAATTGAGCTTTTTGGCCATCAGCCTAAATGCGATGTTTAGCGTAAGCCAAACACAGCACATCATCAACAACACACCGTCTCTCCCTTGAAACATGGTGGTAGTGGTAGCTACATCGTGCTGTGGGGATGCTTCACTGCAGCAGGCCCTGGAAAGGTTGTGAAGGTAGAAGGTAAAATGAATACAGCAAAATACAGGGAAATCCTGCAGGAGAAGCTGATGCAGTCTGGAAGCCAACTGCGACTTGGAAGAAAATTTGTTTTCCAGTAAGATAATGACCCCAAGCATAAAGCCAAATCCACAAAGGAATGTCTTAAAAACAACAAAGTTAATGTGGAGTAGCCAAGTCAGATTCCAGACCTCAATCCAATTAAGAATTTATGGCTGGAAAGGGCTGCTCACTCACGATCCTCATGCAGTCTGACAGAGCTTGAGCACTTTTGTAATGAAGAATAGGGAAAAATTGCAGTGTCCAGATGTGCAAAGCTGACAGAGAGCTATCAACACAGTCTCAAGGCTGTAATATGTCAAAGGTGCATCTACTAAATATTGACTTATTTAGCAAATACTGTTGCAATCAATTATTTTGCTTTAATATTTGTAATTCATTTAGATCACTTTGTAGAGATCTGTTACCACTTAGACACAAAAAAGCCCTTTTCTGTTGATCAGTGTCAAAAAGCCAAATAAATCCACTGTGATTCAATGTTGTCAAACAATAAAGCAGGAAAACTTCCAAGGGGGGAGGGGTGAATACTTTTTATTGGCACTGTAATTTGTGGAATTAGCACTTTTCACTTTAACTTTGTGGCATTCTTATGGATAGAAAAAACTGGTTAGTTGCAGTTAAATCTAGGAGAGCTATTAAAATGTAAGATGGAGCCTTATGCATTTCAGAATGAATGGAATAGCTTTAGTGAGTGGACTGTTATCCTGCTGCCTGCACAACTTCATTAAATTAAGTGCAGGAGGAATCAAAGTAGGATTCCACCTGAATCATCTCTTCTGTTTTTCGGGATTAAAAGCCTCTCCTTGTCTTCACCTCCCAGTCCAATACTTTGTGTATTGAGGCTGCTACCATTTGTAGAGTATTGCAATTCAAATAGGTTAATTGCACATTAACAGGCTAATTAGCCAATGTTATTAATGCTAGTATTTGCAGTCTGCATGAGCTTCTTTTGATTATCATCCACAACCTTTATCCTTGCATCATTTAGTTCAATCAATATATCTTTCTTTTCTTCCCCACTTAACTATACTTAACCAATTCACATTAACTACTCCTGGTAGTGCTGGTTGTTTAAAGCGTCAAAGCTTTTAAAAATAGATTCTGCAGATGTTGGTAACACAAAATGTCAGAGGAGCTCACTTGGTCAGGCAGCATCTGTGCAGGTGAATAAAATCTTAAACCTGAAATTAATTAAAAGATTGGCAAATTATGCAATTGTTCTGCTAGAATTACCAAGCAAGTAATTTGGGGCTGGACAATCTTTAGTTCAGTAGCAAATATTTGATGATCTGAATTAATTAAAGCTTTGATGCACCACAGGGTTCCCAGCCTAGGGTCCAAGGCATAAAAAAAATCTGGGAAAACCTGCACTGGAGCCTCTGTGATGTAACTTGGCTGTGGATTTACATTATCCTGATTTCAAACATAGATTGTACTTCACTCTTCAAAGGAATTAGGTTAAGATTGTCTAGGCTTGATGTGTTTGAATATGGTTACCAAATGAATTGGCCTGTTCCTTGACATACTTATTTGTTAGATGGCAATTTGCTTGAATTTCCATTGTTTGAATTTTTAAAAAAATGTTATTTCTGCAGCAATGTATATTTTATTTCATTCTGGCAGTAATTGTCGGTTGTTAACATTTTATTTCTTTTGGGACCATGTAGGTTTCCAGGTTGGCTGGTGTGCTGGTCAAGCATGGAGTAAAGAAGGGGGATCGAGTTGTCATTTATATGCCGATGATTCCCCAGGCAATGTACACAATGTTGGCCTGTGCAAGAATCGGGGCCACACACAGTCTGATATTTGGCGGCTTTGCATCGAAAGAGCTTTCAGTTCGTGTGGACCATGCCAAGGTAACGAGTTATGATGCGGTTCATCAGATGAGAGTAATATTGGAAAATAAAGGCAGTACAAAATGTGTTGCAATAATCTGAACTACCATTTGGAACTGAAATCTGATAAAATGAACCATCAATATCACCAAAATACTTCACAGGCAAGTTATCATTTTTTTTTTAAATTGAGTCACTTCAGCAGAAATAATTCAAAGAAATTGCAAAAGAAGTTCACAGAGGCAGTTAGAGTTAAGGAGGAAGATCCAGAGTTTGCAATCCTGTTAGCTGATAGTCCAACTGAAATTGGTGAATGATTAAATGTGGCTTTAAAGCACTAGAATGTACAAATGTTCCTGAAGGTTAAACAGGACTGAAAGACACTATTGAGACAGCAAAAAGCAAAACCATAGACAAACCTGAGAATTTACTTATTTATTTATTAAAATACAGTGCAGAATATACCCTTCTGGTACTTTCAGCCGCACCATCCTGATTTAACCTAAGTCTAATCAGAGTACAATTTACAATGACCAATTAACTTACCAACTGGTACATCTTTGGACTGTGGGATGAATCTGGAGCAAACCCGCATATTTCACAAGGAGGACATACTGTACAGATTCCTTAGAAATGACCATAAAACATAGGAGCAGATTTCGGCCATTTGGCCCATTGAATCTGCTCTGCCAATTCATCATAGCTGACTTATTCTCTCTCTAAACTGCATTTTCCCACCTTTCCCCCATAACCTTTGACTAATCAAGAACCTCTGCTTCGAATATACTCAATAACCTGGACTCCATAGCCATCTATGGCAAAGAATTCCACAGATTCATACCCTCTGGCTAAGTAAATTCCTCTTTATCTCTGTTCTAAATGGATATCCCTCTTTGGTGGCTGATGTCTCTGGTTCCTAGACTCATCCATTATAGGAAACACGTCCTATAATTGAATTCCAAACTCCAGCACCCCGAACTGTAATAGTATCATGCTGACAGCTGTGCTTTCATGGCATTTCAAATGGTTAGAATGCAAGGTATTGTTTGACTAGTTGTCAGTGTCAGTCAACAGCCATCGAGTTGGTGGTGAAGTGTACTTGGTGTAAATTAGATGGGTGAATGGAATTCAGGTTGCAGTTTTGAATCCATCTCAAATTTATGATTAGTAAATAAAGGTGGCAGAGCAAACACACATGTAAAATAATCAAGTCTAGAGAAAGTGAAATCATACAAACAGGCTTTAGCAGCACCTGATTTGATGATTGTCAAAATTGGGTGGAAAGCATAATAATGATGTGAATATGTGGGTTGAAGTTGCAAAGGATAGTGACATGTGTTGTGTATTTAATATTTCAGTAATATGAGTAATACTGTAACTATTTTGTTTGATTAAGCATTCTTTGTTGTTTATTCATTATAAAAGTACGTGAATGGCATACATCATCATGCCACCACATCATAAGTGACTCGCTGAAGTAAAAATGAAACTAAGAGACACATCTCCTGACTCACTTTTTTTTTCTTCAATTGGTTTTATGCTTTAGTGTTATAAACTATAACAGTGGTGATGAATAAGTTTTAAATCGAACCAAGATGACCACCTACCTGTTGAAGGGCAGTGAGACATTCGAGATTTTTTTTAGAACGTGCAGCTTGCTTTCTTCACAAGAGGAGAGGATGCTTGAGTTTAAAAAAAGGCAGAAAATGGATGAATTCATGGGTTCATAAACAGTGAATACTGACTGACAAAAATAATAAAAAATAGCAGAAATGGCTGGCTACATTGGAATGATAGATGTGTTTGACGGCAGGGAGGATAACTGAATATTGTATGCTGAGTGTATTGAGTGGCATTTTAAAGCAAATTAAAAGCCAATGAAAAGCCAGTTTTGCTGAGTGCATTGGGTGGAAAAGCATACGGTTTGCTTAGAAGCTCAGTAGCTTGAACCGAGATAGCTAATATTGTGAAAGTTTCAGTCATACTTTAAAAAAGTGGAATAAGCCATATTACATCTACAGTGTACCACCCAGCTACAAATGGCTTGGTGGAAAGATTTGTCCAGAATGCACTGCAAAATAATGTCAGCAGAATATACTACACTGACACTGAATCGGAATCTGACGAATATCCTCCTCGCATGTCACAAAGCAACTTCCTTCTCAGCCTATATCTTACCTGCAACTCTGTTCCTGAGTTGTCTCTTGTGCTCGTGCTTGGATCTCCTCAGACCCAGTCTCAGAAGGAGTATGCAGGACTAACAGCTGAGACAAATGAAGGTTTTTCAAGCAAGGAGGTTCGATGTTTTATCCTGGACAAGCAGTCCCATTGGGGGACTACAGCGGCAATCAAAAAATTAGGTACTTGGAAAGATTAAGGACAGAACTGGACCACACATCTACACAGTAGAGTTTGCGTCTATCATCTGGAGGTGATACTGGTCAGTTGAGGAGGGCAGAGTCAATTGTCAGAGAAGAAAAGTGTCCAAAGCTGTCAGAACCACTTCCTGCAGTCCCAGAGTCAACTCCTACAACCACCATGGAGGAGGTCCCAGACCCTGAGACTGTTTCACAGCAGAGTAACCTCCCTCATTAGGAAAAATGTTATGCCACAAGATTAAACAAACCTCCACGGTGATTAAATCTTCAGGCCTACATGGGACAACTGAAAATTTACGATGCCTTGCATGCCTATATAGTAGTTGTATTATACAGGAGAGTTATATATATTTGAGATGCATTCTACATTGAGTTGGAGTTTGTAGCTAAGCTGTGAAAAGTGTTTTGTATTTAGTATTCTAGTAATATTTGAGTTGTAGATTTATTGTTTAAGTATTCTTTGTTTACATGATTCACTATGGGTTATATGTAAAGTACTTAAACGGTATACATCATCACGCTATCATGTCATAAGTGCGTGCTTTGCTAAAGTAAAATGAAACTAAGACACACACATCTCACAACCTTGTGTTTTCCTTTCAATTAGTCTTGTGTTTTGGTGTTATAAAACATAACAATATGCTTTTCAAATACCCAGAGGCTTTGACAAAAATGCTAGTCTGTTTCCTTTCCAATCAGCTGTGTATTTTGATTATTTTATATATATTTTTTTAAATTTCCATTCTTCTGTGGGTTGAGAACTGTAATGGAACAAATCCAGACAGAGTTCTGAGAAAGCCTGTCAGAAATTTTGGAAGTTGCAGTACATTAAAGGATTTTTTTGTTTTTTTGGAGGAAAGGCATGTATGTTGCATGGTGATTTGGCAGAACAGAAAGTTCTGGAATTTTGTTTTGAGGCAGTGTGCTAACATGAAGAAGGGTGGGTGGTGGGTGTGTGTGGGGTGGGGGGGGAGAGAATTACTAACAGAATAGTGTGAGAGCTGAGGAAAGTTAGATGGTCAACTGATCATTGAGAATACGACTGAAGGAGTTGCCGAAAATGGACAAGGTGGTACAAGGGGGCCAGGAAGTAAAGCTAGAGAACAATGCGGGTAAAATCTTAGATCTTTGGCAGACTGGGATAGCAGAAGTGAGAGAAACATCAGAGGCTGAGGAGGTGCTCTCAGTCATGGGGATTAAGAAGCCCAGAAGATCCTGGTTTGGGAGTTGATAATGGACATTAGTTCAATGAATAACCAGCTAAGTTCTTTCCTGATTGTTGGAAAGAGCCTAGGTTCTACATATTGGTGGTATGTTGGCTTCTCAGTTGGAATCATTCTGCATAGAAACAGGCTCTTTGGCCCAAGCTGAGAGTGACCATCAAATACTCATTAATGCTGTTCCTACAATGATCCCTTTATTCCATCCACGTTCCCATCAATTCCTCCACCCACTCGTACACTCGTCATACCTGCCAATCAACTTAGCATCTCACGTGAGAGGAAACTGGAAGAAGCTATGTGCTCAGATGAAGAATATACCAAGTCTGCACTGGAGGTTGGGACTGGAGATGTGAGGGATCAGTTCCACTGGCTTCATCACTCTGCTGCCCACAGATAATTACTGATTGTTTCCCACAAGAACTCGATTACATAGGTCAGCCCAGGATAATTTTCACCATTGTAATGCTAAGGAATCCCAATAAGGTTTGGACTTCTGCATGTGATAGCGGGAGATATAATGGAGTTTAAATGACTCCTTGCCACTGTTTCCATTCAGGACCATGAGTACAAGCCAATAGAGCTGGTTGCATGTTCTTCAATCCTTACCACAAGGTCCATTTGACTATTCATTGACTCCAACCCTCTCTCAGTATTTAAAGCATTTGCAACATTAGTGACATATTTGCCAATTGAGATGACTTGTACATTTTCTCCACACTCATTTCTGACCTTGCTGAATTAATCTGCTGCTAATTCTTTCCAGTGTTACGATTAGACTGAATAGTTGCATTAGTTCTGTCATATCTACACCAAATTGGGTTTAATTAAACCTCTTAACCCAGCTGTAAATCTGATCTAGTCTCTTTTACTCATTGCTGCCCTACAGTGGCATGTTTTGAAAAAGGACTTAATTTAACTAATTTAATTATTGCACTGAATTTCTTAAATCAATTTATTTGCTTGTTTTAAAACTGAACTACTGGAGACAGTTACTTTCTTTCTAACAATCTCATTAGTTTTAACTCTGTCATTTTGCCATGTTGTCTCATTTTCCAAACATTCAAATTGATGTTTTTTTCTCTTGTTAGGCAGCATGCTGCTGAATCTGATTAACCTTTATGCTTGACTCATCGCCTTTTTCGATGGCATGGAGCTCAAAGCAGCAGGAAGCGATCTAACTACAATTTACATACATTCGCCCACACATCTCAGTCTATATTTCATGAAGCCTTTCAGCTTTTCTGTCCTATCTAACTAAGGAGTTACGATTTTGAAAAAGAAAGGTATTTCAATGGCATCTGTTTTCTTTCCAATACTCTCAATAAATCTAAGGATAAATAAGACTTATTTTGGTATGCATGGGAGCACCAATGCCCTTGAAATGGCAGAATCTATAAAAAGTAGTGGATATAGCCTAGTTCATCATGGGTAAAGTCCTCCCCACCATTGAGCACATTTACAAGGAGCACTTTCGCAGGAAAGCAGCATTCATCATCGAGGACTCCTACCATCCAGGGCATGCTCCCTTTTCACTGCTGCCATTAGGAAGGTGATACAGGAACCTCATGTTCCGCACCACCAGGTTCAGGAATGATTATTATCCCTTAACTGTCAGGCTCTTCAACCAGAGAAGGTAACTGCGCTCACCTCAGCTCTGAACTGCTTCAACAACCTATGGAGTCATTTTTAAGGACTCTACAACTTACCTTCTCAGTATTTATTGTTCAATTATTATTATTATTTTCTTTTTGTAGACTTTTGCACATTGGTTATTTGTCTTTGTGTGTTCTTCCATTGATTCTATTGTGTTTCTTTCTGTTTACCTTGAATGCCCGCAAGAAGTTGAATTTCAGTGTAATATATGGTGACACCTATGTACTTTGATAATAAATTTACCTTGAACTATTTATTCCCCTCCAGGAATGCTGTCTGACTTGCTGAGTTCCTCCAGCATTTTGTGTGTGTTGTTAAGGAGTTATTTTATTATTACTCTTCTCCAGACAGTCTACTCTCCTCACCTCTTGGTGATGTTTGCTCACATGTACTTCTACTTAGAAGCCATTACTCACATAAAACGTGGGGAATGAATGGCACACTCTGACTACTAAAAGCATCAAGGTCAAACCAATCCATTTCACATTACATCCCTTTGTTAGTAAACTTCGTTCATCCACAACGTTAATGTAAAAGAACAGTTCAAGAAAAGAATACAGCCCAGTCCATCACAGGGAAAGCCCTCCTCGCCGCTGGGCACCTCTCCAAGGAGCACTGCCGCAAGAAAGCAACATCCATCGTTGGCGATCCCCACCATCCAGGCTATGTTTTCCTTTTGCCGCTCGCATCGGGATGGAGGTACAGGAGTCTCATGTCGCACAGCATCGGGTTCAGGAACTAGTCATTTACCTTCAACCGTCAGGCTCCTGAACCAGTGGGGATAAATGCGCTCACTGAAAATCTGCGCTTACCACTGAGCACAACTTCGGGTCTCACTTTCAAGGAATCTACAACTCATGGTCTTAGTATTTATGTATTTATTGCTTGATTATTATTATTATTTTAGTATTTGCACAGCTTGTTTTGCATGTCGGTTGCTTGTCAGTCTATTCATGTTGTTTCTCATTGATTCTACTGTATTTCTTTGTTCTACTGTGAATTCCTGCAAGAAAATGAATCACAGGTAGTATATGGTGACATAAACATACTTTGATAATACCTACTTTGAACTTTGAGTGAATTCACATAACCGTTTTGGAGACAAGTGACAGACACCCTGTGAACTGCTGTTCAGAACACTTAAGAAAATCAGATAATCCATTAATATGGAAGACAATTTAAGTAGTTTGCCATTAACTTCAGTAGTGGTTCTGGAATATATCATTTTTAAAATATTTAAAAATTAGATTTTAATTGCTTATCATTTTGCTTGGGTATATCGTAAGTAAAACCATTTTGAAATTTCTATGTCACTATCAGTTCTTCAGAAGATTTATTAAGAGAAAGGAGTTAACTAAATGATGACATCCTGCAATACAATTCAGCATTTACAGTTCTCACTCTTGTGCTGAGAGTTTCATTGCTGCCCTTCTGGGAAAATTAAAAAAAAAAGGGATAATTTATGAAAATAATTAAATGCAAGAAATCCTGTTTTATATAGAACAAATTTAGTTGACTGGCTATAAAGTAACTTAGTGCAGTGATTTGGTACACTGGCAGGAAGATAGCAAGACATTCTCCACAACTTTTCAGTTCCTTAGATATTTAGTTTCAATTGACTTAATTCTGAGCTTATATCCTTGAGGAACTGTTTCATGCAGTGATAATACATTGCATATAGCACATTTGTACTTTGTTTAAATAATTTTTACACAATGTATGCATTCCTGCACAGTACCTACATTAATTTTTCTTAGCTGTCAGAAAATGAAAGGTCGGGTACAGGTCTAATCGAGATGGTGGGGTCCAGACCCCAGAGTGTTCTGAGGTGACTGAACCCGATGTTTGGATGTTGACTTAGGGGGACTGTCCTGTCTCCCTTTCTCTTCACCATTTACACCTCGGACTTCAACTACTGCACAGAGTCTTGCCATCTTCAGAAGTTTTCTGATGACTCTGCCATAGTTGGATGCATCAGCAAGGGAGATGAGGTAGAGTACAGGGCTGTGGTGGGAAACTTTGTCACATGGTGCGAGCAGAATCATCAGCAGCTTAATGTGAAAAAGACTAAGGAGCTGGTGGTGGACCTGAGGAGGCCTAAGGCACCGGTGACCGCTGTTTCCATCCAAGGGGTCAGTGTGGACATAATGAAGGATTACAAATACCTGGGGATACGAATGGACAACAAACTGGACTGGTCAAAGAACACTGAGGCTGTCTTCAAGAAGGGTCAGAGCCGTCTCTATTTCCCGAGGAGACTGAGGTCCTTTAACATCTGCCGGACAATGCTGAGGATGTTCTACGAGTCTGTGGTGGCCAGTGCTATCATGTTTGCTGTTGTGTGCTGGGGCAGCAGGCTGAGGGTAGCAGACTCCAACAGAATCACCAAACTCATTCGTAAGGCCAGTGATGTTGTGGGGGTGGAACTGGACTCTCTGACGGTGGTGTCTGAAAAGAGGATGCTATCCAAGTTTCATGCCATCTTGGACAATGACTGCCATCCACCCCATAATGTACTGGTTAGGCACAGGAGTATATTCAGCCAGAGACTCATTCCACCGAGATGCAACATTGAGCGTCATAGGAAGTCATTCCTGCCTGTGGCCATCAAACTTTACAACTTCTCCCTCGGAGTGTCAGACACCCTGAGCCAATAGGCTGGTCCTGGACTTCTTTCCACTTGGCATAATTTACTTATCATTATTTAATTATTTAAGGTTTTATATTGCTATATTTCTACACTATTCTTGATTGGTGCGACTGTAACGAAATCCAGTTTCCCACGGGATCAATAAAGTATGTCTGTCTGAAAAGGCCAGGGTGTCAGAGCTTGAGGTGAGGGATAGCTGTTGCAGCCCACTACTCAACAACGTTTACTCAGCTCTGCGCTGAACTATGGGTCTCCGTCTCTCTTTCTGGGCTTCAGTTCAGTATGCTATTGGCTTGCTGTTATTGTTTGCCTGGTTTGTTTGTTTTCTCTCTCTCTCTCTCTCTCTCTCTGCACATTGGGTGTTCGACAGTCTTTTTCCATGGATTCTTTTGGGTTTCTTTGTTTTGTGGCTGCCTGATCCCAGAATCAGAATCAGAGGCAGGTTTAATATCACTGGCACACATTGTGAAATTTGTTGATATACAGCAGCAGTACATTGCAATACATGATAATAGGAAAAAACTGTAAATTACAGTAAGTATATAAAATAGTCAAATTAACTAAGTAGTGAGGTAGTGTCCATTCAGAAAATGCATAGTAGAGGGGAAGAAGCTGTTCCTGAATCGTTGAGTGTGTGCTATTCCTGATGGTAGCAAGGATGGTCAAAGGCATGACCTGGGTGACAGGGGTCCTCAGTGACAGATGCCATCTTTTTGAGGCACTGCTCCTTGAAGGTGTCTAGGATACTACAGAGGCTAGTGCCCATGGTAGAGATGACAAAGTTTACAAATCTTTGCAGCTTTTTTTCAATCCTGTGCAGTAGCCAACACCCCCGTACCAGACAGTGATGTAAAATTCCCTCCTTTAACCGTTCCCTTTATTCACCACTTCTTCCATTTAAGAAACTTCTATCCATCTGAGCAAATAGCGGCCTCCTATGGCTTTTGTGTTTTTTGTTTAGCTTTGTTTAATAATGCTTCTGATATTAGATAAGCATATTAGATATTATGCGGTGCTAAAAGCGAAGGATAAATACATATTGATGTCATTCATAGTTAGTTTTTAAAGAAAATGCTTTCTCCATTAAGTGAATCACATCTGTTCCCCTACACTGTAGCCCAAACTGATTGTCACAGCATCATTTGGAGTTGAGCCATCAAGAAGAATAGCGTACATACCACTGCTGGAAAAAGCTTTGGAAATGGCTGAACACAAGCCAGAAAAAGTCATCATTTACAATCGACCTAACATGGTGAGTGTTAAATTCAACCTGCTGTCATTTTCATAAAAAACTTGCTTTAACAATTTTGTGAAATCTTTCCTTATTTCTGTACTTAACAGTCATGCATCTTTGTCATATTTCTCATTTAGAATGATCTCCTTTTTCACTTATTATGCCATAGGAGGCCATTCAGCCCATTGCCAGAGCTATCCCATCGATCCTCTCATTTTCCTGAAGGGAATCCTCTCTTACACGATGTTAGATTGTACCTTCACTATAACATCATCTGTCTACCACAACTAATCACCATCTTTGGGATGTGTAAGGAAATTGGAGCAGCTGGCAAAAATCTGTGTGGTTATAGGGGGAGAGGGCAAACTGCAGCATGCAAGGGCAGGATTAAGCTTGGGTTCCTGTTGCTGGGAAACAGCAGCACTCACTGCTGTGCTACCTCGTAAGTGGTTGTTCTCAGTAACTGGTCACTGAAAAGAATGGGACTGTCAGATACCTTGCTCCAAATCCAGAAGTGATGTCTGTTCTTCTTCAATGCTCGAGGTTAGGTCAGCTGAGATTAGCTAATTCCCAATCAGCAAGAGTCAACCCAAGCAGGTTTCTGGTCTACAAGCTCAGCTGATGTGATGAGCCACTTTGGGTACCTTTAAAACACTTATCTTTGATTGAATCTTGTTATGAAGCAGCCATGTAGATGTCATTCAGATCGTACCGTATAATGTAGAGTCCTTGCCATCTTTACTGCACAATAGGTGCTGGAAATCCAGAGTAACACACTCCCAAAATGCCAGAGGAACTCTGCAGGTCAGGCAGCATCTATAAAGAAGAATGAACAGTTGATGTTTCATGCGGAGACCCTTCATCAGGCCATTTTTATTGCTCCCATTTAAAGAATGTGGTTTTGGTGTCGGTTTATTGTTTCCACATCTACTTCGATCCTGTGAAAAGCTTTTGCTTGTGTGCCAGCCTGGCAGATCCCACATACGTTGAGGTAGTAGAAAGAAAGCCAGAATGTGGGATAGAGTGTTGCAGATACAGGGAAGTGCAATATAGGGAAACAAATAAATTGCAAGGGACGTGACAAGATAGATTCGCACACCTCCATCGGTCTCCTGTGTCATAATAAGCAGGAAATCATTCTGTAGGTGTGAAAGTCAATTCATTGTACAGCCATCGTGTTTGTGGGAATATATTCAAATTGACAAATTATTTTTTATTCATTATATGAAATGGGTTCATGATGTATGATGGTGTAAAAATGTAAAGTCAAGGCCTTTATCTTCAAAAAAAAAGGAAGATTCTATGTTGTTGGTATGGTAGGAAATTGATAATTCCCATTGACTTATTACTTTATTGCAATTTAAACAGATGGTGATCGTGGAATTAGTTATATAGCAATTATCTATCAATAAGTGCTAATGAAACTAAAGATTATAAGTTTAATAGACTGTGTAGTACAATTATGTACTGTTCTTCTAGTTCTATTTTTAAATTATGTCGTAGGAGAGAGTTCATTTGACCTGTGGTCGTGGGCTAGACTGGGATGAAGAGGTTTCCGCTGCTCAATGCCATGACTGTGTCCCTGTATCTTCAGACCATCCCTTGTACATTCTTTACACTTCGGGAACAACAGGAATGCCAAAGGTATAAATTTCAATTCCCCTGACGTGGCTTGAATTTTCCTAGTGGAAACGGCGTAAAGCATCTTAAAATGATAGGACGGCATGTGTGCTTATTTTAAAATACGCAACAAATGCTGAGTTTGTGGACCTATAATTTTAAATTATCAGGAGAATGATGACTGTAATAACCAGAGAGTGAAAACTATCAATATTAGCGAAGAACACACTGCATTTTCTCTCGTTTCATCTAGGTATGTGCATTCAAATGGTGTTCATTCTTCTTCCATGGTTGGCTAGTACTGACTTCTTCTGCGAGTCGACTGAAAAATGCCTTATAGCAAATCAAATGATTATTCATCTCAGTATAATTGAAAGACAGCAGGCTGTTCAAACTGGAGAGCAAGCAACTGAACCAGTTCTGCCCTTAGCTAAATAACCTTTTCTATCATGCACAGTCACACAGTTCCAGCTTCCTTCAATCACTGAAACACTGGTTTCTTTTCACTTCTATAATCTAGGGATGCAAAGAAAATATGTGATGTGCTGATGCCTTCTCACAAGAGATGGAGTATACACAATAAATGGCGTTGATTATTAAACTATTTTTGTGCCAAGATGAAGCCACATTCATGGTGGAGCAGCAACACCTTATATTCTGTCTGGGTACCCTCCAACCTGAAAGCAAGAATATTGATTTCTCCTTCCAGTAAACAAATTACCCCGATCCCTTCGTTTATTCCCGGCTCTGACATTTTACTTCTCACCTACTATTACTTCCCCTGTGATCCCTCCTCCTTCCCTTTCTCCTATGGTCTACTTGCCTCTTTTACCAGATTCCTTCTTCTCCAGCCCATGACCTTTCCCACTCACCCGGCTTCACCTTCCCTTAGCCTCTTTCCCCTCCCCCCCTTTATTCCGGCATCTTCCTCCTTCCTTCTCTGTCCTGAAGAGGAGTCTCAGCCTGAAACGTTGACGGTCTGTTCATTTCCATAGATATTGTACGACCTGCGGAGTTCCTCCAGCATTTTGTGCGTGTGTGGCTTAGGATTTCTAGCATCTACAGACCTGTCTTGTGTCTATTTCTCAGGGAGTTGTTCGTGCATCTGGGGGATACAGCGTAATGCTTAAATGGACCATGTCAAAAGTGTACGGTCTTAAACCTGGTGAGGTAAAGTTTGCTTCTCTTACTTCTGCAAAATTGTCTCTGGAACTACATTTTATAACATAAAGACTTTTTATTTTGTATTTTCCAGGTTTGGTGGGCTGCTTCTGACCTGGGTTGGGTAGTAGGACATTCTTATATTTGCTATGCACCTCTTCTTCATGGGAATACGTCCATCTTGTATGAGGTTGGTAGAAGGAGAGTATTATGATACCTCGTGTTTTTGCAGAAGAGGTTGCAAAGAGGAGCATTATAGACCTTGAATGATGAGTGCATCAGGTCTCCAACTGTGCCATTGTAATTGATCTGGATTTAAGAGAGTAAGGAGTATTTCAAATTTCTTGAGTGCTGCAATGATAGATAAGTGAAAAAATAGTTATCCGGTGAATCAAAGTAATTAGTGTTCTGCAATCTCTAGATTTTGGAGATCTGAAGTTAATTTGGGGACCGCTTCATCAAGCTCCTCCGCTCCATCTGGCAAAAGTGGAACTTCCTGGTGGCTAAACATTTAAATTCTGATTCCCATCCCACTCTCATTCCGACATGTCAGTCCACAGCCTCCCCCTGTGTCACAATCAGGCCACCCTCAGGGTGGAGGAGCAACACCTTTATGTTCTGTCTGGGTAGCCTCCAACCTGATGGCATGAACATTAATTTCTCCTGGTAAAAAATACTTCTCTCCCCTCCCCTCTTTTGTTCCCCACTCTGTGATGCACCATCAATAACTCACTCTGAGACGTAAGGCGAGATATCGGCTTTTATTGACTGGAAGAAGGAACCAGGAGTGAGTGTCCATCATACTATGACCTGGAGACTGAGGCCGAGCGTCAGGCCTCAATCGCCTTTATACAGGGGCCTGTGGGAGGAGCCACAGGAGCAGTCAGCAGGGGGCGTGTCCAGACAGGCACATAGTTCACCACATTCTGGCCTCTCACCTCCTTTTACCTGCCAGTCATCTCCCCCGGGTCCCCTCCTCCTTCCCTTTCTCGTATGGTCCACTCTCCTCTCCTATCAGATTCCTTCTTCTCCAGTTCTTTACCTTTCCCACCCACCTGGCTTCACCTATCACCTTCCAGCTAGCCTCCTCCCCTCTTTTTCAGTCCAGTCTCGTCCAGTCTTTATTTTCTGGTGTCTTCCCCCTTCCTTCCTTTTTTTTTCAGTTCTGAAGGCATGAAATGTTGACGGTTCATTAATGTCTATCGATGCTGTCTGACCTGCTGAATTCCTCCAGCATTTTGTGTGTGTTGCTTTGGATTTCCAGCATCTGCAGACTTCCTTGTGTTTCAAATTCTAGAGACTCTGAGCAAATTTTTTGATGAGAGATTCTACCTGACATGCCGTGTTTCTGTTTTTCTTAACATACTGACATTCAGTGTAGGATTAAAAATATCTGCTGGTGGTCACTCTGTAGGCAATCACCCAAAGGATAAAATTCTCATGAGCTTGACAAGGTAGATTCTGAGTTGACGTATTGGTATGTGTTAGATGGGCCAAAGGGCCTCTTTCTGTACTCCAGTGCTCTATGACTCTATGAATGTATGTGCAGGGGACATATTTTCAAAGGGTCAGTCATTCAGAACAGAGAGAAATAACTGTCTTCACTCTAAGGCTTCTGAAACTGTGAGTTCACCATGCAGAAAGCATTTTAACAGAGTGTACTAAAGTTAGAAATGACTGGATTTTCAGATAGTAAGGGAAATATAGTTAATGTAGAAAAGTGGTACTGAAATAAAAGCTCAGCCATGGTTTTATTGAATGATGGATCAAATCAAAGCGCCTCCTAGTTTTGTTTAAGCTCTTGTATTCTTATTTTAGCTCTATTTTTATGCACAGAAAATGCACAAAAGCCTTTTCCTCCCTAAACCAGAATGCGTGCCTGTGGTTGAAATCTCGCCACTGGGGATTAGAACCTCGGATGTTTGTGGTTGTTGTCAGCCGTGTGTGTGATGATGTCATCGCCTGTGCAGAGCCTTCGCTGCAATTGCTGACGAGTGGATGTACTGCATTTTCACATACCATAAAGGGGGAGCAAAGCTCACAGCAAAAAGACGTGAATTAATGTGTCCCATGGAAATTTAATGATTTTTGCTCATAGGCTCTGCCAGAATCCATTTCCTGTGCTCTATCGAAATGTTCTGAAGAGACTCGATCTCTATGTTTATTCAAAGTTCAAAGTAAATTTTATTATCAAAGTACATATATGAAACCCTATACAACCCTGGGATTTATTTTTTTGTGGGCATACTCAACAAATCTATAGAATAATAACTAACAGAATCGATGAAAGACCACCCAACAAGGACTTTCAACCAGAGTGCAGAAGGCAATAAACTGAGCAAATGCAAAAAGAAGAAATAGTGATATAAATAAATAAACAATAAATATCGAGAGCGCAAGATGAAGAGACTTTGAAAGTGAGTCCTTTGGTTGTGGGGACATTTCAGCAATGGGGCAAGTGAAGTTATCCCCTTTGGTTCCAGAGGCTAATATTTGAGGGGGAGTAACTGTTTCTAAACCTGGTGGTGTGAGTGATGAGGCTCCTGTACCTTCTTCCGGATGGCAGCAGTGAAAAGAGAGCGTGACCTGGGTGATGGGGGGTGGGGGGGGGGGGGTGGTCCTTGATGGTGGATGCTGCTTTCCTGTGACAGTGTTTCATGTAGATGCCCTCAGTGGTGGGGAGGTAGATTTTTAGGCAGTGAAGGAGTTGAGCAATATGGTGTCAGGGCAGGATAGCGACTTGAAGTAAACGATGAGCTATGTGACCTTACTGACAGATGGGCCAAGAACGATGGGCTGAGTAGCCTATTGAATTATTTGTTCCTCTTTGCAGGGGAAGCCTGTTGGGACCCCAGATGCCGGAGCATATTTCCGCTTGCTATCTGACCATGGCGTGGTAGCTTTATTCACTGCACCGACAGCACTGCGAGTAATTCGTCAGCAGGACCCCGAGGCTGTGCTTGGAAGACAGTACCATTTTCCAAGGTGACTCTTTCCTGGCTTGGGAAACTGAAATGAACATTGCGGTTTAAACTGCACTGCCGTTTACTTCCTTCAGTTGATCTGATGTTGGAATGCCAGGGTCATTTTGCATGGTGAGCTTGATGTGGTTTCTTGGCACATGGAAGGGTCTATATTTAGCAAAGAATAGATGGATAGAGTGTAGAGAAATATGTGTTAGATTTCTAAGCCAACAGAGTTTATGCAGCTTTAGGGTGAAAGGTCCTGCACTTGCTTTACTTTGGCTGTGGTCAGGTTGGTCAAAATTGCTTTCAAGCCTGCTTGAAACCATATGGGGATTGATTTTAAATACCCTGTGATTAAAAAATGCAGGGAAAAGAACTAGAGAAACATGCGCTGGCTCTGTCAACATGAAGGGGGCTGTATTCTGTATAATGTGGAAACACATTTAATTTCTTATCAACTGAATTCCTGATGCTGACATCAGGAAGTGAGCTGCACATGGCTGTTGCTAACATTATTAACACTGTAACATTACAATATGATGTAGCAAGTCATGGTCAACACCTTTAACATTGTAGCATTAAACTCAAGCTAATTGTGGTTAATCGCGTGAATTAAAAGCAAGCATGTCAATAGCAGCTTTAATCACATTTGAAAAAATATGAACTAGAAAGTACAAAAAGATGATATTTGGAGAGAGGGAGACAGGAGGGGTTTGGGGAGAGGTGGCGGTTGTATGGAGGAAGAGTTGCTGCCTGAGAAAGTAGGGATAGCAGCTGAAAAATCCAAGAGGGAGTGAGAAGGGTGGTAGTATTCTCTGGATGGCTACTGCTCTGGCAGCTTATTAAACTGAACGGGGTCAGTGGTTTCAGGTACAAATGGACACCACAAAAGTGTTTAGCAATAATGTGGATTTGATTTGAATAGTTATACTTAATTGTGGAATACTGGATTGCTAAGTTCCTGTGTTTTGTGGTTTCTACTCAAGCAGTGACAGTGAAGTCAGCAGCAAAGGGATGGATGACAATTGTTGACTCTCAAGGGAATGTAATTCTGTAGGCAGTTCCAGTAAACATTCTTAATTGCCGTTAAAGGTGAGGACCCACCTTCCTAATGCCTGTGATGTTTGGATAGTGAAAAACACTGCTATCGTGAGTAGCTCCAACATTTTGAATGATTGGTCACACAGGAATAGGGATGAGGCTGCCAGGTGAATATGTTGTGTGACCTGGAATCCACATTACAGGTGTCAGAGAACCAAACTTAATGCCCTTTTAAGTGGGGCATCTCGAGGCTTTTGTGATGTTACGTGGAAACAGCAATAATAGATGTGGAACGGAGTCAGGGAATTATTGCAAAACAACTAAGTTTATTAACACCCAAGCAGAAACATGGAAAATTAAACAAGCGACTAACTTAAAATGAAGTTAACAGCACTATGCGTCTATAGCTCCCAAACGATTCTTAACAGAGTCTGGAGCACAGTCTCAGCATGTCAGTCAAGGGACTCACGGGGGAATTGATAGAGACTTTTAGTTTTGAAGTGTAGTGAATTGACGATCTTGAAGATGGAGATTCAAAATACAGCGAAGAAGCGAGTCGTGCAGAGGTACACTGAATCGGCCACTGTACCTTTCCAAAGGCGATTAGGCGGACACGCACAGTACCTCTCGAGTGCTGATCTCACAAAGCTGCCACCGTACCTTTACAGTGGAAGAAGAGTCCACAAAAAGTGAGAATTTCATCACGAGAAATCCCTTTTCTAGGGCTGGTCACCACACACCCGAGACTTTGCAGGGGTCACCAAAGTGAGTGCCAGAAATCCACGTTTGGATTACGAAATGTCAGTCACCTCCGAAATGCACAGCGCCATCGATTACCCACTCCCTTCTGGGTTTGATCGAAGCTTGCACTCTTCACTCTCACTAACGGCTCTGCTGTCCAAACACCATGACTCTCCACCAAAGTGGGTCTCTCGCCAAAGTGTGTCTCCGGAGCAATCTGTGCGGCTACTTTTATATTGTTGGGATAGGTCATCGCATGATACTAGCAAGAAACAAAGTCACGGATTTCTTGTACATCAAGTACTCTGCTAAGAATTGATACTGGGGCACATGACACACAGATTCACGTACATCACGTACCATGCCAGGTGTTGAAACTGGGGTTCGTAACAGTGAGTGCTGACTAGGAAACAAATTATGGCACGAGACAGGCATTGCAATGATTTTGGGGTGTAGTGAATGCTCGGGGCGGTTGCATTATGTTTAATGAACTCGGGTTCATTGGTCACTGTGGCTTCAATGGAGGGGTGATTGGATTTTCATTAGAGATGAGATAAAGGAGCAGAATTAGGCTGCTTTGCCATCAAGTTTGCTGTGCCATTTCATCATGGCTGATCCATTTTCCCTCTGAGCCCCAATCTCCTCCCTTCTCCCATATACCTCATGCCCTGACTGATCAAGAATCTATCAACCTCTGTCTTAAATATCCCCAATGGCTTGGCCTCCATGGCCACATATGGCAATGAATTCCACAGTTTCACCACTTTCTGGCTAAAGAAATCCCTCCTCACCTCCATTCTAATAGGACACCACTCTATTCTGAGGCTGTGTCCTCTGGTCCTAATCTCCCCCACCATAGGAAACATCCTCTTCACATCCATTGTATCGAGGCCTTTCAAAATTCAATAGGATTCAATGAGGTGTCTCCCCTCATTCTTCTAAATTCCAGTGAGTACAAGCCCAGAGTCATCAAGTGCTCTTGTTATGATAAGCCTTTCAACCCCATGAACCTTCTTTGAGCCCTCTCCAGTGTCAGCACATGCTTTCTTAAGATAAGGGGTTCAAAACTATTCCCAGTGTTCCAAGTGATGCCTTATCAGTGCTTTATAAAGCCTCATCCTTGCTTTTATATTCTTTTCCTTTTGAAATGAATGCTAACATTGCATTTGCTTCCCTCACCATTGACTCAACTTGGAAATTAATTTACAGGAAATCCTGCACAAGATCTTTGCACCTCAGATTTTTGAATTTTCTCTCCATTTCTTACCTTTAGAGATGGTCACTGTCAGGCAACTTAGATAAACAATGGAAACTTTCAGAGGGTGGTGAATCTCGGGAATTCTTTACCTGAGTGGTCGTGAGGGCTTTTGAAAAGGAACTAGGTAAAGATTTGAAAGACTCCTTTACATTAAAAGAGGTTGAAGAAGCTTTAGGATCACTTCAGAGTAATAATTCCCCAGGAGAAGATGGTTTTCCTCCTGAATTTTATAAAAAATTTAAAGATTTATTAATT
The DNA here is from genome assembly GCF_030144855.1 of Hypanus sabinus. NCBI lineage: Eukaryota > Metazoa > Chordata > Chondrichthyes > Myliobatiformes > Dasyatidae > Hypanus > Hypanus sabinus. The sequence goes on from NC_082713.1 coordinate 160,862,553, forward strand.
CCTCCTTTTATGGAATTAATATATCAAGTGGAAAGAATGCATAAATTCCCACAATCTTTTTCAACAGTGATCATAACTGTATTGCCAAAAAATGATAGAGATCCTTTAAAACCAACATCATACAGGCCTATTTCTTTGTTGAATACAGATTATAAAATAATATCAAAAATTTTATCTAATAGAATATTTAAATATTTACCAAAATTAATACATATGGATCAAACAGGTTTTATTAAAAATAGACAATCAATGGATAATATAACCTGGTTACTTAGTATAATTCATTTGGCACAAAAAAGAGAGGAAATGAGTGTGACAGTTGCTTTGGATGCAGAAAAAGCATTTGATAGATTGGAATGGGATTTTTTATTTAAGGCATTGGACAATATGAATTAGGAAAATCTTTTATAAAATGGATTAAAACCTGAAATACTAATCCTCAAGCTAAAGTAGTTACAAATGGTCAGATTTCAACACCATTTTGCTTAATGAGGTCAATGAGACAAGGCTGCCCATTATCACCTGCTTTATTTGTATTGGCAATAGAACCATTAGCTGAATTAATTAGAACAGATTCAGACATTGTGGGCTTCAGAGTTAATCAAGAAGAATATAAGATTAATTTATTTGCTGATGATGTTTTGATTTATTTTACAAACCCATTGCAATCTTTGCAAAGACTATCTTTTAGATTGGAAGAATATGGGAAAATATCAGGGTACAAAGTAAATTGGGATAAAAGTGAAATTTTACCCCTTACCAAAGGAAATTATAATCAATGTCGATTAGTAACTCAATTTCGAAGGCCAATAAATGGGATAAAATATTTAGGTATTAGAGTCGATAATGATGTAAAAAATTTATATAAACAAATTATTTGCCATTATTAAAAAAAATAAAAGAGGATCTTGATAAATGGATGATGTTACCAATAACATTAATAGGTAGAGTTAATGCTGTAAAAATTAATATATTTCCTAGATTGCAATATTTATTCCAAACTTTACCAAAATTACCTCAGAAGTTCTTTCAAGAACTGAATAAATATGTAAGGAAATTTCTTTGGAAAGGAAAGATGTCAAGAATACCATTGGAAAAATTGACATGTAAATTTGATTTAGGAGGGTTACAACTTCCAAATTTTAAGAATTATTATAAAGCAAATCAACTTAGATTTATTGCGTCTTTTTTTGATGAAGAAAAACCGGCATGGATTAGAATAGAATTAGATAAGATAGGAGAAAACATATCAGAAGATTTTATATATAAATGGGAATCCAAATGGATACGGGAAAAAAAAGAATCTTCTATATTAAGACACTTGATTGATTTATGGAATAAGGTAAATATGGACGATGAGATAAAGAAATCTTTATTACCAAAAATAACTTTAATTCAAAATAGGCTTATTCCTTTTACAATGGATAATAAACTTTTACATAATTGGTTCCAAAAGGGGATTAAATATATAGGTGATTGTTTTGAAGGAGGTATATTGATGTCGTTTGATCAATTAAAAAATAAATATAAAATATCAAACAACACTCTTTTCTGTTATTTTCAATTTAAGGCTTATTTACAAGAAAAGGTGGGTCAAACAATGTTAATGCCAAAACCTAACAAAATAGAAATATTAATTCAAAAAGGAAAAATTTAAAAATTTACATCCTGTATGTACAATTTGATTCAAAAACAGATGATTAAATCAGGAATTCATAAATCAAGACAAAAATGGGAATCTGATTTGAATATTAAAATTGATGGAAAAAACTGGTCAAGATTATGTTCTGATAGTATGATAAATACAATAAATGTTCAACTTAGATTAGTACAATATAATTTTTTACATCAATTATATATAACACCACAGAAAATAAATAGATTAAATTCAAATATGTCTGACCAATGTTTTCGATGTATTCAAGAAATTGGTACTTTTTTACATTCTACTTGTTTTAAAATTCAATCATTTTGGATAAATCTAAGACTTTTATTGGAACAAATTACTGGAGTACAACTCCCACATAGTCCAATATTATTTTTATTAGGAGACATTGAAGGGACAATACCGAAACTTAAATTGAATAAGTATCAGAAAAAATTTATAAAAATTGCATTGGCAGTAGCCAAAAAAGTTATCGCAGTTACTTGGAAATCTGACTTATATTTAACTATGGATCATTGGAATAATGAAATATATAGTTGTATTCCACTTGAAAAAATTACATATTATCTAAGAAATGAATATGATATATTTTTGAAAATTTGGCTCCCATACCTACAAAAGATAGGATTAAATAGATAGGTCCTTTGAAGATAAAATTATAAAGTAATTGGGAAAAGTAAAAGTTAAAATTAAAATTATTTTGAACTCCATGGAGCACGAGGGGATCCTCCAAAATCCAGGCATTCTTTCTCTTCTTTCTTTCTTTTTTTTTCTTTCTTTAGATAAGGGTTTAATGGGGGGAGGGGGAGGGTCAATATTTTTTTTTCTCTTTCACTATTTTATCATTACATTTATTCTTTGTAATTTTCTAAAAAAATAATAAATAAATAAAGATTTGAAAGACAAGGAAATAGTAGGACCAGGGGAACTGGGCAGATCAGCCAAGATAATTTTGAAAGGAGGTGTGGGTTTTGTGGGTCAATTGGCCTACACCTGCTCTATTTTCTTGTTTGTTCTGTTTTTCAAAAATGCCTCTAGTTTCTTAGGAACGCTATAGGAAGCCAAAGTATGGTAAGATCAGGGAGCAAGAAATTTTTAAAAAAAAAATCTTTCCTCTGTGTCATACCATTAATGTTTTTACTCCAGATTCCGGACTTTATTTGTGGCTGGGGAGCATTGCGATCTAGATACTTTGAAATGGGCCAAACAAATCTTCAGTGTTCCCGTTCTAGATCATTGGTGGCAAACAGGTGAGTATTGTTGCTATCAATAGTTATTTGTAGTGTGTTATTATCACCTGCACAAAGTACATGAAATGTGCTCTTCAGAGGTGCAAGGATTCACACATAAAGGCACAAGAGAAGCCACTGAGCCTGTCAACTCTGTGCTGCCTCCAAGCAGAGTTATCCCATCAATCCCTTCTTGGTTCTCAGTCTACCATTGCCATCATGCTGGGGGCACCATGCTAAGTTCAATAAGGAGTAGAGAAGGCCATGCCAGGGACACCATTATTGAGAGGGGGAAATAAGATTCCTACCTGTTGAACCCCCAGCGGAAAGGCTGCAGAATGCAAAAGAGAGAGGCAGGTGGTCCCACAACTAAAGGATCAGGTAAGTGCTCTGCAGCTCAGTCACCTTCAGTTCTGAATGGTGTAGGGCAGATTAGTATTTAATGGAAGGATGAGATGCCAGAATATGGAGGATGCTAATGTACGAGGGGTGATTGATAAGTTCATAGCCTAAGGTAGGAAGAGTCAATTTTAGAAAACTTAGCACATTTATTTTTCAACATAGTTCCTTCCTACGTTTACACACTTAGTCCAGTGGTTGTGGAGCATACGGATCTTGGACCTCCAGAAAGTGTCCACAGCAGGGGTGATTGATAAGTTCGTGGTCTAAGGTAGAAGGAGATGAGTTACACAGCTCTTGTTACATGCATGTGCGGTTCAACTCTTTGAGTGATTATGCAGAAAGTTTGAAGTTAATAACACATCCAGGGTGATTGATAAGTTTGTGGCCTAAGCTAGGAGTTGTTATTAACCTTAAACTTTCTGCATAATCACTCAGAGTTGACCTGCATGTGCATGTAACGAGAGCTGTATAACTCATCTTCTTCTACCCTAGGCCACAAACTTATCAATCACCCCTGCTGTGGACACTTTCTGGAGGTCCAAGATCCGTATGGTCCACGACTGCTGGACTGTGTGTGTAAATGTAGGAGGGGACTATGATGAAAAATAAATGTGCTGGGTTTTCTAAAATTGGCTCCTTCTACCTTAGGCCACAAACTTATCAATCACCCCTCGTATAATTAATATGGTTAAAATACTTGAAGCCATGTTCATCCTCTATGCCAATCCTGGCTGTTCCTTAAGGCTTTGAGCGTCAAAGAAGCCGGTCTTTGACCAGTTTGCTCCACCGCTGAAGATGTTACAGCACTGCTATAACATGGGACAGTGATGAAAATCGAATAGGTAATGCCCTATCCAGAAGATATGAACACATTCAGCATGGATAATTATTAGCCCATACTAGTGGTGACAGGTAATGTATCATAGAGGACACCCTTTGGATGAACTTATGCAAAATTTTCTGTGTTAAGTACAGTATAATGGTTTCCGTGTGGCCATACTACACTATAAATGAGTTCTTACTTGAACAACTGTATGTGTGGACAAGAGAATGATGATGCTGAAATCTGATGCATCAAACAAAATAATGGAGGAACTCAGTAGATCAGGCAGCATTTGTGGAGGGAGATGTTCCAATCAGTGTTCCAGCTTGTGCCTCTTGATCAAAGCAGGGGTTCCCAACCTTTTCTCAGCAATGGACCCGACATAAACCTAGGGGTCTGTGGATCACAGGTTGGAACCCCTGATCTAGACTGAAAGATAGCCAATATAAAAAGGTGGAAGTAAGAACAAGCAAGTGATAGTGGGATTCAGATGAGGAGAGGAGATGGGCAGACACTACACCACCATGTTTGTATTCTGCCTATCTGTGAACCTTAGGCAGGCTTTCAGAAAGTGTGGGTGACAAGGAGAAAGAAATGAAATCTAGACTGCCTGAGTGGAGAGCATCAATGACCTCCCTTGTACAGTATCAAGGTACAGACTGAAATGGGACACACCAGTGCGACTTGCAATGATCCTGAGGGGCTGGGGTGTTCGGACTTTAGACAGAGTACAATCCAGTGTATAGCTGTGGTTGGCCTCACTAAAGGCAACTAATCTAACACCAATGATGTAGAAAAACTTAGCTTCTGGGTGTATTTCATCAATAATTGGAGGTAGACATGTAGCTTTTAAAAGACTCTGAGCTCTCTCTCTGACTCTGTGTTACTCTCCCCTTGCCTCCCTGTACTTGGTTCATTTTGCTGTAAATCAGTTTGCAGGTAAGCTGGGATTTGGTTGACATCTATGGACTGGCATCAAAATTGTGTTTAGAATGCATATCAGGAAATTCCAGTGCAAGGACTTATCAGTCACCAACATTAGTTATGTGTTTTTGTTTTATTCACTTTATATATTTTGGCTCATTCAAATCTATATATGGGTTAAGCTGATAGGCAACAATCAATATAGATGGAAGAATATTTTCTTTATGTAGGCAACACCGAGTTATGTTAATGCACTGTAGGGAATTTAAACCTTGTTGCAGGATGTGCAGTGAAATTGCTCTTCTGACATCAGTGACGATGGTTAAAGTGCTTGAACATTGCAGAAATGCTTACAGCACTGTATTCAAAGGAATTGCAGTGTAACTAGTAACCTAGCTCTTATCATCGTATCTTGTTTGGTGGGGTATTTTGTTCATTTGGATATTTTTTTGTAAGGCGTGTATGCTATGAAGAGGAGGATGAAAATAATGAGTTAAACCACACAGTAGCAGCTGCTTGGTCCAGACAGCTACTTTTAATAAAATGACGCAAAGTTGGATCTTGAAAAGTAGAGGAGGTAGATTTTTAAGAATGATCTTTATCAGAAAGATGGAGAAGTTTAGGGAAGGACTGGCTGAGTTTAATGGTGCACAGTCAACACTTACAGAGCAGTAGTTGGGAGTACACAAAATATTGTATGGAGGAAGGTAAATGTCTAGGAAGGTTGTAGGGCTGAAAGGGATTGAGTGATAGGGAGGAATGAAACCATAAAGGACTTTGAAAACAGGGATGAAAATTATATTTAAGTTCTCATACCTAAATCAGAAAACATATTATACCTTGTTAGAGCCTGAATATACAAATGTTTGTAATAGTTCTTACTTTTTTAAAAATTTCAACAGAAACAGGGTCTGCAATAAGTGCATCTTGTATAGGTCTCGGGAACTCTCTAAATCCTCCTCCCGGACAAGCTGGAAGACCAGTTCCAGGATATAATGGTATAGTATCTTATTCATTTTTTGTGGGCAATTGGTTTGCATCCTTTTATATTCTAAAGTTTACTTTGAGAGGAATTAGCAACAATGAATGTATAAACATATCTCGGGTTATGAAAGATCTGACTTTTAAAGATCTGTGTTTTTAAAACCAGCTTCCATATTTTCAGATTATAATGGTTTGTGGTAATTTCTAATGATTTTTGGACTAAAGTCCTTTCCAGCACAAATCATATCAGTTAATTTAAAGTGAAATAAACAGCTTGTAAGCATTTGCCAGATTTGAAATTGCTGGGTATTATATCTTTGTTACATTCACAAGAATATAGGTGCAGGAGTAGGCCACTAGGCCCTTCAAGTCTACCTTGTCATTTAATATAATGTGACAGAAATAGTGGCAAAGTTTGAGAGATTTACCGTTCTTCGTGAGAATTTTTTTAATATAACTCAGTCTTAAATAACTAGAACTTGATTTTGTAGTTATGTCTTTGTTGAAACTCTCCCACTGTTGGTCTCTTGTCTTGGATACCTCTCTCTCCCTTGTTAGTGAGCGACAGCGCCTGTGGCATGTTGATGTATTGGGATGAACAGTGGGTTTTCATGGACTGTAGATCATGGTCTCGTTGGGGGCTTTGCTGTGTTTGCATCCTGGCTGAAGGGAGGCTGATGTTTCTGCTGAGGCAGGTGGGGAAGGGTTGATGCTTTGCTCTTGCTTATGTGAGAGAGGCAGGAGGGGTCTTTGGGGTTCTAATGTTTTCCTGTCATTCATTCTTTGAGTTTTTTTTTTCTGATTTGAGGATGCCTGCAGAGAGAAAGAATTTCAGGTTGTATATTGTATGCATTCTCTGTTATTAATTGAACCATTGAAAACATTTCAAAATCTACCCTGTCAGTCCCCCTTCAGATAATAGATTTTTCAGTAAGGTTACTCCTCATTCTTCTGGTAACATGGCGGTGTGCTCAGACACAGTGTCTTCTTCCGGGTCAGCCAAAGGTGTTATTGTCTTTTTTAAAAGTTTTTTTTTACAATTGCTAGACCTTACCGGACATTAAGAACTTAAGGTACTGCAGGTCTTCCTCATCAGTGAGTTGCTCATTGGCAGAGAAACTGAAGGAGCTGGACTCGGTGTGGACTGTGATGCTGCCTGCAGTGGAGAGGTGTCAATAAGAGGAGATGTGCAGTTAACAGTGATAATTTTAGTTGTTTTTTTTTGTGGATCGGAAGACCTTGTTGGACATTGGTGATGTGGAGTGCTGAAGATCAAAATTCTTTGGTTTATTGGTGAACAGCAGGGGTGGATGGTTGGGGAGCTGCATGGACTTGGTTGTAACAAGCACTAGGCCTCAAACCGCAGTGTCACCTGTTTGTAGCTGCCCAGGGAAGATGTTGTAGTTGGGAGCTCTACTGGAGTGCCAGAGGCGGTGTGGCATAGCATCCATGCTGGAGTTAAACTACTGCAACATTTATGGACTCTGGGATTTGGACTATATATTTTTTTTATGAGTGTATTTTACTGCTGTCTTATATGTGCTTGTGTACCTGTATATGCCATGTGTTCTTCACCTTGGCCCCGGAATAAAGCTATTTTGTTTGACATGGTTATTCATGTCGGTTTGAATGAAAAGTAAACTTGAATTTGAACTTCACACACAAAATGCTGGAGGAACTCAGCAGTCCAGGCAGCATCTAGGAAAAGAGTACAGTCACCGTTTCAGCCCAAATTAATCCCGTATTATACTTGAAAGGATGGCAATAACACCCCTCTTTGAGCTGTTGTCATTTCTGTTTTAAAAAGTGCCATTTAGAGGTTTGAAAAAGTGGACAGTGATATTTAAAGTAAAAATAATATTCAAACCAGAAACTTGGAGAAATTGGTGTATCAGTTTAGCTGATAAGAAATCCTTAAGTTCGGTTACGGCAAAGGCTAGAAATTTTGAGCAACATGCACAACGCTGGAGGAACTCAGCAAGTCGGGCAGCATCTATGGAGGGAAATAAATAGTTGCCATAGGCTGAGACCTTTCATCAGTCCTGATGAAAGATCTCATCCTGAAATGTAGACTGCTTATTCTCCTCCATAGATGCTGCTTGATTTGCTAAGTTCCTGCAAAATTTTATGCATGTTGCTTGAGTTCAGTTGATTCTTTTAGAGGTGCTGTGGAAGAAGGATTGGTAGCTTTCTGCATTGTATTATATAGGTAAATTTCTATTGGTGATTGTACTGGAGGAGCACTGTTGTTTTGAAACTGGAGTACCTGTAATGTGCATTGTGTTATATGGCATTAAGCTTTTCAGTGTTGGTACAGCTGTGTTTATCTGAGTATCTGACTTTTTTGAAATGCACAATTTTCATATTTTCACTGAAATGTCATTGATTTACAAAGATATTTTTCACTATAATGTTGAGGGTACCATCTATATCACATTGTCTTTGGCATCTTTGTCAATATACTTCACACTTATAAATTCCTCCATCAAATGTTCTTTCAGCCTCTCTAATCTATTCATGCTAAGTAAACCCTATTATCCCTGTAATAATTTTTTAGTAAATTCCCTTCAACACCTTCTGAAATGTCTTTGCATTTTTCCTGGTGTGTGGTGCCCAAAACTGAACATGATAACTCATGTTGCATTTGATTAATAAAATTTTGACAAAAAACAACCTTTAGGCAAATATACATTTCCAAGTCCATTTTTATTTAAATCCAGAATTTCAGATTTCTTGAGAATTAAAATCACTTAAGCCCAAATTTCCCCACCAGTAGTCTCCTACCTAGGCTTTCCCACACTCATTTTGCTGATAGGTACTGGTCTGATTCACCTTATTGGAGTGTTATGTGGCAGGAGAGCCTGACTTTTGTAGATGGCATTTTGTAAGGCAGTTTATAAACCAGCTAAATAAAAGCACAGCTTGTGGATTCCCAGATAACTGTCTGAAGAATATACAAAATATCATTGATCTAAAAATTACTAAAAATCACACAGAAAAATCAAATACATTGGCACATTTTAAAATATAACCTTAAAGTTCTTCAAAAATTAAGACTTGACTAAACAATTAATTAATGTAAATTATCTCCTACATAGCACTTAACTATGTGATTGTCTTTTTCTGTTCAAAGGAATGCAGATGCTCCGCCTTCACCGGTCTAACCTGATGTATGTTTTGCAGGTAGATTCCCCAGTGACAAAGGTTGTAAACTTGCCACAGATTTGCATTCTACCATTGGTTTCCATTAGGATTCCAATGTTCCAGTAACATTCACAAAAGGCTGGTGAAGAGCAACTGATATTTGCTGTCTTGTGCACAAGTGGGAATCTGAGACTGGTCTCACTGATCTGGGGAAATGCCAATTGTTTTTTGTAAAGTCTATGCCATCCTTCCTGGATTTTTCCATCTGTTCTTTCATTTTTACTCTAAAAGCACAACAATATGGTGAAAATTTGTATTGCACACCTTTGGCCTATCAATTTGAGTACATGCAATCACTGCTAAATGATAATTTGTGTAAAGCTATCTACAGGGTGTAGAATATCAGATAATTAATGTGACACCTTAAACTCTGATTCCATGCTGGTGTAGTTTAACATTAAAACTGCCTCAATAATGATACACATTATATCAGGTGAGCCTCACCATCATGTAGCAATTCCAGCTTAGATATTTCCTTTTGTTTTGTCCCATTGCTGGTGCTAAATGCTTTCATAAATGTCTGTCTTTGTAGATTAAAATGAAGTTTTGTGTTTGTAATGTATTGATGTCTCATATCACAAAAAGGAGCAATGCACCAAATTGCAGTCCAAATTATTCAGGACAGGTAAATGTTTTGAATATACAAAATAAAAAAAAATCAAGCTGCATAGATAGTTATGTATAAATCTGATTTATTTATTGAGATAACTGCCAAATGGGCCCTTCTAACCCTTCGAGCTGTGTCACCCAGCAATCCCCCGATTTAATCCTAACCTAATCACGGGACAATATACAATGATCAATTAACTTACCCACTGGTACATCTTTGGACTGTGGGAGGAAACTGCAGCACCTGGAGGAAAGCCACAAAGTTATGGGGAGAACGTACAAACTCCTTACAGGCAGCAGTGGGAATGGAACCTGTGTCACTGGTACTGTAAAGCTTTGTGCTAACCACTACCCTATCCTGCCACTTTACCTTCGTACTTCATAACACAGGAATAGGTGTGGCAGAAAGGATATTTTGATAACCACCTTTAAGACCAGAGCACATAATTAATTTGAAAAATAATTAAGTGTAAATGTTTTAAAGTGGGTGAAAGAAAAAACACAATTATTGGCAGAATTGTCCAGGGTGAAAACTGGCATTGATCACAGCACTAGTATACCCTATCCCAGTGCATGTCACATTTGAACTATTTAACCTCCTTTCACGATTCTTATCATAATGGCCTGAAAACCGTGATATAGTTGTTCAATCAGTGAATCACTATAAAGAAAAACAAATTATTCTGACTGATGTATTTTTCTAGTTCAGGACTTTGGATATCAGAGATTTTCTTTGTATTTATTTTGTTAGTATCCACAAAAAAAGTTTTTAAATATAACTTTTGATAGGTTTCCAGTAGTATGGTTAATTTGGTTATTAAAGGTACTTAATTTCCAAAACAGCCACATTAAAAGTAAACATTAAGACCTATAACAATTGTGATCAGGTATTAATTTATTTGGATGATCAACGTTTAATCTGGTTTTATTAACATGACTTCATATTCTATTCAATTTATAGCAGTGATTTTGGGCCATGACATGAAAGAAGTGAACCGCAATGAACTGGGGAATATTGCGGTCAAGTGAGTGCTAATTACTTTTCCAGTGTGCTTTCGACATTGTTGTTCCATCTTAACAGGAGGGGCCTGTTTGGGAGAGGAAGCCCTCAACTTTTGTAATAGGATACCACCCCAGGGGGGCCCACATGAGTGGCAGCAGAGCTATTGATTGATATGCAGGAACGTAATAGAAGAGTACTGAAAGCATCGACTTTGAATGTAAAGAATGAAAAGCTATTGCATGGCTTATTCTTGCAAATGTTTTTATTGTGAAGTTTATTTTGTTCAGAAATATTATTAGGTCTTCAAACACACAAGGATCAGTTCTTCAGTTTTAGTCTAGACCATGCCATTCTTAAGAATAAGTAATTACACGTGAATCTGACCATATGTCTGAGTATATTTCTTGGGGTTGTGGGTATGACTTTTTTTTACTATTTTAGTTGACCTTGAATAATGGTAGTGGGAGGTATTTCCATAAGTAATTGGACATACGTTTCCAATATTGAGGTTAAGAAATGGCAGCTTTTGTCCGAGCAAAATTATTTGGAGGAATCATGATGTTCGTATCCACCACTTCCCTTGTCCACAATGGTGACAGAGGCTGTGGGTTTTTGAGGTGTTGCTGTGTTGTAATTCTTACGCAACATAGCCACAGTACACCGATGCTAGAGTAAGTGGTTGTAAAGGCTATTAAACAAATGCTTTGACAGATTGTGCAGTTGGAGGTTTAGAGAAATGGCAAAGAAGAAGAGCTGAGTCAAAAAAAAAAATCAGTTGTTATTATAGCAAATGGCAGGGTAGGCTTGAGCTAGGGGACCTATTCCTGCTGTTATAGACTTGTGTGGCTGCAGAAGCACTGAGGAAAATGTATCTCTTATATTCCACCAAAATCATGATTTCTGTCTTGTAGAAGTGACTATTTTGCACTTGTGGAGTTTTTGTAGTTTTGCAGTCTGGTTATGTTATTGGACCAGCAGTCTGAGTTCTGGACTATTTATCTAGGGATGTGTGTTCAAATCCCAAAATGGTAGTTGGGGAATTTAAAATTAAAATAATATCTGGACCTTAAAAGATGGTTTCAGTAATGGTAAGCTCAGACCATTGGATTGTAACAGGAACTCATTTGGTTCAGTGATGTCCTTCAAGTAAAATTATTATTGTTTTTACCCATTTTGCCCTGTAAAGGAGTCCAGACTCATTATCTGGCTTCTCAGTTGATGAGAAATGAGGGAAGGAATTACCTATCATTGAATGAAATTTAAAAAATCTTATGTGGTCCAATGGATGTTTATGGAGAGAGATTCAGCAATTCTGTCATTTTATGTCATGAGCAGGCAATTATTTATAGGTTGTCCAAGTCCAGTGTCATTGCCTGCCAGTTTTTTTACTGTGTGAATGAGTGTCTGAAGAATTTCAAAATCATCAGGATTCAATTCTATGATACCTTTTTATGAAGGAGATTGTGTTTTTGAAGTTGTTTGCCAAGGATGCTAGAATTTGGATTTTCAGTGGGTATGTTTGGAGTCCACAGAGATTACACCTTCCTCATTGACTTCAGTATTATAAGCCTTCCTTGGTGCACAGCTCATCATATGGAAATAATTTTCAGCCAAAATTAAATTTGAGCAATGCGAATTAAGCATTTGCACTAAAAAGACATGGATTAGAATTTTACATAAAACTCTAAATGATCAAAAAAAATTGGTAGCTTCAGTTTAAAAATTTAAATAAACCTGTTGTAACTCGTATCAAAGGACAAATAATAGATGTGACGTTTTCTAATGAATATTTGCAATAATATGGGTATTTGGGAATGTCTCCATCTCAGTTGACATTGATGTAAGTGACGCAGCAATGTCGTGTCTAGTCACTTATTGCATGATATAGTTTTCTGTAGTTAACATGGAAAAATACAATTTCAATCACATTAACGGCAGCAAGCAAAAAATAATAAAAGCTAAAATGGCCTTTGAATTTCATCATTGTCCCCAAAAAAAGAGAATGTACAGATGAAATAATTGTGTTAGTTACTCATATTTTCTGAATGTGTTAAAATCAGATGTTAGTAAACTTGGATTTACTGCTGTATGGAATTTGTGAACCTTAGCATTAGTTTTCTCATGTTCTATTCACCCAAATGTCAGAAATCTCAGAAATAGCTTTCTGAGGAGACTTTCAACTATGTTAACCTGACTCAATTTGCACACTTCTCTCATGGGGATAGATTAAAAAACACTGCAGACCAATTCCACTTGCCGGTTTGAATGCAGAAGTCACATGTATCAGAAATGGAGAGTTGTCCACTTCGGGCTATGTTAAGCTTTTAACATGACACTGAGCAGCAAAGCATAAAGTGGCATTTCTCAGCATGCAAGATCACTCTGACTGGTTCTGAGAACAGTGTGGAAAAGCTGTTGTTTTTTAAACCACATAAACGCCAACTAATGGTTTTACTATACTCAAAGACAGCCACCTTCATTCAAACCTTACACCAGGATCCTTGCAGGCAACCTTCGCAGAAAATTGCCATAAAATGTCACTGCTTTGCAAATGTCAATAGGTCAATGGAACTTTTATGTTTTTACCTGCATGAGGCATTTGGCTATGGTATGGCTTCTAAAATTGCTGACAGTGTGACCTTACAGAAGCTTCCCTGGTAACCTCCTGTCATGAGAGGCCTTGACAAGGAGGTTGCCTGCTGAGTGCGCTGTCCTTCAGATGCTCATGCAGATTCCCTTGGGGAGGACCGTGATATCCAGCTAACATCACAGCAATATGCACTCATTCCTTACTGACATTCCCTCTTAATTAAAAAGTGCTGATTATATTGTGGCATGGCTTTTTAAAAGTAACTTCCTGAGGTCTCAGAACAGGTGTTATCAATAGAAATTCAAACCCCAATGCCAGTTGTTCCTGGATCAGTAGAATTATGTGTGACTAATAATTTGGATAGGTGTGAATAAATTTGGTCCTTTAGTTTTGAAAAAGTGCTTCATGAAATCATGGAAGGATTGCTAATGCAATTTTAATGTCAGACAAATTTCAAGGCTGCTGTTTCACTTTTAACTTTCCTTAATTCTGGCGAAAACCTGCTGAATATATACAACATTTTTTGCATTAGCATAATAATAGTACTGGCTTGTTTCTATTTCTGCTTATTACAAGCTAGTATTCCTGTTTTAATGCCATTGTTTCCTTTAAGGTTACCTTTGCCTCCAGGTTCGTTGACAACACTTTGGGAAAATGACAAGTGTTTTAAAGAGCTTTACTTTACTAAATATCCAGTAAGTATGATACTTTATGAAAATCACTTACTATTAAATGCAGTTTACAAGATGAGTGGATTGGATTTTTGGATGCTTAATATGAAAGTGTTAATGCTGGTGCCAGAAATAGAGTTCTTGAAATCTAGAAGGCACTTCAAACACCCCCCCCCCCCCCACCCCCCATCCTGCAGCAGAAGCAGGTGAGAAGGGAAATAATTCCTTCTATATCCTATTGTTTCAGACCTTACGAGCTCAATCCAAAGTTAATTCATTCCTTTAAGAAGACAAGAGAAGACCCACTGGATGATAAGAAGCTTTTCCTTTAAGCATGAAAATGCAGCATTAATTTAGTCAACCTGACAGTGGTCATCATCAGAACTGAAAATCAAGAATGCGGCTTGAACCGTCAAAAGTGAAAATGGTTCTCTGCTCTCCTGGGCTACAATGATTCATCAAGCCAAGATTCCCTTTCTCTTCACAACATTCCTGAATTACAAATTCACCCTTCCTTCAGTTATGTGTTTGTATTGCTGAATGGCCTGAAGCAGCAGTACCTCAGATTCCAGGATTGCCAGCACGAGCATGCTTGTTTATTTCTTTGGATCCAAAATCGGCTAAGTGATAGGCAGAGGGTAGTAATGGCAAGACGCTGTTCTAATTGGGAGTCCATGATCAGTGGTGTGTCAAGGGGATGGATGCTGGGACCTTTGTTCTTCATGAAGTATATTAATGACTTGGCTGTGAATGTAGGAATGTGTCTAGTAAGTTTGTGCATAACATGAAAATTGCTGGTGTCGTTAATAATAAAAAAGGTTGTCTAAGATTACAGCAGAACATGGATTGATTGGAAACTTGGACAGAATATTGCAGATGGAATTTAATCCTGACAAGTGCAAGATGATACATTTTAGGAAGTCACAAGGTTAGGATGTACAGAATTGGATACGAAGGAATGTTGATGAACAGAGGGACCTTGGGTTCAAGTCCATAATTCCCTTAAAGTGATAACTAGAATAGTAGTTAAGACAGTGAAGAAAGCATATGGCATGCTTGCCAGGACATAGAATATAAGTATTGTGATTATAGACATTCAGATTGGCTACACTAGGCGTATTGTGTGCAGTTTTGGTTGCCACGTTATAGGAGTGGTTGTACTGGAGAGGTTGCAGAAGAGACTCACCAGGATGTTTCTAGGGCTGGTGGATTACAGTCATGGGGAAGCAATTGGATATGATGGATTTCCTTGGCATGAAGGAGGCAGAAGGCTTACCTGACAGTGAGATAGATAAAATTGAGGAGTAGGGGTGTCAAAAGCAAGAGGGCATATGGCTGAGGCAAGAGGGATGACAGACATACTGTCACAATTTTTAAGAGGCATTGAGACAAGCATTTGAATAGATAAGGATATGGAACTACATTGGAAACCAGGATTAACTTAGATGGGCACAGTGGTTGGCATGGATGTAGTAGGTTGTAAAGTCTGTTTCCGTACTGTTCAACTGACTCTATAACCCAGCAGCTTTACTGGTGCAGGTCACGTAGTTAGTGCTAGAACTTAAATAGAGAATGACCAGGCTACTAACAGTGTACTAACATGAATCGAACTGGTAATCAGTAGCTTTATTTTTGCTTTACTTGAGAGGCTCTGTTGATACTTAAAAAAATTGGGGCTTATTCATAAACTACACTCATGTACAACTCATAATGATAATTCAACAGAATGGCATCAGTTTGAGTGAAATTTCATCCATTTTTTTTTTTACTTTTATGTCAATCCAGGGTTACTATGATACAATGGACGCTGGCTACATGGATAATAATGGATATTTGTATGTCATGTCTCGGGTGGATGATGTAATAAATGTTGCAGGTCATAGGATTTCAGCTGGAGCTATTGAAGAGGTAAAATTACTTAATATTTTCTCTTAATCTTAACTCAAACTTTCTTGTAGTTAACTGATAGCAGTATTTTGTCATGAATTACTTATTTTTTAGAATTAAAATAACGATATAATATACTGAATATATTTATTGACATTCTTTCAGTCGATTATCACTCACCCAGCAGTAGCAGACTGTGCGGTGCTGGCCTTTGAGGATCCTGTAAAGGGACATGTTCCACTAGCCTTGTGTGTTTTAAAGACCGGTAGGGGGATGATTAATCTCACCTTTCAGTGCTACACAGCTTCAGTTTACATAGCAGAGAAACAAGGTAATCACATTTTTGTACATAAAATTATGTATGAACAGGTGTAACTGAGACAACTGAAAAACTTTCAGAAGAGATAGTTAAAATTGTTCGAGATTCCATTGGTCCAGTCGCTGCATTCAGGAAAACAATTTTTGTACCGGAGTTACCAAAGACGCGTTCTGGCAAGATACCTCGATCGGCACTTTCAGCAGTTATAAATGGCAAGCCTTTCTCAGTAAGTTCACGTTTGATTGTTTTAAATATAAGTTAATACAATGCTGGAAAATTGAAGACTTTTATGGGTTTACTCAGGTTTTCTTACCTGGAGCTTTGTTGTTGTTGTTCTGAAATATGAATAAGTAGTTTGTGAAGGGGAACACTTCACATCTAGTGATCACAATGCCATTAGTTTCAAAGTAAATATGGAAAAAACATAGGTCTGGGCCATGGATTGAGATTCTAAATTGGAGAAGGGCCAATTTTCATGGTATCATAAATGATCTGGCAAGTGTGGATTGGAAAAGGCTGTTTTCTGACAAAGGTATACTTGGTAAGTGGGAGGCCTTCAAAAGTGAACACTTGAGAGTACAAAGATTGTATGTGACTGTCAGAAAAAAGGAAAATATACTAGGTGTAGAGAATCTTGGTTTTCAAGAGATACTGAGGCTCTAGTTAAGTTTTTTTTCAAAAAACAAAGGTTTGTAGTAGCTACAGGCAGATGGGAAGAAATGATATGCTTATTGAGGTGTAAGAATAGGGGTATGCCATTTGGAGGTTTGGATGTCATTGGCTTGGATTTTCAGAAGACATTTGATAAGGTGTCTTGTTACATGAGGTTGCTTAACAAAATAAAATCCCACGGCATTACAAGAAACATACTGGCATGGATAAAGGAATGGCTGACAGGCAGGAGGGAGTGTGGGAATAAAGTGGGCCTTTTCTGGTTGGCTGTCAATGACTAGTGGTGTTCCTCAGAGGTCAATATTGGGACTGCCACATTTCACACTGCTTGTCAATGATTTAGATAATGGAATCAGTGGCTTTGTGGCAAAATTGCATATGACGCAAAGATAGATGGAGTGGTCAGTAGTGCTGAGAATGCGATGCAATTACAGAAGGATTTAGACAAATTGGAAGAATGAGCAAAAAGTGGCAGATGGAATACAGTGTTGGGAAATGTATGATAATGCATTTTGGTAAAATAAATATAAGTGCAGACTATTATCTAAATGGGGAGAAAATTGAAGCATCAGAGCTGCAACGAGACTTGGGAGGTAGATGCAATGTTGGCATTCATTTCAAAGGGAGTAGAATATAGAAATAGAAAACTTACAGCACAATACAGGCCCTTTGGCCCACAAAGTTGTGCCGAACATATCCGTAACATAACCTTAGAAATTAATAGGTTTACCCATAGCCCTCTATTTTTTTTCTAAGCTCCATGTACCTATCCAAAAGTCTCTTAAAAGACCCTATCATATCCGCCTCCACCACTGTTGCCGGCAGCCCATTCCACGCACTCACCACTCTCTAAGTAAAAAAACTTACCTCTGACATCTCCTCCGTACCTACTCCCCAGCAGCTTAAACCTGTGTCCTCTTGTGGCAACCATTTCAGCCCTGGGAAAAAGCCTCCGACTATCCATACTATCAATGCCTCTCATCATCTGCACACCTCTATCAGGTCACCTCTCATCCTCCGTCGCTCCAAGGAGAAAAGGCCAAGTTCACTCAACCTGTTCTCATAAGGCATGCTCCCCAATCCAGGCAACATCATTGTAAATCTCCTCTGCACCCTTTCTATAGCTTCCACATCCTTCCTGTAATGAGGCAACCAAAACTGAGCATGGTACTCCAAGTGGGGTCTGACTAAGGACCTATATAGCTGCAACATCACCTCTTGGCTCCTAAATTCAATTCCACGATTTATGAAGGCCAATACACCGTAAGCCTTCTTAACCAGAGTCGACTTGTGCAGCTGATTTAAGCGTCCTATGGACTTGGACCCCAAGATCCTTCTGATCCTCCACATTGCCATGAGTCTTACCATTAATTCTATATTCTGCCATCATATTTGACCTACCAAAGTGAACCACTTCACACTTAACTGGGTTGAACTCCATCTGTCATTTCTCAGCTCAGTTTTGGATTCTATCAATGTCCTGCTGTAACCTCTGACAGCCTTCCATACTATCCACAACACTCCAACCTTTGTGTCGTCAGCAAACTTACTAACCTATCCCTCCACTTCCTCATCCAGATCATTTATAAAAATCACGAAGAGCAGGGGGTCACAGAATAGATCTCTGAGGCACACCACTGTTCACTGACCTCCATGCAGAATATGACCCGTCTACAACCACTCTTTGCCTCCTGTGGGTGAGCCAGTTCTGGATCCACAAAGCAATGTCCCCTTGGATCCCATGCCTCCTTACTTTCTCAATTAACCTTGCATGGGGTACCTTATCAAATGCCTTGCTGAAAATGCTATATACTACATCTACTGCTCTTCCTGCATCAATGTGTTTAGTCACATCCTCAAAAGATTCAATCAGGCTCGTAAGGAACGACCTGCTCTTGACAAAGCCATGCTGACTATTCCTAATCATATTATACCTCTCCAAATGTTCATAAATCCTGCCTCTCAGGATATTCTCCATCAACTTACCAACCACTGAGGTAAGACTCACTAGTCTATAATTTCCTGGGCTATCTCTTCTCCCTTTCTTGAACAAAGGAATAACATCCTGAACCCTGCAATCCTCCGGAATTTCTCCTGTCCCCACTGATGATGCAAAGATCATTGCCAGAGGCTCAGCAATCTCCTACCTCGCCTCCCACAGTAGCCTGGGGTACATCTCATCCGGTCCCAGCGACTTATCCAACATGATGCTTTCCAAAAGCTCCAGCACATCAACTTTCTTAATATCTACATGCTCAAACTTTTCAGTCTGCTGAAAGTCATCACTACAATCACTAAGATCCTTTTCCATAGTGAATACTGAAGTAAAGCATTCATTAAGTACCTCTGCTATTTCCTCTGGTTCCATACACACTTCCCCACTGTCACACTTGATAGGTCCTGTTCTTTCACGTGTTGTCCTCTTGCTCATCACATACTTATAGAATGCCTTGGGGTTTTCCTTAATCCTGCTCACCAAGGCTTTCTCATGGCCCCTTATGGCTCTCCTAATTTCCTTAAGCTCCTTCCTGTTAGCCTTATAATCTTCTAGATCTCTAATGTTACTCAGCTCTCTGAACCTTTTATAAGCTTTTCCTTTCTTCTTGACTAACTTTATTACAGCCTTTGTACGCCACGGTGCCTGTATCCTACCATAACTTCCCTGTCTCATTGAAACGTACCTATGCAGAATTCCATACAAATATCCCCTGAACATTTGCCATATTTCTTCTGTACTTTTCTGAGAATATCTCTTTCTAATTTAAGCTTCTGATTTGCTGCCTGAAAGCCTCATAATTCCCCTTACTCCAATTAAACATTTTTCTAATGTGTCTGTTCCTATCTCTCTCCAATGCTATTGTGAAGGAGATAGAATTATGATCACTCCCACTGAGACATCTGACACCTGACGAGGTTCATATCCTAATACCAAATCAAGTACAGCCTCTCCTCTTGTACGTTATCTACATATTGTGTAAAGAAACCTTCCTGAACACACCTAAGAAACTTCACCCCATCTAAAGCCCTTGCTTTAGGGCAGGGGTCAGCAACCTTTACCACTGAAAGAGCCACTTGGACCCATTTCCCACAGAAAAGAAAACACTGGGAGCCGCAAAACCTGTTTGACATTTAAAATGAAATAACACTGCATACAACGTTTTGTTTTGCCTTTATGCTATGTATAAACAAACTATAATGTGTTGCATTTATGAAGTTGATGAACTTCTGCAGAGAAAACAAAATTACATTTCTGCATGCAACAAAAACATTTTGAACTCCAAAAAACAGACGTTGGGTTGAAGGTTACTTTGAAGTAAAATACTCAACGTCTATTTGAGTCCTTCTTGTATTTATGAAAAACGCCAAACTTAAATTTGCCGCCAGCAGCAAACCAAAAATAACGTCAGCCAGCTGTCAACCTGAAAAATAAAAGGACTATTTCACTGAACAATGAAAACATATGAATATAAGTAAAATAATATGCAATTAAAATATTTATCATACTTGGTCAGGTTGACTCACACCTGACAATACAGTCGTATTCAGTAGGGATGGATCGATGCTTAGGGGAGTGACCAGGAAGGATAATGTGTTTTTTTCCTCTCTGAACTCACAGAAGCGTTTCCCAAACGATGTTTGCATTGCGATGATTGCAGAATGTAAATACTCCGAATTTATCATGTCGTGACCTTGTTTGAACTCTCTCAAATTGGGGAAGTGAGACAATGTGCCTTTCTGTAAATCTCTGGCAAGCACTGTCAACTTGCACTCGAATGCCAAAACATCCTCCAACATGTACGTCCTTACCCCTGAAGAGCTGTGTTCAGCGTGTTCAGGTGTGCTGTCATGTCTACCATGAAGTGTAGCTTTTCCAGCCACTCTGGCTGTTCCAGCTCAGGAAAGGTGAGCCCTTTGCTGCCCAGGAAAGTTTTCACTTCTTCCAGACATGCGACAAAGCGTTTCAGCACCTCCCCTCTGGACAGCCAGCGATAAGAACACGTTGTAGCGGTGTGCTACACGCAGTCAGTAAACTGCAGTCAAAGATAGCTTTATTCGAACTAAACAGCCTTGCTTTTAAGCCTCCCTCAACCCGCCCCCCCATGGGCGCGGATGCTGCAAAAGACACGTACTCACAAACCCCCGTAGGCTATCTCCCTTAGCCTGAACGCTGGCTAATTGTGAGCCGGTTCGGATGTGTCAGGAAATGGGTCGCCACAACGTCTTATTTAGATTGTACAAGATCACCATAATCTTCAAATTTAGAATTACATTTCAAAAACTAACAAACTAACATAAAATACATTTTAATTAAATACTGACCAATTATTTCCCAAAGCAACAGGGAGCCGCAGCACAGACGTAAAAGAGCCACATGTGGCTCCGGAGCCGCGGGTTGCCGACCCCCGCTTTAGGGAGATGCCAGTTGATATTTGGGAAATTAAAATCTCCCATCACAACAACTCTGTTATTATCACACCTTTCCAGGATCTGTTTCCCTATCTGCTCCTTGATATCCCTGTTACTATTGGGTGGCCTATAAAAAAAAATCCAGTAAAGTTATTGACCCCTTCCTGTTCCTAACCTCCACCCACAGAGACTGTAGACAATCCCTTCATGGCGTCTGCCTTTTCTGCAGCCGTGACACTATCTCTGATCAACAGTGCCACGTCCCCACCTGTTTTGCCTCCCTCCCTGTCCCCAAACTCTCCCCAGTAGCCTTAGCAAGCCTCCCCACCAGAATATTTGTCCCCCGGGATTCAAGTTCCCTTAGGAGCTGCAGCTCCACACACCGGGTGCAGATATGGCCGTCCGGAACTTTAGCAAGGCATTTAACAAAGTCCTGCATGGGAGGTTGGTCAAAAAGGTACAGTTCCTTGGCATTCAAGATGAGGTAGTAAATTGGATTCAACATTGGCTTTTTGGGAGATGCCAGAGAGTGTGCTAATAGATAGTTGCCTCTCTGACTTGAGGCCTGTGACTAGTGAAGTACTGCAGGAGTCAGTGCTGGGTTCATTTTTCTTTGTCATCTAAATCAATGATCTGGATGGTAATGTGGTTAACTGGTTCAGCAAATTTGCTGATGACACCAAGATTGGGGGTGTAGTGGGCAGCAAAGAAGGCTATCGTGGCTTGCAGTGGGATCTGGACCAGCTAGAAATATGGGCTGAAAAATGGCAGATGGAATTTAATGCAGACAAGTCTGAGGGTTTGCACTTCGGTAGGACCAACCAGGGTAGGTCTT
Organism: Hypanus sabinus; assembly: GCF_030144855.1. Lineage (NCBI taxonomy): Eukaryota > Metazoa > Chordata > Chondrichthyes > Myliobatiformes > Dasyatidae > Hypanus > Hypanus sabinus. Next base: position 160,884,778 of record NC_082713.1, read on the forward strand.
ACACAGTGAACAGTAGGGAACTGAGGAATTTTGTAGAACAAAGGGATCTGGGAATATAGGTCCATAATTCATTGAAAGTGGCCTTTACAGGTAGATAGGGACATTAGAAAAGCTGTTGGCACATTGGCCTTCATAAATCAAAAATATTAAACACAGGAGATGGGATATTATGTTAAATTTGAATACGACATTGGTGAGGCCTAATTTGGAGTATTGTGTGTAGATTTGGTCACTTACCTACAGGAATGATATAAATAAGCTTGAAAGGGTACAGAGAAAATTTACAAGGATGTTGCTGGGTCTGGTGGAGCTGAGTTATAAGGAAAGATTGAATAGGTTAGGACTTTCTTCCTTGGAATGTTGAATATTGAGAAGAGATTTGATAGACATATACAAAATTATGAGGGGTATAGATAGGGTAAATGCAAGCAGGATTTTTCCACTGTGTTTGGGCAGGACTGCAACCAGAGGTCATGGTTAAGGGTTAAAGGTGAAAAGTTTAAGGGGAACATGAGGGGAAAGATATTCACTCAGAGGGTTGTGAGATTGTGAAACGAGCTGCCAGCACAAGTGGTTCATGTGAGCTCGATTTCAATGTTTAAGATAAGTAGGACTCTAGTTTGATCTGTTGGCTGCAATGACATTTCTAGTGCACTGAATTGTCTCCTTTGAAAGTAGTTGAGCTAATTTGGTAAAGGATGACAGATCTAAACTATAGATTAGAAGCAGAAGGAAGTATGACAGTATGGTTGTTAAAAATAAAAAAAAGTCATTGTATATCAATACATGATTAGATGTTGTGCATTTAATGCAACATAACTTTTACTATCTGCAACATTTTTGCTTCATGGTTGATAGATTAAAAGTAAAAATAATAAATGGGAATTAAGAAATGGGTAGCAAATAAAATGTAGGAAAAAATAGTTGCAGAAACTGCCAAGAAGAATATCCTGAATGAATAATTGGGGAAAAGCAATGTAAAAGTGCTTTAAATCTATATTGTTTATGTATTGCATTGCTCTTCTTTTGCAAAACTACACATTTCACGACAAATGTCAGTGACAATAAACCTGATATCTTGGAACTGCTCATAATTCAATGTATATTCTGAGAAATAAATTTAAGAATTATCTTAAAGTTCCAAATAAATTAAGTACATATATGTCATCATGTACAATCCTGAGATTTGATTTCTTGCAGGCATACTCAATAAGTCCAATAACTGTAATAGAATCAATGAAAGACTGCACACAACAGGGTGGACAATCAGTTTGTGAAAGACAACAAACTGTACAAGTACAAAAGAAATAATAATAATAAGCAGTACATAGCAAGAACATGAGATGAAGAGTGTTTGAAAGAGAGTCCATAGGTTGTGGGGACGGATCAGTGATGGGACGAATGAAGTTATCCCCTCTGGTTCAGGAGCCGGATAGTTGTGGGGTAATAACTGTTCCTGAACCTGGTGGTGTGAGTCCTGAGTCTCCTGTACCTTCTTCCTGATGGCAGTAATGAGAAAAGTGCTTCACCTGGGTGGTGGGGGGTCTCTGATGGTGGATGCTGCTTTCCTGTGACAACACTCCATGTGGGGAGGGATTTACTCTTGATGTACTGGACTTTATCCACTATTTTCTTTTGTATTTTCCATTCAAGGGCATTGATGTTTCCACACCGGGCTGTGATGCAGCCTGTTATTATACTCGCCACCACACATTTACAGAATTTTGTCAAAGTTTTAGATGTTATCCTGAATCTCTTCAAACTTCTAAGGAAGTAGAATTGCTGCCCTGCCTTCTTCATAATTGCACTTGCATGCTGGTCTTTGGCCAGGTCCTCTGAAATGATAACACCGAAGAATTCAAAGTTGCTGGCCCTCACCACCTCTGATCCCCTAGTGAGGACTGGCTCATGGATCCAGTCCTGATGAAGGGTATCAGCCCGAAACGTTGACTGTTCATTTTCATGGATGCTGCCCGACCTGCTGAGTTCCTCCAGCGTGTTGTACGTGTTGCTTTGACCACAGCATCTCCAGTTCACTTTGTGTTCATGGACCTTGTTTCTTCCTCCTAACATCAATAATCAGCTTCTTGGTCTTTTTGACATTGAGTAAGAAGTTGTTATTGTTGTGGCACCACTCAGCCAGAGTTTCTGTCTCCCTCCCATATGCTGATTCATCACCTCTTTTAATTCCTCCAATGATAATTATAGCATTGGAGCTGTGCATTGTCACACAGTCATAAGTGTAAAATGAGTAGAGCAGGGGGCTAAGCACACAGCTTTCTGGTGCACCTTTACTGATGGAGATTGTGGAGATGTTGTCAATCCAAAGTGATTGAGGTTCGTAAGTGAGGAAATCAAGGATCCAATTGCCCAAGGAGGTATTGAGACCAAGGTCTTGAAGTTTATTGAGTATTATTTTTCACAATATGAAAAAAATCTCCATAAAAATGTATATTTGTGCTTGGGCCATTTTAATACTTTAATAATCATTAAGACTTTTGCCTGGAATAAACCAACTTGAAGGCAATATTGTCACTCCAAAAATTCTTCTTGCCTAGAGTCCTGCCAATATTTCAGCATATTTTATGCATGCAAGATTTTCTTGGCTCTTAAGAATTTCTTAGCATCATCAAGCTGTTTACAGTTACATAGAAACATAGAAAACCTACAGCATAATACAGGCCCTTCGGCCCATAAAGTTATGCCGAACATGTCCCTACCTTATAAATTACTAGGCTTACCTATACCCCTATATTTTACTAAGCTCCATGTACCTATCCAAAAGACTTAAAAGACCCTATCGTATCCGTCTCCACCACCATGGCCAGCAGCCCATTCCACACACTCACCACTCACTGAGTTAAAAACTTACCCCTGACATCTCCTCCATACCTACTCCCCAGCACCTTAAACCTGTGTCCTCTTGTGGCAAACATTTCAGACCTGGGAAAAAGCCTTTGACTATCCACACTATCAATGCCTGTCATCATCTTATACACCTCTATCAGGTCACCTCTCATCCTCCTTCGCTCCAAGGAGAAAAGGCCGAGTTCATTCAACCTATTCTCATAAGGCATGCTCCCCAATCCAGACATCCTTGTAAATCTCCTCTGCACCCTTTCTGCCAGTGTATACCCACTAAGTTTACAAATGGCTAATATGTTTTTTTTCTAGAGGTAAGAATTATAAGCAATGTAGATGAATTAAACAGAGCACCCATTTCCCTTTGCAGTGGGGTCAAGATTTAAAGATTTTTCTAGCATGATTGTCAGTGAGCTGAAGGGGTGATAAGGGCAAAATCCATTGTTATATTTAAACTGAATTTTGATATTTAGGCTTTACAAGGTAAGCTAGTAAAGCTTGGACCTTGTGGGAATCTAGTAAAGAAATTGCAGGTGCACTGGCAGAGCTGTTTTAAATTTCCTCAGCTACAGCTAATGTTCAAGAAAGGCTCTAAAGCCGCAAAATTATAGGCCAGTGAACCTAATGCCACATGGGTAAATTATTGGAAGGTATTCTAAGGGTCAGGATATATAAGCTTTTGGTTAGTCAGGGACTTATTAGGGATAGTCAACATGACTTTGTGTGTGGTAGGTTCTCTAACCAATCTTAGAGTTTTTCAAGGAGGTTATCAAGAAAGGTGATGAAGGAAAGACAGTGGCCATTGTCTACATGGATTTTAGCAAGACCTTTGATGGTGTCCTGCATGGGAGACTGGTCAAGAAGTTTGTTGCTTTGCATTCAGAACGAACTCGTAAAATGGATTCAACATTTGTTTGTGGGAGGGTGGTAGTGGATTGTTGCCTCTCCGACTAGAAGTGTGCTACAAGGATTGATACTAGGTCTGTTGTTTGTCATCTGCGTGGATGATAATGTGGTAAACAGGGCCAGTATATGTGTGGATGGCACCAAAATTGGGAGTGTAATGGACAGTGAAGCAGGCTATCAAAATTTGCAGTGGGATTAGCAGAAAAAATGGGTTGAAAGATGGCAGATAGAATTTAATGTGGACAAATGTGAGGTGTTGTGTTTTGGGAGGAAACACCAGGGTAGGACTTGTAGAGTGAATAGTAGGGCACTGAGGCATGCAGCAAAACAGAAATCTGGGAATACCTTGTAAGTGATGTCACAGGTAAATAGGGTTGTAATGAGTGCTTTTGGCAAATTGGCCTTTATAAATTAAAGTACTGAGTACAGGAGTTGGGTTGTTATGTTGAAGTTGTTAAATAAGATGGCCTCACCAACATCTTAAAGGGAAACCAAGGAGGGAGCTACCTCAATCAGAGGGTGGAGCAAGCAACCAGCAGAAGTGGTGAATGTGAGTTCGATTGCAATATTTAAGAGAAATCTGGATAAGTACATGGGTGGGAGTGATATGGAAGGCTATGGTCCAGGTGCTGATCATTGGGACTATGCAGATTAACTGGTCGGTGTGGACTACATAGGCCAATAGGACTGTTTCTGTGCTGTACTGCTCTATGACTCTTTTTACTTGGTCTTGGGTTGCAAGTTATCAAAGGGATAGAAATTGGTTGCATATCTCCAACTGAAGGTACTTTGCAGTTGAAAATTGGTTTGACCAATGGTGAAAGTGTTTTTAAGCTTTGTTCCTACTGGGTAATCGATTTCTGGTTAAATAAGATTATCATTCTCCATAGAACTTCTGTCATGTAAATCTCTCCTTTCACTGCCCACACATTTTCTGTACTGCTTCTGCTTGTTGTGTGAGGAATTTCTGTCATCCCATGCTTGTACTTTTATCCATTGTCACTATTTTGTGTGAACAATGCCAGAGCACCAGTATTCTGGTGAAACACAGGCAGATGGAAGAACTCAGCATTCCAGGCAATATCTGTGCAGATAAATTGGTATTGGCATTTCCAGATGAAAGATCTTGACCCAAGATATCTACCATCCATTTCTCTCCACAAGTGCTGACTGTTTGATCTGCTGAGTTCTAACAGCATCTGCAATCTCTTGTATCACCATTCCAGTGACCGTACTGATGGATATTTCCATATCAGTCTAGACACCTCAAAAAAACTTAACTATCCTGATAGGTTGATGAAGCAGATCCTGGTTGACAGTTTGTACAATCCATGTGCTGAATTGTTTGGGTTTCTTGTGGGTATCTAAACCTTTTTTATGTAAAAGGTTCCTTGGCAAAAAGCAGCCAGCCAGTTAGTTTTGTGGAAGGTGTGAAAAAGTATGGCACAGCAAAACTGTTTGTCAAAAATGGATAATGAACCTTTGAAGTGGGAAATCTGGCTCTCATGAAAATGTTTGTTCCAAAATTTTCAATGCATAGTTTGGTTTTCTGACAAGTTATCAGCTTGGGCTCAAGTCCAACTCAAGTAAAACTTGCATTGAATGTTCAGTCAAGTTTAATTTTAATTTAGTTTTCCTTTAGCAAACTAATTTTCAAAGCTTTTTGGGTAGTAAAGATCCAAAGAGTATCTCCATTTCGTAGGCAAAACCTTGGCAGGACTTGCAGAGTAAATGGTAGGACCTTGTAGGATATTATAGAACAGACAAGCTTAGGGATACAGATAGATAGTGTGATGGAGGAGGAGTCTGGCATGCTTGGCTTCATCAGTCAGGACGCTGACTACAAGAGTTGGTACAACACTCTGCAGCTGTATAGGTCATTGGTGAGGCCATGCTTGAAGCATCGTGTGTTGTTTTTGGTTATACAGTTATAAGAAGGAAGACATTGAGATGGAAAAGGATGCAGAAAAGATTTACAAGAATGTTGCCAGGACTAGATGGTTTGAGTTATTCGGCCCACAATGTTGTGCCGACCCTCAAACTCTGCCTCCCATATAACCCCCCACCTTAAATTCCTCCATATATCTGTCTAGTAGTCTCTTAAATTTTCACTAGTCTATCTGCTTCCACCACTGATTCAGGCAGTGCATTCCATGCATCAACCACTCTGAGTGAAAAACCTTCCTCTAATATCCCCCTTGAACTTCCTTCCCCTTAACTTAAAGCCATGTCCTCTTGTACTGAGAAGTGGTGCCCTGGGGAAGAGGCGCTGGCTGTCCACTCTGTCTATTCCTCTTAATATCTTGTACACCTCTATCATGTCTCCTCTCATCCTCCTTCTCTCCAAAGAGTAAAGCCCTAACTCCCTTAATCTCTGATCATAATGCAGACTCTCTAAACCAGGCAGCATCCTGGTAAATCTCCTCTGTACCCTTTCCAATGCTTCCACATCCTTCCTATAGTGAGGCGACCAGAACTGGACACAGTACTCCAAGTGTGGCCTAACTAGAATTTTATAGAGCTGCATCATTACATCGCATCTCTTAAACTCTATCCCTCGATTTATGAAAGCTAACACCCCATAAGCTTTCTTAACTACCCTATCTACCTGTGAGGCAACTTTCAGGGATCTGTGGACATGTAAGGAAACATTGGATAGTCTGGGACAGACAGAGTGAAGTAGGGTGAGACGTGACCTCAGAAATTATAAGAATAATTGTGAGGGGCATAGGCAAGGTGAATGGTCACCATCGTTTTCCTCACAGTAGTGAGTCTAGAACTAGGAGAGGTTGATATATTTAAAAGACAGTTAGATTTAGATTTACAAGGAAAAAAGACTAAGAAGGATATAAACCAAATGAATAAGTTGGAGCAAAAGGCTTGTTTCCATGCTGAATTACACTTAATGCTGTTAATAGATGCAAAATTCGAGCATTCAGATTGAAAATGCATTCTACTGATAGAAGAGCTAGATCAGGTTCAATACAGTGAAAGACATAAGGCTAAGTGTTTAGCACATACAGAAACCTGACACAAAATAATTAATGTTTTAAAAGATCAAATTTGTTTTATCCAAATCTGAAACCCTACACATTCATATATGGAGCCTATGCTCCTCCTCACTCTGCCTACTGTTACTGACTATCCAAGTTTAGAAGTGAGTGGAATTGATATTATTCCCAGTTCTGGCAGAATCCCTTAGGGCAGCTAAAGGATATCCTTCTCCCTCACTGCAGTGTTGGAACTACTATATAACCCCAGTGACTTGCGACATTGGAGGAACATCATTCTCTGAATTTAAAATTCCATTTTGGTAAACCTTTTGCATTCTCTCTCAAATATGACACTATTTTGAAATTACACATTATGTTATAGCTGTCAGGAAAAGCTAATTTATCTTTGAGAGGTGTTGAGAGCTGAAAATTGTTTATAATATAAATGTACTTTAAAATTACATTGTGTAGATTAATAATGATGACTTGTTATTTTGTGGTCTTAAACACTCCTGCAACTTTAAAATGGGGCTGTCAGATTTGAAAGTTACCATAAATTTATAGTTAAATATTGTGGTTAAAATTATTTCACTAATTAAAGAGTAACTTAACAACTTTATGTCCTGGATTACACCCAACTGATAATAGGTTCTCTGGCCTGCTAAATTCCCACTTGGAGTACTGTGCTCATTTCTAGTCGCCTCACTGTAGGAAGGATGTGGAAACCATAGAAAGGGTGCAGAGGAGATTTACAAGGATGTTGCCCGGATTGGGGAGCATGCCTTATGAGAAAAGGTTGAGTGAACTTGGCCTTTTCTCCTTGGAGTGACGGAGATGAGAGGTGACCTGATAGAGGTGTAAAAGATAATGAGAGGCATTGATCATGTGGATAGTCAGAGGCTTTTTCCCAAGGCTGAAATGGCTAGCACGAGAGGGCATAGTTTTAAGGTGCTTGGAAGTAGGTACAGAGGAGATGTCAGGGATAAGTCTACTCAGAGTGCTGAGTGCATGGAATGGGCTGCCGGCGGCAGTGGTGGTGGCAAAAATAATAGGGCATTTTAAAAGACTCCTGGATGGATACATGGAGCTTAGAAAAATAGAGGGCTATATGTAACCCTGGGTAATTTCTAAGGTAAGGACGTGTTCGGCACAGCTTTGTGAACTGAAGGGCCTGTATTGTGCTGTAGGTTTTCTATGTTGCTACCTTTAAATAAAATTCTAATTTTCCTAACAATTTATTCTGAAAGCTTTTTGGGTACAAAATTGTTCTTGCATGAAGATATATGTTACCATTTCTAAGAAAGTTTAACAAAACTTCCACAGATAACACCAACCATCGAAGATCCAAGAGTTTTCTCTGACATTGAAGCTATATTGAAACAGAAGAAAATTATATCTCAACTTTAAGTGCAATATGATGAACTGGTATTACTTTTTTTATTCCTGTACCTATATGCTGCAAGTCAATGAATGTAACATGTGAACTCTTTTTAAACCACAGTGCTGACATAATATGTACTTTAATTTCTGTAATGATGCTGCACTGCAAAGCTTAAATATAGTATATTTTATCTAAAATATTAAAAATACATGGTACTTAGTATTGTCTGTATTTTTTTAAATGACCATGGCTCATGTACTAAGAATTGATTAATGCCATTCCATTTGTAATGCTGGCAGGAATTGTTTACCATTAGAGTAATAAAATTTTTTTTAAATCCTAGAACTACAGTATATTTCAGTTATATCCAAAAATGTTTAATATATGACTATTGTATAAAGGTAACCTCCAATTTGTTTGTAATACTTTTAGGACTTTGCACTGATTTAACACAAAGTCATGAAGTTATAGAGCACATAAAGGCTCTTCAGCCCACTGTATGCAAGCCAATTAGGTCCCGATCCATTCTAATCCCATTTAATAGCACTTTACCTGCAGGTTTCTCTGTCTTGGCAACTCATTTGCTTTTCTGTATTTTCTCAAGTGTTATGGGACTTTCCAGCAGAGCATTCCAGATTCTAATCAGCTTCTGGGTGAAAAGTTCTTCCTGAGGTCTCCACTAAATTCCACATCCTCAAGTTTAAGATACCTCTTCTTTGTGGTATTTCCTCCAAACCCATCAAAACTTTGTACAATATTATTACGCAACACCCCCCCCCCCCCCCCCCCCGGCTATCAGCCTCCTATTCTTCAAAATAGAATCACTCCTCATAACTAAAATGCCCAATTCCTAGTAGTATTCTGATGAACCTCCTTCAGTGCAAGCTCTTAACATGGCAAACAGAACAGTACTCTATCTATAGCCTAATCAGTATCTTATACACTTGTACTATAGCCTACTTGCTCTTGTATTTTATGCCCAGACTAATGAAGGCAAGTATTTCATATCTGCCTTCATCTTATCAATCTATGCTACTGCTTCTACATATTCTAGGAGGCTCTTCAATGTTTCAAAGCGGTCTACCATTCAGTACCAAAGTCATTTCACATTTATCAAGATTAAATTCTAATTATTGATCTGCACATTTATCTGCTTAATATCGTCCTTTACTTAAGGCTATTTTCCTCACCAGGAAGACACCACTAATTTTTGCGTCACTCAGATACTTAATCAAAATACTTCTATTCTTATTCAAATAATTAATGTTAAAACAAAGGTTTGCAGCATGAAACCTGTGATGGTCAGATACTTTCAATCACAAAAACAATCCTTAACCAGAATTGGTTGCTTCATATCACAAGGCTAGTCTTGTATCAAATTTTGCCAACTTGTAGAGGATCCCATGGCCCCTAACCTGTTGGACCAGTAGCCCATACAGGAGCTTGTGTGTAACTCCTTACCAAATTTCATTGACTACATTGCACAGCACAATTTACATCTGAATAAATTAATCATTTAATTAATAAATTAAAGTTGCTCAGACAAAGCTGCCCCATTCTTGATTAATCCCTTTCTATTCAAATGTAGACTAATCCTGTTTCTCAGATTTTTTTCCAATTATTTTTGTGTAATTACTTGCCTTTTCCCTGCTGCCCTTCTTTCATTTTAAAAAAAAAATCCACATTTGCTGCCCTCCAGGCATCTGTGGCCAAAGGTTTAAACTTTTGTCAGGACCCCAGCAATCTTTTTCCCTGCTTTCCAGACCAACCTGGAATAGGCTCATCAGGTCCTGTGAATTTATTTATGCCCACTTAGACATCAAGAAGCTTTTCAGTGATAAAATGTTCTACAATTTACCTCCCTGATTTCTCCATCTACCATGTTGGCCTCTGTGAATTTGGATAAGAAGCATCTATTTAGACTTCACACATTGATTCTCGTTTTGGCTGTAACAAGCCAACTCTTGTCCGAAGTAATTTCTTACCATTAGTATATTTATCAAGTGGGATTTCCCTTAATTGTAAACATTCTGTAGTCCTGCAGGGTTTCTCCTTGTATTCAGTTCTCTTTACCCCCCATACCATTTTGTTATCCTTTAGCAAGCTCTCAATCGTTTGACATACAGGGTTCCTTGGACTTACTGATTTTACCTTCATGTTTATGAATACACATTGGCACTAAACTCACACCATTTCATTTATGAATGTCTCCCACTTAAATATAGACCTTCCTGCAAATAAGTGTAAGTCAATTACAGTATACATATATTGAATAAATTAAAAATCATGCAAAAAACTAGAAATACTATATATTTTAAAAGTGAGGTAGTGTCCAAGGGTTCAGTGTCCATTTGGGAATCGGATGGCAGGAGGAGAAGAAGTTGCTCTTAAATCGCTGAGTGTGTGTCTTCAGGCTTCTGTACATCCTACCTGATGATAACAGTGAGAAAAGGGCATGCCCTGGGTGCTGGGGGTCCTTAATAATGGACGCTGCCTTTCTGAAACACCGCTCTTTGAAGATATACTGGGAACTTTGTAGGCTAGTACCCAAGATGGCGCTGACTAAATTCACAACCCTCTGCAGCCTCTTTCGGTCCTGTGCAGTAGCCCCTCCATACCAGACAGTGATGCAGCCTGTCAGAATGCTCCCCACGGTACATCTACAGAAGTTTCTGAGTGTATTTGTTGACGTACCAGATCTCTTCAAACTCCTAATGAAGTATATTTGCTGTCTTGCCTTTATAACTACCGTACATCGATATGTTGGCACCAGGTAGATCCTCAGAGATCTTGACACCCAGGAACTTGAAATTGCTCACTCTTTCCACTTCTGATCCCTCTATGAGGATTGGTATGTGTTCCTTCATCTTACCCTTCCTGAAATCCACAATCAGCTCTTGTCTTACTGACGTTGAGTGCCAGGTTTTGCTGCGACACCATTCCACTAGTTGGCATATCTCACTCCTCTATGCCCTCTTGTCAGCATTTGAGATTTTACCAACATTGGTCGTATCGTCAGCAAATTTATAGATGGTATTTGAGCTATGCCTAGCCACACAGTCATATGTATACAGAGAGTAGAGCAGTGGGCTAAGCACACTCCCCAGAGGTGCACCAGTGTTGATTGTCAGCATGAAGGAGATGTTATCACCAATCTGCACAGATTGTAGTATTCTGGTTAGGAAGTCGAAGATCTAATTGCAGAGGGAGGTACAGAGGCCCAGGTTCTGCAGCTTCTCAATCAGGAATCTGGGAATGATAGCATTTAATACTGAGCTGTAGCTGATGAATAGCATCCTGACATAGGTGTTTGTGTTGTCCGGGTGGTCTAAAGCCGTGTGAAGAGCCATTGAGATTGCATCTGCTGTTAACTTATTGTGGCGATAGGCAAATTGCAATGGGTCTAGGTCCTTGCTGACGCAGGAGTTCATTCTAGTCATGACCAACCTTTCAAAGCATTTCATCACTGTAGATGTGAGCATGATCAGGCAATAGTCATTGGGACCATAAGACAAAGGAGCGGAAGTCGGTCAATCGGCCCATTGAGTCTGCTCAGCCATTTTATCATGAGCTGATCCATTCCCCCATTTAGTCCCAACTCCCTCGCCTTCTCACCATAACCCTTGATGGCCCTGGCTACTCAGATACCTATCAAGCTCTGCCTTAAGTACACCAAAAGACTTGGCCTCCACTGCTGCCCGTGGCAACAAATTCCACAGATTCACCACCCTCTAGCTAAAAAAATTACTTCGCATCTCTGTTCTGAATGGGTGCCCTTCAATCCTTAAGTTATGCCCTCTCACATTAAGACAGCTGACATTCTTCTTCTTAGGCATTGGTATAGTTATTGCCTTTTTGAAGTTCATTTTTAAGTATCTTCAAAATTCTCCACCTTTGGCACTAAGCTACATTCTTCAAGAGTAGTACAACAGATGCTGCCTGACCTGCTGAGTTCTTCCAGCGTTGTGTACGTATTCTTTGATCCACAGCATCTACAGTTATATTTTTGTGTCTCAAAACACTTCCCTGGACACAATAAAATGGTCCCAGTTCCTACCGGGGAAGTTGAACACCTCATTACTAAAATAACTATGACTCTTGTATCTATATCCTGTTCTGTGACTGTCAGGAGGCCAGTAGTATACCCCTAGCAAAGTGATCACCTCCTTTCGCTATGGCCTCAACTGAAGAGCATTCTATGACATCCTTCCTCATTCTGACAGAAACAAGCTCCTTAATTAATATTGCAATGGTACTTTTGCAGTTCCCTCCACATGCCTGGAGATCCTATACCCTGGAATGCTGAGTCCTGTCCTTTCAACCAACAACAGTAACAGTTAACATGTTCCCATGTGATGATCAACACTATGTTCATATACCTTACTAGTCTGACTCATTGTATTAAAACAGGTACAAATTACTTACATTCCTTCCATATGCCTAGGTCTGTTCTGCCTGTGGAACTGACTTAGTTTTGACCATATCTCCCCCCTTTACCCCTAGCTGTAGATCAATGTCTTATTCCTTGGCCACACTTGTAACGTCTTCCCAACAGCACTAGCAAACATCTCCAAAAGGACATTGGACTTGTTTGAGTTCAGGTACGACCTATCCATCTTGCACAGGATCTAGCTTACTCAGAATTTGTTCCGGTGATTAAAACCCTCTCTCTAGACACACATTCTTCTGACTTATCCTCCTAGTCCCAAATTCACTAGTATCTGGCCGTGGAAGTAATCCAGAGATTGCAAGCTTGAGTTTCTGCAGCTTAGCTCCCTAAGTTTATTTTGCAGGATCTCGCCCTGCTTAGACTATAACCTCTTGCTATTACTGTACCCCTTCTAAAGTGCCCTTCAACCATTCCTTGATTTTGATGCCAGGAAGGCAACACTGGATTCAGATCTGTAGCCACAGAAGGTGTTCTCTATTTTCCCTACCATCAAGTCTCCTACCACTATTAACCTTGGAATCTTACTGCTTTCCCCTTGTGTAGCTGAGCCGTCCACAGTGTTGTGATTTGGCTCTAATTGGACTCTTCAAACAAATATTCAAGCCCACCACTTTCCAACACAGAGAATGTTTTGTCTTTCTGTCTGCCTCCCTTCTTCTTTTGTCTGCCTTTCCTTACAAACAGGTATGCTCCAAACTTACAGTGCCACAGATGCACCATAGTGCCGCCAGTCAGCATCCATGCTCCAAAATTCAGCAACCAAGCTGGTTAGCTCGGAAGTAACTCCTGAAGATGCAGTCATTCAGGCCACAAGGAGCATGTCAGAAATAAACATGCTGCAAGTTTTACAACATACAAGACTGAGAGTTGTCATATTTTAGATTTGAAAGGATGACTTGAAATACAAACAAAATTCTGTTCCCACACTTAATTTGTTATATAAAAAAAAGGAAAATATTCATCAACTACCTACCTGACCAACATTAATTTCCATGTCTAACCACAGATCGGTATTTAGAAGATATTAAATGCACTACTCACAAAAACTAATATACTTGAGATCTGCAAAAAAAAAATTATTTCACTGCCTACCTTTCATGCTGTTTAAAGTTCTAGTCAAAGTGCTCTTGTCCAATGAGCTGAAATACAAATTGATCTCAATAGAAAAGGTAACAACTATAATTACAAAGATAATTGCATCCAAGTTGGCTTTTTCAATAGGTACATTTAATGTCAGAGAAATGTATGCAATCTACATTCTGAAATTCTTTTTCTTTGCAAACATACATGAAAACAGAGAAGTGCCCCAAGCATGCAGTAAAGCATCAATAAAAACACAGACTACAGTACCCCAAAGACAACTTGTTTACCCAGTATTCTATATACCACAGGCTCTCTCTGTTCCTAATAAAGGAAAAAGGGATGTCCCCATTTCAAAGCAAGAGGGGACACATAACAAAACAACCCGCTGATTTATGGTGTTAGAAATCTGTTGCACCACTTTTTCCGAGCTTTGTGGCCAAAGAACTCGGGTCCCAGGGCACACAACCAGCAGCAAGCTTGCTGCTTTCGATTGTCTGTGTACTCCCACGACACATCAGGAGGCAGCACTGGCCTTGAATCAAGCTAGTCTTCCAGGCCCGAAACTACAAGCTTCAACTAAAAACCAAATGATGAAAATTTAACTTTAAAAGTTGCTGACTTTGAAAATATTCACTCCTCACCCACCAAATCCTGTGAATGTACAAAATGCTTGAGAACTCAGCAGGTCAGGTAGTGTCAATGGAAATGGATAAACAATCGACATTTCGGGCAGAGACACTTCTTCAGGACTGGAAAGGCCAGAGTGGGAAATAGAAGAAGAGAGCAGAGGGTGGGAATAAAAAAATTACCAGAAGGAGAAATCAATGTTCATGCCATCAGGTTGGAGCCTATCTAGACAGAATATGAGGTGTTGCTTCTCCACCCTGAGGGTAGCCTAATTGAGGCACAAGAGGAGGCATTGGACAGAAATGTCGAAATAGGAAAGTGAATAGGAATTAAAATGGTTGGCCACTGGGAAATTCCACTTCCTGCAGATGGAGCAGAGGTTTTTGACAAAGTGGTCCTCCAAAGTAGTGGAGGCCATTTTGGGAGCACCAGATACAATGGACAATCCATGCAGGTTCACAGGTGAAGTGGTGCCTCACCTGGACAGACTGAGGCCCAGAACAGAGGGGAGGGAGGAGATGAATGGGAAAGTGTAGCAGATTACCCGCTTGCAAGGATATGTGCTGGGAGGGAGATTAGTGGGGAGGGGCAAATGGAAAAGGGAATCACAGAGGAAGATATCCCTGTAGAAAGTTGAGAGTGGGAGGGGGGAAGGTAAAGATGTGCATGATTGTAGGATCCCGTTGGAGGCGGTGGAAGCTGAAGAGTGATGTGGATGTGAAGGCTCATGGGGTGGTAGATTAGGACAAGAACTCTATCCCTGTTACAGCTGCAGATAACGGTGATGTCAGGAAAATGGAGGAGATGCAGGTGAGGGCAGCATCAAATCACGCACACACCATTTTTGTGGAGAGAGTTAATGTCTATATCTATCAAAGTGCTCCAGCTGAATCACAACTATTTTGCTGATTCTGACAGTCAGGCTTCTAAGAATACCTAAAGAATACCTCATCAACTTATTTTGCAAGAGAAAGTAGGCAGATTAATGGCTTGAAAGCATGGTCTCAACATGAGTAAAACAAAATTGATGATAGTGAATCAGAAGACAAATAATCACTGCATTCATAAAAGGTGGCATTTACTCACCAATAATTTGCTCACAGATGAGCAGTTTGATTTCTCCAGGCTTCAGAGTTCTTTACATACTGAGCAGAGTTCTATGGGTGAGTTGCTCCTTGATATCAGGGGAGGTATTTGAACGAATGTGCCTTAAAGAAGCCCTGGTAAAAATGAAGTCAATGGGCATCTAAGAAAATGTTCCAACAGTTATGGCCATAACTTGTGCTAAGTGCTTTTGGAAGTCAATCATTCCAGTCCCAGGCATCTCTACGGGAGTTCCTCGTGGAAGTGACTGATGCTCATACACTTTCAATTGCTTCATCATTGACTTCCTTCTAGTAAAAGGTCATAATTTATGATTGGAAAATTCACAATGTTCAATTCCACAGAAAATGAAATTGTAGATTCAGGCATAGGCAGAGAGGTAGCATGTGATATTCATGCCAAGCAAGTATCAGATGACAGTAATCTTTACCCAGAGGAACTCCGATTATCTCCCTCTGTAATTGAACATCCTTAACTCTCACACCATGAACAATGTGGTTGAGCGACTTTAGATACAAAGACCACAACAAAAGTCTGGCAACTCTGCTTTGAGTGACCTGCTTTTGGAATCTCCAAGACTTCACAGCATCTACCACTTATGTCAATTGTGTTATGGAAGGCTTTCCATTTACATAGGTGTGAGCAACTCCAGCAACACTCAAGAATTTCAGCATCATCTAGGACAAAACAATCTTCTTGAAAGGCAAAGCATTCACCACTATTAACAATTATCTCCTCCACCAATGTAGAAACACGGCTGTAGTGTACAACTGAACTACAGTTACTTATCATATATGAACAAACTGCCAGCCATACATTATCCTTCCAAGTCACATAACATCTTGAAAATATGTTGCTGGTTCCTTAGTCAAGTCTGGACTTAATTCCTGGAATTTCTTATATTGTAGCAGTAACACCACTAGGATTATTACAGCAACTCAAGTGTTTTAGCACCTTTTTTGTATCAGGGATGGGCAATGTACCTGTGCCTTACTAGCAATGCCCACATCCTGTAAAACAACTTTATGAAAATATCAAAAAATCCTTTTGCCTGAGTCCCATTTTGAATCTTTGATATCCATGGTATGGGGTTAAATCCAGTTTGGGTTGTAATATCAAACTGCTTTTGATTGTACTAATACAGATGTTGAATGAACTAACCTTCGTACTCTCGATCACTTGCTGGTGAACTTCAAACAAATCTGTTCACAAAATAGCTTTGTCATTCAGAGAACACAAATGTATGCAATATTGATTTAGTACTATTCAATTACTATACAATTGAATAGTAATAGGACATTTACTATTCAACAAATGTCAAGCTATAAAGACTCTGTGGATAATACAGTATTTGTTGTTATCTCGCTGAGATTAAGATGTTTATAATAATATGAATGGATTAGATGGAAAAGCAGTGGAAAAATATGTAATTGTTGTTGCAACTGCACTTCCCTGAACAAACACCAAATCTAATTTTGAAAAATATTGAAGGACTTATTAAATCCTGTCATTTAAATAAAAGGTAAGCAATATTAACCAATCCATTTCACAATGGTTCACTGAAGTGACTTTGAAGAAGATCTTATCAGTGGCACTCTTTATTGACAGTGCAAAATAATTGGATCACCATTAACTTTGACTGTAATCAAACAGTAAACAAATATGGGACTAAACAGAATGTGTTTGTTCATACAAAACATAGCAAAAAAATGCAAAGGGAAATAACTAAAAGACAGTTCAAAAAGCTGAGGTCTAAGCAGCTTGAGCTTGCAACCAGAATATTAAAGCTATCACAATTTTCTTCAAATTTCTACAAAGAGTAACGATATGAGAACAAATAATACCACAGCAGGCAAGAAACCAGATCAAATGGCTGATATTTTACATACTTTCATTTGCATAACATTCTGTCTTTCAGTTATTTCTTCTAATAAAGTGAATTTAACAGTATAAAGTCTTTACAAGGCAAGCTTGGCAGAAGCTTGCAGGTAAGCTTAGAGTTCAACAAATGTCAAGTTATAAAGACAAAAGATTTGTCATAAACAAAGGTCAACACCAAATATACCAGTCTGCGAAATTTTGGCTCACATCTTTAGATCATATTAGCACAATTATGACAGAGCTGCAAAAGAAAACTTGATCCACAAGTCAAATTAATAGTGAACTGCAGAATAGGTTCAGGAATAAGGTTCACCATCACGTCTTTTAAATTAGCAGTTTAGAAGAGAGGGATCAAAATTTTTTTTGTCATATAAGTACAGTCTCATCACCTTACAAAAGCCCAGAGAAAAAAATCTGCAATGTAAGGTTTTCAACTATTTAACATTTGGATTGTGGCAGGATTCCAGCTTCAACTGCA